>NC_136261.1:20852032-21254532 GCF_964187855.1 Myxine glutinosa
ATAATCCAACTGAATTGCACACATCCGAGGATAACTGCTGCAAAAATTGGATTTTGTAAGGGAAAAGCTTTCAGATCAGACACTCTAATTACACTACTTTAGACACCCCAATTTCATGTGAAATGCGTTTTGTATATTTCATTGGGCTACGTGCCAACACTTCCTTAATTCTGTTCATGGTCTTTGGAGTTTAAATATTTCTCAGATGTCCAGAGTGTCCTGTATTATTGATCTCTACAGAGCCCGTCCCTCTCCACCCTGTTACTACAGACGTATAGTTTTTGAGGAGATTTCCTGAATGCACGTTGCACTCCTAACACTGATTTCAGATCTATTCATCTCGTCAATGAAGATTCGCTCGTCTGTTGTTAGTGGTGCCATGGTGATTACCTGCAAAATATAATGTGGCTGAGCAAAAAATAATATGGCTGAGCAAAAGATAATATGGCTGAAAGACGAGGCTGAGCAAAAAATAATGTGGCTGACCAAAAAATAATGCGGCTGAGCAAAAAATAATGTGGCTGACCAAAAAATAATGCGGCTGAGCAAAAAATAATGTGGCTGAAAGACGTGGCTGAGCAAAAAAATAATGTGGCTGATCAAAAAAGAATGTGGCTGAGCAAAAGATAATATGGCTGAAAGACGTGGCTGAGCAAAAAAATAATGTGGCTGAGCAAAAGATAATATGGCTGAAAGACGTGGCTGAGCAAAAAAATAATGTGGCTGACCAAAAAATAATGTGGCTGAGCAAAATATAATATGGCTGAAAGACGTGGCTGAGCAAAAAAATAATGTGGCTGATCAAAAAAGAATGTGGCTGAGCAAAAGATAATGTGGCTGAAAGACGTGGCTGAGCAAAAAAATAATGTGGCTGATCCAAAAATAATGTGGCTGACCAAAAAATAATGTGGCTGAGCAATAAAATAATGTGGCTAAAAGACGTGGCTGAGCAAAAAAATAATGTGGCTGACCAAAAAATAATGTGGCTGAGCAAAAGATAATGTGGCTGAAAGACGTGGCTGAGCAAAAAAATAATGTGGCTGAGCAAAAAATAATGTGGCTGACTGTTACGTGTTCCTCCCCGACCTCCTGGTCCTCCCCGACCTCCTGGTCCTCCTGGTCCTCCCCGACCTCCCGACCTCCTGGACCCCCGAGCCCCGGGAGGGGCCACGGCAGAAAAATATATTATTCCGTGTCAAAATCAATAAGGAAACCACACCAATGGTTATGAACAAACCAATAATATATTATAAATCACACAGGAATAACATTACCACAAATGACAATTAAGAGTGCACTCTCTATTCCATCAGCTAGCATGCATAAAGTAACTCACAGGGTTCCAAGTGAGTGGAAAGAACCTTCCCCAATGTCTCTATATTCCTGTCTTCGAGCTCAGAGTTGGTCCCCTCCAGTGATCAACGGAACGATGTCGACTCGAAACCAGAATCTCGTTCCGAGGGCAGGCACAGACACGCCGCCCAAAACGGCACCAAGGCGCATGCAGCCCAAAGCGGAGAAAAGGGTCACGTGGTTAAAGTGGCACAAAGGTGCACTCACGGCGACTGGGAAATCCAAAGGCCCCCTCCAGGTACGAACTTTCACTGTTCATGGTCGGCGAGCCACAAAGTAATCGTCAGAAGCCTCGGTGCACACACACACCACAGATACGTCTGAACGCGGTGGAAACGGTTGACGAAGCAAGGAAAGGTTGCTCGACGCGCGAAGCGCACAAGTCAAAATGGTGGATGGCTCGTACTTGAGACGTAATCACACGACGATGGTTCCTCCGAATCCAACGCCAACCTGACACACAGGTTTGATCAGTCACAGTGATAACACCTCTATCGCGGAATCCCTTTCCAGGAAACCCAAAGTCACTCGTGTCTCTTGCTCGACAACGTTCGATCCAGAACACAAAGCAACCAGCTTCTTCTCCGACTTTTCTCACCGCCTCCTCTTCTTCACCTCCTTGTCTTCCGGTTTGGGTTTCTGTATCATTTTAAGGTAACCTTTTTAACTTTTAATAACTGTTCATAAACAATAAACCTTTGGAAGACAATAATAGGACATAGAATCAGAAATCTTTCAAGTGGAGGAAAACCACAACAGCGGAAGTGACGAATCCGTAACACTTCCCCCCTTCAAGAAAGAACGTTTGAACACAGCGAAAAGTTTCTTTGCAGACAAACTCTTTCAACGAACAAAAGCAAAACTCACAACCCAAATACTCAATTCCCGTGAGCAACAATTATCAACATCTCCAAAATAAAGCAACAAAATTTCACACAACCGACAGGGATTTCCAAAGTTAATTCACTCTGGACAAAGCATCAGCCACGACATTGTTCCTGCCCTTTGCATATTCAATTTCCAAGTTGAACCCCTGCAAAGCCAAACTCCATCTCCTCAACCTCTGATTTTTACTTTTAGTTTCTTTTGAATGAAGGTTAAGGGGTTGATCAAAAATCCAAAGTCAAGCAAATCGATAGCACTTTTTCCGGGAGGCCGAGCTGAGGGCCAGGTTCCATGGTGGTTGGGTGGTGAGGCCTGGACATATTCACTACATGGACGCCTTTAGGAACGTGGAGTTCACGGTTAGTCCATGGAGGAAAGTTCACTACATGGACGCCTTTCGGAACGTGGAGTTCACGGTTAGCCCGTGTAGGGAAGTTCACTACATGGACGCCTTTAGGAACGTGGTGTTCACGGTTAATCCGTGTAGGAATCATGGCTCAGCTGCTTCGCAGCATTCAGTGTTTCAACTCTTTCTAACTTTCCTAACAATCATGGTTGGACCACTTGTCACGTTAGTCACATGAATAGCGGTCTCCTTCTCGGCCACTGCTCGGATAATCCTTCCTTCGGGAGCTGCCATAACTCTGGAAGCCTCCATAATAATATCGATTGCGGCCACCACCACTACTCCGTGGTCCTGCTCTGTAGCCCCCTCGCCGCCTACGGCCTGCCTTCTCTACGGCTATGGTCCGACCCTCCAAATCCTTACCATTCCAATTCTTCTCTGCCTCGTTGGCGTCCTTTGTGCTTTCAAACGTGAGAAAGCCAAACCCTCTTGACTTGTGCGTTTCCCTGTCTTTTACCAACTGCACTTCCAAAAGCAGTCCATATTTGCTGAAGACAGAGGTCAGAACTTCTTCCTTTGTTTTGAAGTTCAGTCCACCTACAAATAACTTGCTACATTTGTCGCCATCCCTAACTGGGGTGGTGTTATTTTCCCTACTGGGCTTTTTAACAACCATCGGGTTACCATAAACTTGACCACCGGCCAAATCATTCCCGATAACAACAGATACTCCCTCTACAGGAAGAGTGGCTTGTAAACCTACGGTGACCGGTCCTGACACCAAATCGGACTCTAAATGGATGGCATGAAGTGGAGCTCTAACACAGCCACCAATCCCCTGTAACCGAACACTATCACCAGTTGCCGTCTCCTCTGACAATGGCAAGATGCCTTCAAGCATTAAAGATTGATGTGCTCCTGTGTCCCTCAACACCCTAACAGGTCTCCGGTTAGTCGGGTCTCCACCCAGTGACACCAACCCCTCTGAAACAAATGGTTGGTAACTCTGTTGAGGGCGATTTCTCACATTGGCCATTGCATTCGGAGTTGTACTAGTCGAACTCCGCTCCTGATTTTCCTTTCCCCGAGCATAACAGTGGGACATCAAGTGTCCAGGTTTATGGCAAAAAGCGCAAGTAGGCCCGGAGGAGAACCTCGTGGTTTGTCTCGAGCCCCCCGGAGGATAAGTCTGCCTTGGAACTGCTGTCTTCGGATTTCTAGAAGTCGTGGTATCAAAGTGGTACTCATTTTCATCTCGAGGCCGCCCCCATGAATTTTCGTTCTCCGCCCCTGATATACCATAGCTCCCCTGGCTAGGTCTAGGTGAGAAGTTCGGTTTGTGGAACCCTATCCTGTGTGTTAAGGCATAGTCAACTGCCATGGTTGCTGCTTCATACAGCTTTGGTACTTTCCTTTCCTCCAGATGTACTTTAATGTCCTCGTGGACACACTGCTGGAATTCCTCCACCAGGATCAATTGTCGCAATAGTTCGAAGTCTTTCCCAACCCCTTTTGAATCACACCACCTATCAAACATGGTTTCTTTCATTCTGGCAAACTCCACATGGGTCTCACTCTCCCTCTTCCTGGCATTCCGGAAATTTTGTCGGTAAGCTTCCGGGACAAATTCATAGGCTTTGAGAATGTTTTTCTTCAATACCTCATAATCTGCACATTGGTCAATCGGTAAAGCCGAATAAATATCTTGAGCTTTACCCACCAGAACACTTTACACTAAAATGGTCCAGGTCTCCTCAGGCCAGTTTAGCAGTTGAGCCACCTTCTCAAAGTGTGAAAAAAAATTGGCTACCTCCTTTTCATTGAAGGGTGGGACCAGCCCCACATGTCTGCCAACATCCCAGGTGCTCTGAATAGGTGTCGAACCAGTCGGCATGGATGGGACCTCTCCGCGTTCTTTCATTACATCCAGCTCCTTGAGTCTAATTTCCTGCTGAAGTGCCATTTCACGGTCCCTTAACTCCCTTTCGGCTTTTCTCTCCTCTGTTTTTTTCTCCTCTAACCTTTCCTGGAGTTCTCGTTCCTGTGCTGCTCTTTCCTTTTCTGCTTTCCTTTCCTCTGCTCTTTCTTGTGCTTTTTTCTCTTCCAACCTTTCCTGGAGTTCTCGTTCCACTCTCCTTTCCTCTGCTTGTTTCTCTTCTCTTCTCTCTTCTGCTTTCCTTTCCTCTGCTTTTAACCTTTCCTGGAGTTCTCGTTCCTGTTCTGCTCTTTCCTTTTCTGCTTTCCTTTCCTCTGCTTTTAACCTTTCCTGGAGTTCTCTTTCCTGTACGGCTCTTTCCTTTTCTGCTTTCCTTTCCTCTGCTTTTTCCGTTTCCTGGCTCTGTAATTGCATCTCCAGTTTCTGGCGCTCCACATTTTCTTGCTCTTCTGGTAACCAATCCCAGGCTACCTCTTCCCATGTTCCTAATCCCACCATATATTGTATCACCACTGTCTGCATCTCTGCTTTCTTCATAATAACTCGGACCTCCAAGTTAAAATATTTGGCCAATATCAAGAGTTCCGATCTTTCTAATGCTTGGAACTGTGCCTCATTAGGGGATGCTGCAAACCTTTCTGCGTCAAACACCATGGTGACTATTAGTTAGCACCTGTTAACCTTCACACAAAAATTTTCAAATTTGTGGCACAAAAATGTTCAAATTTGAGAGCAAAAAAATTACGTGGCTGACCAAAAAATAATGTGGCTGAGCAAAAAATAATGTGGCTCAGCAAAAAAATAATGTGGCTGAGCAAAAGATAATGTGGCTGAGCAAAAAAATAATGTGGCTGAGCAAAAGATAATGTGGCTGAGCAAAAGATAATGTGGCTGAGCAAAAAAATAATGTGGCTGACCAAAAAATAATGTGGCTGAGCAAAAAATATTGTGGCTGAAAGACGTGGCTGAGCAAAAAAATAATGTGGCTGACCCAAAAATAATGTGGCTGACCCAAAAATAATGTGGCTGACCAAAAAATAATGGGGCTCAGCCATAAAATAATGTGGCTGACCAAAAAATAATGTGGCTCAGCAAAAAAATAATGTGGCTGAGCAAAAGATAATGTGGCTGAGCAAAAAACAATGTGGCTGAAAGACGTGGCTGAGCAAAAAAATAATGTGGCTGACCCAAAAATAATGTGGCTGACCAAAAAATAATGTGGCTGAGCAATAAAATAATGTGGCTGACCCAAAAATAATGTGGCTGACCAAAAAATAATGTGGCTGAGCAAAAATATAATGTGGCTCACCAAAACATAATATAGCTGAGCAAAAAAATAATGTGGCTGACCAAAAAATAATGTGGCTGAAAGACGTGGCTTAACAAAAAACAATGTGGCTGAGCAAAAGATAATGTGGCTGAAAGACGTGGCTGAGCAAAAAAATAATGTGGCTGAGCAAAAGATAATGTGGCTGAAAGAGGTGGCTGAGCAAAAAAATAATGTGGATGACCAAAAAATAATGTGGCTGACCAAAAAATAATGTGGCTGAGCAAAAATTAATGTGGCTGAGCAAAAAATAATGTGGCTGAAAGATGTGGCTGAGCAAAAAAATAATGTGGCTGATTAAAAAATAATGTGGCTGGGCAAAAGATAATGTGGCTGAAAGACGTGGCTGAGCAAAAAATAATGTGGCTGACCCAAAAATAATGTGGCTGACCAAAAAAATAATGTGGCTGAGCAATAAAAGAATGTGGCTGACCAAAAAATAATGTGACTGACCAAAAAATAATGTGGCTCAGCAAAAAAATAATGTGGCTGAGCAAAAGATAATGTGGCTGAAAGATGTGGCTGAGCAAAAAAAGAATGTGGCTGACCCAAAAATAATGTGGCTGACCAAAAAAATAGTGGCTGAGCAATAAAATAATGTGGCTGACCAAAAAATAATGTCTGATTAAAAAATAATGTGGCTCAGCAAAAAAATAATGTGGCTGAGCAAACGATAATGTGGCTGAGCAAAAAAATAATGTAGCTGAGCAAAAGATAATGTGGCTGAGCAAAAAAATAATGTGGCTGAGCAAAAAATAATGTGGCTGAAAGTCGTGGCTGAGCAAAAAAATAATGTGGCTGACCCAAAAATAATGTGGCTGACAAAAAATAATGTGGCTGAGCAATAAAATAATGTGGCTGACCAAAAAATAATGTGGCTCAGCAAAAAAATAATGTGGCTGAGCAAAAGATAATGTGGCTGAGCAAAAAAATAATGTGGCTGACCAAAAAATAATGTGGGTGAGCAAAAAATAATGTGGCTGAAAGACATGGCTGAGCAAAAAAATAATGTGGCTGACCCAAAAATAATGTGGCTGACCAAAAAATAATGTGGCTGATGAATAAAATAATGTGGCTGACACAAAAATAATGTGGCTGAGCAAAAAAATAATGTGGCTCACCAAAACATAATACAGCTGAGCAAAAAAATAATGTGGCTGACCAAAAAATAATGCGGCTGAGCGAAAAATAATGTGGCTGAAAGACGTGGCTAAGCAAAAAACAATGTGGCTGAGCAAAAGATAATGTGGCTGGAAGACGTAGCTGAGCAAAAAAATAATGTGGCTGAGCAAAAGATAATGTGGCTGAAAGACGTGGCTGAGCAAAAAAATAATGTAGATGACCAAAAAATAATGTGGCTGACCAAAAAATAATGTGGCTGAGCAAAAAATAATGTGGCTGAGCAAAAAATAATGTGGCTGAAAGACGTGGCTGACCAAAAAATTATGTGGCTGACTAAAAAATAATGTGGCTGAACAAAAAATAATATGGCTGAGCAAAAAATGATGTGGCTGAACAAAAAATAATGTGGCTGAGCAAAAAAATAATGTGGCTGCAAGACGTGGCTGAGCAAAAAATTAATGTAGCTGAGCAAAGACTAATGTGTCTGAGCAAAAAATAATGTGGTACAAACAACAACAACGCATTTTAAGGCCATTTTTCCTGATAGAGCGGGGGGGGGGGGGGGGGGTAGCCTTGCGGGCCCCATAACAATCTTCGCCATTTTGCCCTATTTTCTGCATCTCCCCTTGTTAAGCCCCTTGCATGGATTTCTTCTTCCACCATCTTTAGCCAAGTCTTTCTCGGTCTTCCCCGTCCTCTACTTCCTTCCACATTCATTTCCATCACTCTTCTCAACCAGTCACTTTCATTCTTCCTCAACACATGACCAAACCATATCAACCTCTCCATGCAGCATGTCTCCTAGGAATCAAATTGTTTTCACACCTTCCAGCTTCACGCCATCTTCAAGATCCAACTCAACATTTCCTCTATCTGCAGCTCCCTCTGTGCACACCTTACACTTGAATGTAGCTGCCACACTGGTTAATGACCCTCACAGACCACTACATTTCTGAGGAACCCACTCAGCACACATTGTGCATTGAATGGAGTTCACTCCGACACCCTTCCTGCACACAGCACACGGCCACTTCCCGGTTCTTTCCACCTCACCACATGCTTTACCACTTGCCATCACCTTCGTTTTTCCGATATTCACCTTCAGACCTTTTGTCTCCATACATTCCTTCCACTTGTTCATCTTCTCCTTCAGTCCATCCATACTTTCTGCAATCAACACCAGATCATCTGCATACAACAACTCCCAAGGGAAACCCTGCTTTACATTCTGAGCCAGCACCTCCATCACAGCTACAAATAGTAGTGGACTTAGTACCGACCCCCTGATGCACTCCCACCTTCACCTCAATCTCACCACTGTTCCCGTCCTTCGTCCTTACAGCTGTGTGCGCTCTCTCGTACATTGCCATCACGACTCTGATCAACCATTCCTCCACTGCTAACTTCCTCAATGCCCATGTCACTACTTCGCGTGGAACCCTATCGAATGCTTTCTCCAGATCAACAAACCCAAGAAACAACTTCTTCCTCTTCTCCATGTACTTCTCCTGCAACTGCCTTACAAGAAAAAGCGCGGCTGTCGTTCCTCTTCCTGGCATAAATCCAAACTGCATTTCGTCGACCAGTTTTAGGACCGGCAGAGAAGATAACTGAGAAGGAAGTTGAGGAAGCGATAAAAGCAATGAAGAGTGGAAAAGCGGGAGGGCCGACAGGAGTTGTGGGAGATATGTTGAAGGCAGCAGGAAGTTGGGGTGTGAAGAGAATGACAGAGATCTGTAATCTGGTGATGAAAGAAGGCCGCATTCCAGTGGCTTGGGAACTGAGTACCCTCGTCCCTCTATACAAGGGGAAAGGTGACCCTCTGGAGTGTGGCTCCTACCGAGCAATAAAGTTATTGGAGCATGGAATGAAGGTATTGGAAAGGGTGTTGGAGAGGAGGATAAGGAAGAAAGTGAAGATCGACGAAATGCAGTTTGGATTTATGCCAGGAAGAGGAACGCCAGATGCGCTTTTCATTGTGAGGCAGTTGCAGGAGAAGTACATGGAGAAGAGGAAGAGGTTGTTTTTTGGGTTTGTTGATCTGGAGAAAGCATTCGATAGGGTTCCACGCAAAGTATTGACATGGGCATTGAGGAAGTTAGGAGTGGAGGAATGGTTGATCAGAGTAGTGATGGCAATGTACAAAAGAGCGTGCACAGCTGTAAGGACGAAGGACGGGAACAGTGGTGAGTTTGAGGTGAAGGTGGGAGTGCATCAGGGGTCGGTACTAAGTCCACTACTATTTGTAGCTGTGATGGAGGTGCTGGCTCCGAACGTAAAGGAGGGTTTACCGTGGGAGTTGTTGTATGCAGATGATCTGGTGTTGATTGCGGAAAGTATGGATGGACTGAAGGAAAAGATGAACAAGTGGAAGGAATGTATGGAGACAAAAGGTCTGAAGGTGAATATCGGAAAGACGAAGGTGATGGCAAGTGGTAAAGCATGTGATGAGGTGGAAAGAACTGGGAAGTGGCCGTGTGCTGTGTGCAGGAAGGGTGTCGGAGTGAACTCCATTCAATGTACAATGTGCGCTGAGTGGGTTCATCAAAAATGTAGTGGTCTGAGAGGGTCATTTACCAGTGTGGCAGCTACATTCAAATGTAAGGTGTGCACAGAGGGAGCTGTAGATGGAGGAAATGTTGAGTTGGATCTTGGAGACGGCGTGAAGCTGGAAGGTGTGAAAACATTTTGCTACCTCGGAGACATGCTGAATGGAGAAGGTGGATCAGACTCGGCAACGGTTGCTCGAGTGAGATGTGCATGGAAGAAGTTTCGGGAACTGAGTGGCGTGCTGATGAGGAGGAGAGTGTTGCTGAAGCTGAAGGGAAAGGTGTATGCTGCATGTGTGAGAAGTGTTATGATTTATGGGAGCGAGACATGGGTAATGAACATAGAGCAGCAACGAAGGCTGGAAAGGGTGGAAATGTGAATGGTTCGATGGATGTGTGGAGTATCGTTGAGAGAGAGGAAGACAAATGATGATTTGCGAAAGATGATGGGAATATTGCCTGTGATTGATGCTGTGAAGAGGAACAGGTTGAGATGGTTTGGTCATGTGTTGAGGAAGGATGAAAGTGACTGGTTGAGAAGAGTGATGGAAATTAATGTAGAAGGAAGTAGAGGATAGGGAAGACCGAGAAAGACTTGGCTAAAGATGGTGGAAGTAGAAATGCGGGCAAGGGGGTTAACAAGGAGAGATGCAGAAAATAGGGCAATATGGAGGAGATTGTCATGGGGACCGCAAGGCTAACCCCCGCTCTAGCAGGGAAAATGGCCTTAAAATGCATGTTGTTGTTGTTGTTGTTGTCATTCTCTTCACACCCCAACTTCCCGCTGCCTTCAATATATCTCCCACAACTCCCGTCGGCCCTCCTGCTTTTCTACTCTTCATTGCTTTTATCGCTTCCTCAAAATCGGTGGAGTGTTGCAGTGATTGTTGTCCTTCTGGAAGTTTCTCCCATCTCCACACAGGATCTCTTGAGCTCAGCCAGAGTAACCATCGGATTCTTCATCACCTCTCTTACCAAGGCCCTTCTCCTCCGATTGCTCAGTTTGGCTGGGCGGCCAGCTCGAGGAAGAGTCCTGGTTGTTCCAAACATCTTCCACTTAAGAATTATGGAGGCCACTGTGCTCTTGGGAACCTTCACTGCAGCACATTTTTTTTTTGTAGGTTTCCCCAGATCTGTGCCTCGACACAATCCTGTCTCTGAGCTCTGCAGGCAGTTCCTTCGACCTCATGGCTTGGTTTTTGCTCTGATATGCATTGTCAGCTGTGAGACCTTATATTGACAGGTGTGTGCCTTTCCAAATCATGTCCAATCAAATGAATTTACCACAGGTGGACTCCAATCAAGGTGTAGAAACATGTCAAAGATGATCAAGAGAAATGGGAGGCACCTGAGCTAAATTTCAAGTGTCATAGCAAAGGGCATGAATACTTATGTCAATGTGATATTTCAGTTTTTCTTTTTAATAAATTTGCAAAAGTTTCTAAAATCCTGTTTTCTCTTTGTCATTATGGGGTATTGAGTGTAGATTGATGAGGGAAAAAATGAATTTAAACGATTTCAGCATAAGGCTGCAACATAACAAAATGTGAAAAAAGTGAAGGGGTCTGAATACTTTCTGAATGCACTGTATATAATGGAGAGAAAGTATGTATGTCGGTATAATCTACTCCGAGAGAATTTCATTGAAGATACTGAAACTTTCAGTTAACTTTCAGTTGAAACAACAATGAGGTCAATAATGTAGATGAAGAACAAGACTGGGCCAGACACTGCCTGTGGGCACTTCAGCACCCACTGGGAGAGGAAAGGAGAGGAGAGAGCTCCATTGAGAGTAATATATTGACTGCGTGAGTGGATTTCTTTGTGTACAACATCGTTGATCCTCTGTCAATGTGTGAACCTGTCTCCAATCAGTCGTTTAATTATTCCATGAACATATACACACACACACACACACATATATATATAATATATATATATATATACATATATATATATATATATACATTGACATATATGTTATATACTAGCAGAAGTACCCGGCGTTGATGGGCTGTGGGGGGGGGGGGGGGGGGGGCAGGAGGTAGGGGAGGGGAAAGGGAGGGGAGCGGGGAGGGGGGGGGTATGGGGGGGAGGAGGGGGGAAGGGGGGGGGGGAGAAAGGGTAGGGGGAAGGAAAGGGGGGGAGGAGGGAGGCAGGAGAGGAAGGGGGTTCATATATATGCTGTTGGGTGAATGTGGTGCTCATCACGTTTCTCAGTTGAGTGTGATGCCAATCAGGAAGAAGAAGAAGCCGTACTACCCAAATTCGTACACTTCCGGAATTGTTTGATTTATTTGTGTTCAAATGTCTGGTGATTGTTTTGTATTTATTTATGCGAATGTGTACTTGTATATAAACTGTCATTGATTAAAAAAGGCTTTGGCACTATCGAGCAAAACCTAGCAGAAGCTCCAGTCATGTGAAAAAGTAAGTACACCCCATGTAAAGTTTTGACTTTTTCAACATATTTCAACATACAGCTATTTGATCTTCATTTCAACAATATTGATAGATAAAGGTGATATAATATAACAAATATCATGAAACATTTACATTTTGTAGTCCATTGTATCTATCTATAATTCCAGTAATCTCTGTGTGTATGTGTGTCTGTGTGTCTGTGACCGCTGTTTCTCGACAACCACGGGTCCGATATACTTGAAACTTGCCAGGTATATTGCTGGGGACCCGAGGATGTGCCTTTTCAAGGTTTCATATTAATCGGACAAGTAGTTACCGAGCTATGGCGATTTAGCCGTTCGCCGTTCGCTTTGGCTTTGCGAATGGACCAAACCATTTCATGTAAATAGAGGGGGGGGGGGGGGGGGGGGGGGTTCTGTGGTCGTTACTGCCACGTGGTTTCAAAGTTTTTTTTTGTTGTTGTTGTTTGCACGCATGTTTTTTTGCATGCACGTACGGGCACCCACGTACGGGCACGTCCTAGTAATTTAAATAAACATAAATGCAAATTTCACATGTGGAAAAAGTAAGTACACCCTTGGCTCTAATAGGTGGTATTGCCCGCTTTGGCAGAAAGAACCTCAAGTAGGCGTTTCTTATAACTGTCTACCAGTCTCTGACATCGACTGGAAGAAATTTTTGCCCCACGTCCTCCATGCAGAATTCTTTCAGCTGTGTGATGTTTGAGGGGGTTTCTTGCATGCACAGCTCGTTTCAAATCCCCCCACAACATCTCGATGGGATTTAGATCCGCGCTTTGACTTGGCCATTCCAGAACCCTTAATTTCTTTCTTTTCAGCCATTCCTTGGTGGATTTACTGGTATGTTTAAGGTCATTGTCATGTTGCAAGGTCCACCTTCGGTTGAGCTTCAACTTTCTGACAGATGGCCTCACATTATCCTCAAGCACCCTCTGGTACAATGAAGAATTCATAGTGGCTTCTATGATGGTGAGCTGCCCAGGCCCTGATGCAGCAAAGCTGCCCCAAACCACAATATTTCCACCACCATGCTTTACAGTTGGTATCAGGTTCTTGTGGTCAAATGCTGTCTTTGTTTTTCGCCAAACATGTCTTCTGGTACTGTGGCCAAATAGCTCTACCTTTGACTCATCTGTCCAGAGCACATTGTTCCAGAAGTGCTGGTCTTTGCCTAGGTGTTCATTGGCAAACTTTAGTCTTGCCCTGATGTTCTTTCTGGACAGCAAAGGTTTCCTCCTGGCACACCTCCCATGTAGATCAAATTTGTGCAGCCTCTTTCTAATGGTAGACTCGTACACTTTGACATCAACAGTGGCAAGAGCTACCTGTAGGTCCCGTGATGACATTCTGGGGTTCTTAGAGACTTCTTTCAGCATCTTGCTGTCTGCTCTCGGGCTGAACTTGCTGGGGCGGCCTGGCCTGAACAAGTTGGCAGTTGTTTGGAATCTTCTCCACTTGTAGATGATCTTCCGGACAGTCGAATGATTGATTTCAAATTGTTGGGAGATCTTTGTAATTCCCTTCCCAGACTCATAGGCATCAATAACCTTCTTTCTGAAGGCCTCAGAGAGCTCTTTTGATCTAGGCATGGTGACGCCGCACACTTCAACAACAAAGAGCAAATCAAACTAAATGTCTGAGGTTTAAATAAGACAGGTTCCTCCAAGATCCTCTCTAACGATGTTCTAATTATTTACACCTGAGCTGGTGCACCTGATTCTAATTTTAGGTATTTGAAGTAGTGATAAATGTAGGGGTGTACTTACTTTTTCCACATGCAAAATTTGCATTTGTGTTTATTTAAATTATACAATGGACTACAAAATGTAAATGTTTCATGATATTTGTTGTATTATATCACCTTTATCTATCAATATTGTTGAAATGAAGATCAAATAGCTGTATGTTGAAATATGTTGAAAAAGTTAAAAACTTTACATGGGTTGTACTTACTTTTTCACATGACTGTAGGCAGAGCTAGTTAAAGGCTACTAGCAGAAGTAGCCGGCGTTGGCGGGTGGGGGAGGGGGAGGAGGGGGGGATAGTGGGGGTTATGGGGGGAGGGGGGATAGTGGGGGATAGTGGGGGTTAGGGGGGGGAAGGCTTTTGGATGGGGGGAAGCAGGGTGGGTTTTAGGGGGAGGGAAGGGGTGGGAGGGGGAAGGGGAAGGGGAGGAGAAGGTGAGGAGGAGGGAGTGGGGGAGGCAGGAGAGGAAGGGGAGGAAGGGTGTTCATCATCATTTCGTTAAATATATGCTGGTGAATGTGGCGTTCATCCCGTTTCTGCGTTAAATGTGATGCCGAATAGGAAGAAGAAGAAGCCATCTTGCCAATTTTGTACACTTCTGGAATTGTTTGATTTATTTGTGTTCAAATGTCTGGTGATTGTTTTGTATTTATTTATGCGAATGTGTACTTGTATATATAAACTGTCATTAATATATAAAGGCTTAGGCACTATAGAGCAAAACCTAGCAGGAGCTAGGCAGAAGCTAGTTAAAAGCTCTCAGCAGAAGTACGCGGCGTTGCCAGGCGGGAGAGAGGGGGGGATAGGGGAGAGAGGGGGAAGAGGGGATAGAGGAGGAGGGGGGTGGGTGGATAGGGGGTGAAGGGGGAGGCGGAAAGGGGGGGGAAGGGAGGGAGAGGGGGTGGGTTTTAGGGGTTGAAGGGGAGGAGGGGGAAGGGGGGGGGAGAGGGGAGGAGAGGAGGGGGAGGGGGAGGCCAGGAGAGGAAGGGGAGGAAGGGGGTTCATCACCTTTTCGTTAAATATATGCTGGTTAATGTGGCGTTCATGCCGTTTCTGCATTAAGTGTGATGCCGAACAGGAAGAAGAAGAAGCCGTCTTACCAACTTCGTACACTTTTTTTTTTTTTTTTTTTTTTTTTTTTTGTTGTATACAAGATCGAGGCTCGTGAAAGAGCGAACATTAATCACACAGAAAGACAAACCGACACATAAAACATATAACATCGGGAGCGGTAGACAAGATGGGGAGAGAGGGGGAAGGACACAAACACAACATTTGAGAGCAGGGACCGAGAGACATGGAGACATCGAGAGATCTGAGAGAGGGCGAGGGCTTTGGGGGGGGGGGGGGGGGCATGGGAAGGGGGCGGTGGGAGAGGTATAAAACATATGGACACTGCCAGGACTTCCAGGAAAGAAGTTGGAATTTCAAACAAGGTGGATCTGGGGTGAATTAGCGGGGGTAGAAAAGATCAAGGTTTTGGATGGGGGAAGATAAGAGATGGTGGTGAACAGCTGTTTTAAAGACCTGGAGGGAGGAGTGGGATTGAAGGGAGTGAGGGAGTTTGTTCCAGAGGCGGGAGAAAAGAGGAATGAAAGAGTGAAGGTGAGCAGAGAGCCGAGATTTCGGCAGTTTAACCATCAGAGGGTTGCTGGCAGATCTTGTGCGACCTGTAGGAATATTTGGGGGACAGAGCACAGAGAGAGCTGGGGGTGCAAGGCCGGAGAGGAGTCGGTAGAAGACAGAAAGACCACCTACCTGCCTGCGGTGAGTGAGTGAAAGGCCCTCAGAGATAGCTTCATCGCGGGAGATTCCAATAATTCTGAAAGCTTTGGTTTCAACAGCGTGAAGCCGAGCTAGGTGTGAGGCAGGAGCACCGGCCCATAGGGGAGAACAGTATTCCATTGAGCTGCGGTTGAAAGCCTTGTATGTGGTGAGGAGCTCAGGTGTGCCGAGGAAGGACTTCGCACGACGGAGGATGCCCAGTCGGCGACTGGCTTTGGAGGCCAGCTTGGAAATGTGGTTTTCCCAAGAAAGATCATGGCAGATAGTGAGACCCAAAATCTTGAGCGACAGAACTTCTTGGAGAGGATTGTTGAGAAAGTAGATGGGAGGGTTGTCCAGTCGATCTTTTCGGAGATACACCGTAAGAGTGTGAGATTTGTCAGGATTGAAAGACATGTTCCACTTGTTTGACCAGTCTGTGATTTTGTCCAGGTCTTCAGAGAGTGAGGAGGCAGCAGACTGCCGATCTGAGGGAAGAGGAATGGAGCGGCAGAGAGTGGAGTCATCAGCAAAGAGATAGAGAGGATTTTCGAGAGAGTCAGAGAGATCATTGATGAAGACCAGAAAAAGCACGGGGCCCAGAACACTGCCTTGGGGAACTCCAGCCTGAACAGGAAGAGGAGATGAGAGAAACCCATTCAGGGCCACACGTTGACGACGACTAGAGAGGAAGTCCGCCAGCCATGCGTGGAGATTTCCATGGATACCAAAGGAGGAGAGTTTGGTGAGCAGAGCGGGGTGCCAGACCGTGTCGAAGGCACGTGATATGTCGAGGGAGACAGCTCTAATTTCCTGTTTGGCATTGAGGACCTCCATCCATTGTTGAGACAGCAGAAGCAGCATGTCCAGAGTAGAGTGACCTGGTCTGAAACCAAATTGATGATCAGAGATCAAGCCATTGGAGAAGAGGAAAGATTTCATATCCGAAGCAATGATGGATTCCATGACTTTGCTGATAATTGGGAGAAGGCTGATTGGTCTGTAGTTGCTAGGATCTGTTTTTGCACCTTTTTTGTGCAAAGCGGTGATGTTGGCTGATTTCCAAGCAGATGGCAGTTGACCTTGAGCAAAAGAGAGGGTGAAGAGAACAGAGAGAGGGTGAGATAGAGCAGCAGAGCAGGATTTTAGGACCCGTGGGCTGATGCCGTCGGGTCCAGTTGCAGAATCAGAGTCGAGGGTTGACAGAAAATTTTCCACCTTGTCAGGAGGAAAGGACACGGAGTCCAGGAGCAGCAGGGTACGACTGGGTATGGTGGGTACAGAGAGGGATGGGTTTGGGACACAAGATTTAGAGGCAAACACAGAGTTGAGGCATTCAGCTTTTTCACGTGCGGAGTCAGCTGTGTAGCCGTTTGAGGTAAGGGAGGGGATGGAGGGGGAACAAACACCAGAAACGGATTTGACCAGACGCCACCAGGATTTGGAAGAGGGAGACAGATAAGAGAGTTCGGTCTTGAGAACGGAGAGATATTGTTTCCTGGCTCTCCTGAGGGTGGACACACACTTGTTTCGGGCTTTGTGAAAGGAAATGAGATTTCCTTCCGTTGGATTTGCTTTCCAGGAGACGAAGGCAAGTTGTTTCTGGGCAACAGCCTCACCACAAGATTCCGTGTACCATGGACGGGAGGAAGGGTATGACAACTGAAGACGAGATGGGATAAATCTGTGCATGAGAGAGAGCAATTTACTTTGGAAGAATTCCCAGGATGAGTTGATGTCAGAGGTGGTAGAGATGGGAGACCAGTCCAGATGATTGATGGCTGCTTGAAGACCGTGCCAGTTGGCCTGAGTGAAATGCCAGACTCGTCGACGCTGAGCAGGCTCCCTGAGGATGGTCAGAGAGATGTCCACTTTAACAAGGACATGATCAGATGATCCGATCGGAGCAGAAGAAGAGCAGCAGACATTTTCAGGGAAGTTAGTCATAACCAAGTCCAGAAGAGAAGATGTTCCGTTGACTGAGATCCGGGTCGGGAAATTGACAGATTGTGTCAGTCCCAGTGAGTTGCAGAAGTCTTTTGCTGAAGAGCCATGGCTGGTGAGAGAGGTACCCACACCCAGCCAACTGGCATGGTGACAATTGAAATCACCACATATGAGGAAGAGAGAGTTGGGATGAGTAGATAGAAGTTGGTCCATATCATCAGACAGCGAGATGTAGATGGAGTCATCACTGTTTGGTGGACGGTACAACACACATATGAACAAGAGGTGGGAGCGAAGGGGAAGCCGTAGCCAGAGGTATTCCTGGGGGTGAGGTGGAGAGAGTGCAGTGCAGGGCGAGTGAGGAAGAGAGTTTTTGATAAAGATAGCAACCCCGCCTCCAGGACGAGGCTCAGGTCTATCATACCGGAGGAGGGAGTAGCCCGGGAGAGATACTATGGAATCAGAGACATCATAAAGGAGGAAAGTTTCTGTTAAGCAGATCACGTCTGGTTTGACAGAAGCAACCTGTATGGAGAGATCAGTTAAGTTTGAACGAAGGCCCCGGATGTTTGAGGTCCATACCGTTAATGAAGAGGAAGGGGGAGCATCAGATACAGAACAGGGGGGAGGAGGGGTAGGGTAAGATGTGGAAGAGGTGGAAGAGATAGGGAGAGCTGTTGAAGGTGTGTCAGAGATTTCAGAATAGCTCGGAGAAAGGGAAGGATGGGGCGGACAAAAGGTTTGATGGTGATTGGGTGAGCCACAATGAGGTGTTATTTGAGGAGGGGGAAGAGCGAGGCAGAAGGTTGGGGGAGATGGAGGTGAGAGTTTGAAGGGGGAAGAAGCGGGGAGGACGCTTTGAGGAGGGGGAGTGAGAGGGGGGAAATTGAGAAGCAATGAGGGTGGGGAGATTTGAAGGGGAGGGGTGAGGGGGGAGTTTGGGAGGGAAGGGACAAGGGGAGGGATTTGAAAGGGATGGGATATGGGGGAGATTTGGAGGGGAGGGGTGAGGCAGGAGTCTAGGAGGGGAGGGGCGAGGGGGCGTCTTGGCGGGGAGGGGTGAGGGGGTAGTTTAGGAGGGAGGGGGCAAGGGGGGAGATTTGAAAGGGATGGGTGATGGGGAAGATTTGGAGGGGAGGGGTGATGGGGAAGATTTGGAGGGGAGGGGTTATGGGGAAGATTTGGAGGGGAGGGGTGAGATTGGATTTTTGAAAGTGTACGATTTATGGGAAACGAACATTTATTGCAAAATAAGTTTCTTGTGACCTTCGAGTTAAAAATACGTTTAAGGACGCTGGATGGAGGATGGAGTGCAGGAGAGTTTAGGGAATGTAGAAAAAAGGCACTATAGGAGATGGATATTTTTTTTGGGATGAATTGATTTGGTGAGCAAGTCGAAAGCAGCCTTTTAAAGAAGAAGAAGAAAAAGGTGTTATAAAATATGACGGAATACATAACTTGAGGGGAAAGTGTAAACATTGAAGGTTAATGAGTGAAAACTATCTGGGGAAATGGGGGAGAAACACGTGGTCGAAGAACGAACGAACGAATAAGAATGAATAAACGAATGAGAACAGAGAAGGAAATGTTTTTTTTTTTTTTTTTTGAGTTGAGATTTACACAAGGAAGTAGGCGATGGGTGAAAAGCCTGGGAATACAGAGAACGAAAGTTATTGGATCACAAACGACGGACCGCTGAGAGAAAAACAAAGCCTCAAGGTTGTACAGTGCACACTGTACAAGGCCTCAAGACACGACACGGCAAACAGACGATCAATTTATGAAAGATAAACACCGAGAAACAACCAAAGTTGCACACAATAACTTCACACACTTCCGGAATTGTTTGATTTATTGGTGTTCAAATGTCTGGTGATTGTTTTGTATTTATTTATGCGAATGTGCACTTCTATATAACTGTCATTAATTTTAAAAAGCCGAGGCACTATCGAGCGATTATTATTTTTAACTCCAAAAAACGCTCTTATTTTTTTTCAATTTTTTTTTCTTTGCCTAAAACACTCCCAGGCACTCACTGATGAACCTCTGAAAGTTTGATGAAGATCCGTTCAGCCATCTCTGAGTAAAATGGCGACACAGACAGACAGACAGACAGACCTGGACAGACAGACATCCCTCTTATATAGTAGAATGAAATGAATGAATGATCGTTTTAAGGCCATTTTTCCCCACTAGAGCGGGGGTTAGCCTTGTGGGCCCCATGACAATCATGGTTCCCTGTTTGAGGCAATGTTTTTATGGTCGGATGCCCTTCCTGACGCCAACCCTTGGTCACACTCTTACGAGGCGTAGGGATACGGTGTACATATTCTAAATCGGGATACACACCGTGATCATTCATCTCAGCAAGCTGGTACTCAATTTGCCGACCTCGGAAGGATGACAGGCTGAGTCAACCCCCCTGGCGTTAATTCAGCGATCGACCGGGATTCGAACCCAGGATCCTAGGATCCCACGCAGGCACCCTAACCGCTAAGCCAACACCAGGGTGAGCCTCTCCGTTTCGGAGTCTATCGGTAACATTACACACACACAAACTGTATTTTATGTTCAATGGTCTGGTGGCGGGCATGGAACATCACGTGATCGCTCTGAGCGAATCAGCGCGCTGCTCTGCCACCGCTCAGATTCCATGTATATTATTCCTCGCTGAAATGCGCTGAGGTAAATATGAATAAAAAATATGGATCTCGTCAAATATTTTTAGGTTGGCCATGTCCTTCCCAGGCTCAATGGCCATGTCTGTGCCAAATATCAAGTACATGAGCCTCTCCGTTTAGGAGTCTATCGGTAACATTACACACACACAAACTGTGTTTTATATATATAGATGATCTGGCGGCGGGCATGGAACATCACGTGATCGCTCTGAGCGAATCAGCGCGCTGCTCTGCCACCGTTCAGATTCCGTGTATAATATTCCTCGCTGAAATGCGCTGAGGTAAATATGAACAAAAAATATGGATCACGTCAAATATTTTTAGGTCGGCCATGTCTGTGCCAAATATCAAGTACGTGAGCCTCTCCGTTTAGGAGTCTATTGGTAACATTACACACCACAAACTGTGTTTTATATATATAGATGGTCTGGCGGCGGGAATGGAACATCACTTGATCGCTCTGAGCGAATCAGCGTGCTGCTCTGCCACCGCTCAGATTCCGTGTATAATATTCCTCGTTGAAATGCGCTGAGGTAAATATGAATAAAAAATATGGATCTCGTCAAATATTTTTATGTCGGCCATGTCCTTCCCAGGCTCAATGGGCATGTCTGTGCCAAATATCAAGTACGTGAGCCTCTCCGTTTCGGAGTCTATCGGTAACATTACACACACACAAACTGTGTTTTATATATAAAGATATTATGTATATATATTGTTGCGAATATGGAATTTGGCCTCCATATCCGCTTGTAAATATTCCCCTATTTTCTCCAATACTCCCCAACTTTCCCCAATCCCCCATTCCCTAGTCCCATTGCATGTAAACAACAATCAGTAGAGCCGACCTTCCCCTTATTCCCCCATTAAATGTCGTGCCCAGGTCCACCGCACCACACGTAGACAACTTTCGGACATCTTCCTAGTTATTCTTAATCTATGTCAGTTAAGGCCTCGTTTCCATTAATTATGACTCTTCGTTGCACCAGAATGTGATTATATGGCATCAGTAGTGAGTTTAGGACCTTTCCCATACCTCCTCCCATCTTCTTCCCCAAACAACAACAATAACAACAACTACAACAACAATTACAACTACAACTACGACTACAACAACAGAGGGGCGGGGAGTGTGCGTCCTCACACCGGCTCGGTTACCCGCCATGACCATGCGCTCCACGGCGTTACCCCGAAGGGGTTGGCTGTCAGCTCCTCGTCAGGGGCGGAGCCAGTAACCCCCCCACGCACCCAATGAGAAGCAACGTGCCGATTCCATCTGGGGCGGAGCTAACGAGCCGAGGGCGTGTCACTCCCCGCCGGATATACGCGGCCCCGCGCCGGATGTGACGTCAGATGCGCCTCAGCTTGGAAAGAGAAGCCACCGCCACCCCCAGCGCGACGATACCTCCCCGCATCTTTGGACCGGACCGGACCGTACTGTACCCTGCCCCGAGCCCAGGAGGACCTGGAGCCATCGATACCCGCTTTCCTGCCATCAACCCCCGTGTGAGTCAGCCGTTGTCCCGTTTGTCTGTCGTCTGTCCGGGGTTAATATAAGAGTGTGTCTAAGTGCCTGTCTTTCTGTGATTATACCTCTAGCCCCTGTAATCTGACCTTTCCGTACGAATATAATCTCCTCCGGAGGTCTTGAGAATTGAAACATTGGTGTCGTATTGTGTTATTGTAATCCAGCCGGGTGTCTTCTTTTTCTTATTGAGCCAGCATCGCGCGACTAGTCAACGTTCGGGCACAATCGGGTAACTTGTGCAGACGTGGTCATACCATAAAACCGCTCGGTAAATAACATCCAAGCCACGTCTGTAACAATTGGTGTCGAGGAGTGAGATTGGACCCGGAGCGCGTTTACGCGCTCGAAATTATAACAGCGAAATTTGATTGTGTTTTACAAAAAAAAAAAAAAAAACCCGAATTTTGAAAGTCGCGCTATGGCGGATCAAGACAGCTGGGGTCCGGTAGGGGAGAGTGAGGCAGGGTCGGTCCAGGACCAAATTGAGGGACATGAGGGACAGGAGGAGAGCGAAGCAGCGAGGGTAGCAGACGCACAAAATAGCGTCGTTGTGCCCGACATTGCGGGAGCGCAAAATGGCGCCTCGCTGGTCACCGCGCCCGCGACCGTGGCAGCGCCCCTGGTGGATTTGAACCTTTTTTTTCTACAAATGAAGGCCCTTATGGACAAGAATAGCGAAGAAATGGAAAGCAGAATGATGGGGGTAATGGGGAACCGGATGGATGCTCAGAGTGAGCGATTGGAGGGCCAATTGGGGGTAATGGGAAACCAAATGGGGGTAATGAGGGACGAAGCGAGGGGTACCGGTGAGGGGTTAGACAATAATTTTAAGGGATTAGACAAGAAATTTGGGAAGTTAGACGACAAATTTGAGGGGTTAGACAACGGGATAAAAGAGGTGAAAAATGGGTTAATGGGGGTAGAAAATAGAATGGCTGCCCAGGAGAATCAGATAGAGGGAGTGAAAAATGGGTTAATGGGGGTAGAAAACAGAATGGCCGCTCAAGAGAATCAAATGGAAGGGATGCAAAAGGGGTTAGAGGGGTTAGAAAACAGGATGGAAGGCAAATTGAGGGACATGAGGGACCAAGCGGAAAGGGAAGTTAACCAAATGGGGCAGCAGATAGAGGGGGTCAGAATGGGGGTAGAAACCAAACTGGATGCTCACAGGGAGGAAATGGAGCAGATGAGGGTGGCATCTGGGCAGGAGATGCAAGTGATGGGAGAGGAGATCAGAAGAGGAGTGAGTGAGGAGGTCGGAGGAGTGCGCGAGGAGGTGAGGCACTGTGAGGAGCACATGGAAAAGGAGGTGAGAAAGGGGACTGTAAAGTTACAAGGGGGCATAGAGGACCTGACGCAGGAGGTGGAGCAGCTGACGGAGGGACAAAAAGGACTAACGGAGCAGGTTCAAAGGAACACTGCGGTATTAGGAGGTTTAAAAGCGACACAAAACGACATAAAAGATGACTTGATAGCGACGAAGAGGGAATGTCAGATGGTACGAGAGGGACTGACAACGAGGTTGGACGAGGTGGTAGAGGTAATGGAGACGAAGGACCGGCAGGTGAGGACGCACCTGGAAACGGTCAAGGTAGCCTTAGAGGATGAGCTTGAGGAGACGTACCGGGGAATGAAAGAGGTGAAGCAGAAACTAGAAGAAGTGGAAGAAGGGGTGAGCGAAATTAAGAAGCGACGGAGAGGGGATAAGAAAGAAATAAAAGAGGAGATAAAAGAATTGGTCCAAAGTCTGTGTTTGGATCGTGATGATGTGCTCATTAACCGGATGAGGGATTCGCAGGTGATGGAGGAGAAGCGAAGAGGAAGAGGACCTGGTGTAAGTGGTGACCAATATGGTCGTGCGTATGATGCGCCAGGGGATTTAAGAAGCTTGGGGATTGGTTTGGATCCGGGTGTTCGTGAAAGGCCGTTGGTGAGGTGTGTGACAGGTCTGGTGTGCGAAAGAGGAGGTGTGCGAGAAAGTCCGACTCTGGGGTGTGTGAGGAAAAAGTGCGTGCCAAGGAGTGAGTGTGCTGGCGAGAGTGAGTCGGTCGTAGCGCGTGTGCGAGGGAGCACATGGAAGCGTGCGGTGGTGAGTGTTACAGAGGGTGTGACGGGAGAGTGTGCGCGAGGAAGGTGTGTGACGGACAGGTGCATGGGGAAAGAGTGCGCTGTCAAAGGCAAGGAAGAATGCACACCTGTGGTGAGTGTTACAGAGGGTGTAACTGGAGAGTGTGCGCGAGAAAGGTGTGTGACGGACAGGTGCATGGGGAAAGAGTGCGCTGTCAGAAGAAAGGAAGAGTGTCCACCTGTGGTGAGTGTTACAGAGGGTGTAACGGGAGAGTGTGCGCGAGAAAGGTGTGTGACGGACAGGTGCATGAGGAAAGAGTGCGCTGTCAAGAGTAAGGGTGAGTGCGCTGTCAGGAATGGAGGTGAAAGTAGTGAGAGTGACATGGAGCATGAGTTAGTTGTGACAGGTGAGCGAGGATGTACACCTGGGATGGAAGGATGCACACCTGGAATGGTAGAGCGTGAGTGGGAATGCACGCTGGAATTGGTGGTGAGGCACGTGGTTGGGTGTGCGAATGAGGGCACACCTGTGATTGTCACAGAGGAGGTGACCGAGGAGGGGGTGCGAAGCGGTGTATTGGTGAGGTGTGCGACCAACGAATGTGTGCCAAAGTGTTCGGTGGTCAGGTGTGTGACCAAGGCTGTGAGTGGAATGGGTGTACCTGGGTGTGTAAGGAAAGGTACGAGGAGCATGGGCACGGCTGGGTGTGTGAGCAAGGAACGGGCTGCGGGGTGTAAGCATGCAGGTGAAGCATCGACGTTACACGGGTTAGAGGTTAGAGCGACTTTTAGCCGAAGCAGGCCCTCGGTGCGTGCTGGGCCTCGCTTTGAACGGCCGCGTCCGTGCTCCACTAGGCGGAGCGGGCAGCCCGATAGGAAGGGTCGTTATGGCGACCACGTTTTGGTGAGGCATTCCGGCAGGCCGAGATCGAGCCATGGGATGGCTCCGTGCCGAGATGGTGCATGGTATCTCGGCCCGGGTAAACCTCCTTCCCTGCACCGAATGCGGGATGTATCCAGCCGCTGGCACAAAACAACCAGCATCCATTGCTTGGCTTTACGAAGCCGGGCTTTGGACAGGGATTGGCGCACCGAGAGGTATTAGTGAGTCGACTGGGTGATGAGGTTAGTGTTTTGGACCCAAAATTAGAGAAAAACAAAATTTGATGATTGGCAAAGGATTGGCAGAGTGATGATTGGTAATGGTACAGTGATTGGCAGATGATTGGCAAATTTTTGATTTGTTGAAATTTGATGTGCAAAATTGGTAGTGAGAGACCCCCGATGTGGTGGGATGGCATCCCTGCCACCCTTCCCATGTGGGGGGCAAAGGAGCAATAGATTATGGGGTGTATGGCAGTGAAAACTAGCCCGGGTGGGTTAGGTTATATTGATAGGGATCTAGCGAAGATGACAGTAGGTAACGTTAAGATTAGTTAGTGACTGATACCTGTAGTGGGGACGCAGGTAGATTAGTGTGGATGATAATGACGAGGGAGCGCAATAGTTTAAAGGGACGACTGGGAAGCGCAAGTTTCAGAAGGGAGTAGTTAGCTGAGATGATGCCGTGTGTGTGTGAGAATTGAACAGGTGTGATTGCACAGGTGTGCAACTGGACAGGTGTGTGGAGCAGTGTATGAGTAGTGAGTGTTGTGGATCAGCGCGAATGCGCTTGGGGAGAGAAGGGTGCAGGTGGCACCAGGTGTGAGAGCACAGGTGTGCAGGTACAGGTGTGTGGAGAGAGTTGGAGTGAGTGGTACGGAGTGGTGTGCATGGTGCGAAGGTGTGGATGGGGGAAGAGTGGACCCCTTTCACGAGCACCCGGGGCGGGTAGTGTAAGTGTTAGGTAGAGGGTGCAGGTAAATTGTGGTTGGATATTGGCATCTGTGGTGCGGTTGCAGAATGGTGTTGTGAATGGGTGCATTAGTGTTGTGGAAATGGCTGGGCGTGTAGCCTGTTAGTGTGTGTAGTTGGTTGAGCACTCCACCACTGTGAGGATGTCGGCCAGGTGAGGCCGCAGGTGGGCTCTGGGAGCCGGTAGAGTTGTGGATGGGGCCCGAGGATCCGGAGGACGGACCCGGGTAGCCCAGTGCCAGAGAGGGCACCGAGTGGGGAGAGTGCCAGAGGGCCTTCCCCAGGTAGTTAGGTTAGGGCAAGGAGCAGGTAAGCTCGGAGGCAACTGCAGTGGTGGAGGTGTGCAGGTGGGTAGACCCACTGGGAGAGGTACACGTCGCAGCCCAGAAATTGTACGAGGGCACCGGGAGATGAATCGGGGGAGTGAGACCCCAAATTGAAAAGCACCACAGTTTGGCCAATGGGAATTGGTTTTTAGAACCCATAGTGTAAGAGGGCCAATGGTTTGGCCGGAGAAAGACCCCGGGTAGTGTAAAGTTGTAAAGTCATTTAGGAAATAGTTAGGATTGATGAACCTGTCGCACCATACGCAGCCACTTACCTGAGGTGATGATGATGACTCCACACCTGTGTTTTCTTTGTTGTGTTGCAGAAATGAGAATTGCTGTTGGATTTGTGAGACGCATCACGACGTGGATGAGACATTGGGGTGATTCCATCTCTCCCTCCCTAGGAGGGACTGATGATGAATTGGTGATGGCAAATTTTGATGTTGAGTTGGAGATGGCAAATTTTGATGAGAGTTGAAAATGGCAAATTTGATTGGTTAGGAGGGAGAGAAGACGAATTTGGTATATGGGAGGAACGGGGAAGACAGTAGGGATGTTTGTTGATTTGTAAAGTAGATGTTTATGGGTAGTGTTGTGTTGTGTGGATACAGTAAGGGGTAAGGGAGGGGCCATGTAGGTTACCTGGTGGGGGGGGGGGGGGCGTACGATAGGAACGTACCTGTCTCACCTGGTTCCCATGTGCCCCCAGTGTGCATCACCTTACATTGCGTGCACTTTTGCGCCCTTACCACCTTACTCACTTGTTTCTTCTTTTGTCTCCCACCTCCGAGGATCTGGCTTTGGGGTAGAGAGAGAGGAGAGAGAGGTGCTGGCTGCGCAGTTGTGGGCCTGCACTTTCGCTGTTTGCTGCCGGGATCGATACACCATATGGACCGCAATGTTTGTGGCCACCCACAATGGACCGCAGTTCGTTTGCGGCCAAGCACCACCCGGGGATGGACCTATGGATCAACGTGGCACCTATGCCATAAAGGTGAACCACTGTTAATTAACACCACCAAGTGCACCACAAGAAGAGCAAGAGACACCTGCAGGGTTAGGGGTTGTCGAATTTATTTTTATTCCAATGAACAATGGTGACTGCACCGATTGGTGGTGGGGTGGTGCTGTTGATGCTCGGGAAGGGTGCTCTGCACGTTATTAAAGGCCGTCGGCCACAGAGCACTCGTGGGTTGGTGTATCGATGTTGGCAAGCGCGCTCTCTCTATGCATAACATCTGCATGTGTTCCTCCAAAAACAGGTCCTGGATCGTAGTGTAAATAGCAGCGTAGTCTTGTAAATAATGCTCCCTACCGGCTGTATGTTTAGTTTGAGGATTCTTTCCGGATTCGGTTATCCTGTGGGTGTGTTTCTGTGAGGAGAAGGGTGCAACGTCGCAGGGGGACATATTTACTCATTTGTGAATATCTGTAAAACTGTCGCACTCAGGGTAGAGTTAATAGTAGAGGGAACTACATTGCGTGCCACACTAAAGTAGGTAAAAATTTATCGGGTCGGGACGCCCCGAGGGAGAGAAGGGTGCAATGTTGCGAATATGGAATTTGGCCTCCATATCCGCTTGTAAATATTCCCCTATTTTCTCCAATACTCCCCAACTTTCCCCAATCCCCCATTCCCTAGTCCCATTGCATGTAAACAACAATCAGTAGAGCCGACCTTCCCCTTATTCCCCCATTAAATGTCGTGCCCAGGTCCACCGCACCACACGTAGACAACTTTCGGACATCTTCCTAGTTATTCTTAATCTATGTCAGTTAAGGCCTCGTTTCCATTAATTATGACTCTTCGTTGCACCAGAATGTGATTATATGGCATCAGTAGTGAGTTTAGGACCTTTCCCATACCTCCTCCCATCTTCTTCCCCAAACAACAACAATAACAACAACTACAACAACAATTACAACTACAACTACGACTACAACAACAGAGGGGCGGGGAGTGTGCGTCCTCACACCGGCTCGGTTACCCGCCATGACCATGCGCTCCACGGCGTTACCCCGAAGGGGCTGGCTGTCAGCTCCTCGTCAGGGGCGGAGCCAGTAACCCCCCCACACACCCAATGAGAAGCAACGTGCCGATTCCATCTGGGGCGGAGCTAACGAGCCGAGGGCGTGTCACTCCCCGCCGGATATACGCGGCCCCGCGCCGGATGTGACGTCAGATGCGCCTCAGCTTGGAGAGAGAAGCCACCGCCACCCCCAGCGCGACGATACCTCCCCGCATCTTTGGACCGGACCGGACCGTACTGTACCCTGCCCCGAGCCCAGGAGGACCTGGAGCCATCGATACCCGCTTTCCTGCCATCAACCCCCGTGTGAGTCAGCCGTTGTCCCGTTTGTCTGTCGTCTGTCCGGGGTTAATATAAGAGTGTGTCTAAGTGCCTGTCTTTCTGTGATTATACCTCTAGCCCCTGTAATCTGACCTTTCCGTACGAATATAATCTCCTCCGGAGGTCTTGAGAATTGAAACATTGGTGTCGTATTGTGTTATTGTAATCCAGCCGGGTGTCTTCTTTTTCTTATTGAGCCAGCATCGCGCGACTAGTCAACGTTCGGGCACAATCGGGTAACTTGTGCAGACGTGGTCATACCATAAAACCGCTCGGTAAATAACATCCAAGCCACGTCTGTAACAATATATATATATATATATATATATATATATATATATATATATATATATATATATATATATATATATATATATATATATATATATATATTGTTGCGGTTTTGAGAACCCAGCACAGGTAACATCATTAAAGGTTAAAGGTTGCACCCCATAGATAGGCCACAAGCAACACGTAGGTCACCTTAGGATGATAGTTATTTCTTAGTATGTGTTTAGATAAGGCCATGTCCAGTAGTTGCATCTGCGTTGTGTCAAACAAATAAGAGTAGGCCCCTTTCGTTCATTTTGGCAGCCTCCCTCCAAGCGACGCCATTAAGCGCTGTTCAGTCTGTACCCCATCGCCCCTCCCAGTTTGTTACGCTCCTTGGCCAGCAGCCTTCGCTGCCCTTGGGCTCGCTCCACCCAGCCCAAAAACCACGAGGTGAGGCCCGAAAAGAGGGCGGAGCGCAAGGATGGAGGTGCGGCCACGTCAAACAGCCATCAAGGCAGAGCCGGTAAGACCACACCAGCCAATCAGGGCTAAGGTGAGATCGCCTGACAGGGTGTTGTTGGGGCTTCCAGAGCGTTCGCTGGCTTGTCTTATAAAAGCGCGCACGTAAAGCCCTTACACAGGACTGTGCGGAGAGGACTAACGCAACTGCACTCGTTATATCAGGTTGACCTTCAGTTCTGAGCGGGGAGAGAGAGGCACTCGAGAGTTGAGTTGAGTACTGAAGAACCTACGTGGTATTGACGGACTATCCAAGGATCCGCGAGCATACGGCGGTGGCAAGGAACTGGGGCTTGGCTTGGCTGTGGTAACATCAGTGGGAAAGTGGCGTATTACCCAGCGATACCGGGAGCGCATGTAAAGGCGCCGGTACACGTATTACGTACACGGCTAAGCGTGCAATAACCGCGAGCTTACCGACCTTTCCCCGTCACGATAATTGTCCGCTCGCGCCTACGCTACACGGAGAGCTGCCTGCCGGGTTTCGATCTGCTGCACGGAACGAGTCAAGGACCGGGACGAGCTGTGTCCGCCATCGCCGGACCTTCCACCCTACCTTCTACATCCCCGCATGAGTCTGAGTCTGAGACCGAGTCTGAGAGCGAGCGGGCGCGAGTCCAGGGAATAAGTTAAGACTGTGATTAAGGCTGCCCTGTGTCCTTTTTCTTCCTCTTCCTTGTACATTCTTTCTTTTCCTCTTCTTGTACAAATTGTAATAAATCACCTTGTTCTTCCTGGTTTCTTCCTAATTCGATCATCCTAGTCTTTTCTCCATTGGGTAAACGCGGCACAATTATAACCGCTCCAATCGGGTTAGTCCCTGTTAACGGCCCGAATAGCGGCTCGCTTCGCCCGGCGTGTCCACTAACGCCGTGGTTCGGGTGGGAGTTATTTCCTTGCTTCACGGTCGGTGTTAGTACTTAGGTAATAGGACTAAATTCGACCAACAACCATATTTAACATCGACAGGAAGGAACGTGATAGCTTCGGGATCACGTCGGCTAGTAAAAAGGACAAGGGGATTAATCCCCCCTTGATAAGGGGAAGGCCGACGTCGGAGATCTGCAACAATTGGTGTCAGGAGTGGGATTTGGAACACGAACCAAATTTTTTTTATCTTTTGGACAAATTTGGTCAAAACTACGAGCGGCCAAAATTTATTAATTAAACATCTAAATTAAATCATGCCATGGATAGCCAAGGCGATCGGATGCCAGTGGGGGTAGATGAGGAGGAGTTAGAAATAACCCAGGACCCCCGGGAAGAATTGGGAGAAATGGAAGAGGAAATTAATGAGGGTGCAGCAGTAGGGGTTGCAGGCGAGCAAAATGGCGGCGCCTCGCACACAGCTGCGGCAGCTGAACCCGCTGTGCGACCCGGGTGCAACATTGAATTGTACCTAATTCAACTAATGGCAAAGATAGACTCCCAAAAAGAAGAGATGAAAGCTCAGGGTGAGAAATTGGGAAGCCAAATTGGGGGATTGAGTAAGGAGATGGGAGAAATGAGGGCCAATAGTGAGCAATTGGGAAACCAAATTAGTGGATTGAGAAACGATGTGGGAAACCAAATTGGGGGATTGAGAAATGATGTGGGAAATCAAATTGGGGGGTTAGAAAGCAAATTGGGGGGATTCGGAAGCAAATTGGGAGGCCAATTGAAGGACGTGGGTGGCCAAGCCAGAGAAATAAACGAGGGGTTAACGGGGTTTGGAACCAGAATAGGTGGCCAAATAAAAAAATTGGGGAAGAACATAAACCGCAGGTTGAGCGGGAAAGGCACACGGGTATGCGACGGGGTAGCGCGACTTGAGAAGCGTGGGGAAAGCGAGGTTGAGCAAAGCACAGCCGGGTGGACCGGGGTAGAAATCGCGACACGGGGAATAGAAAAGCCAACGGCCGCTGAATTAGAAAATCTTATTTTATGTGCACCAGCGGTCGTCGAGCTTAATAAGGAAAATAATTTATAATGGAAATCGGGGCTAAGGAGACGGCACAGATAGAAAATCAATCGCGGAAGGAAGAAATGGAATGTATACAAAGTCCGTGTTCGCATCATGATGCCGTACTTGTTAACCCCAATGGAAATTTGCAGTTGGTGCAGGAGAGAAGAATCCCAAAGGTGAGTCGGGCTGTATATGGCGCGAAAAGGTTTGGCGCGAAATTGTTTGGCGCGAAAGGATTTTTCGCGCGCTTGGGATCCAGGCGTCACCCGGGCGCTTGTGGAAGGTCCGTGGTGCGCTGTGTGAAAGGAAATGGCATGCGTGTGCGAACGGCGTCGGAGCGTGAGTATGAAACCGAGAGCGAGGGAGAATGCACAATGGAGTGTATGTGTGAGAAACAGTGTGAAACAGAACGTGAGTTGGTTGTGGAGAGTGTGCGAGGATGCACACCAGAGCGAGTGATTGGGTGTGCGACAGGAGATTGCACACCTGTGGGTAGGTGTGCGCTGAGTGGGTGTATGCAAGAGTGCACGCCCATGGGTGTTACGGAGTAGGTAACGGAGGAGAGTGCGCCAGGATGTGCGCGAGAGAAGTGTGTAATGGAGTGTGTGAGCAGCGATTGGTGTGCACCTGAGTGTGGAACGGAAGAGAGTGCATGGAGAGAGAGTGCAGTAGTAGAATGCAGGGAGTGTATGGAGATGCCTCGATGTGTGAGTGTAGAACGGGTCGCGAGGTGTGGATGTGAGATGCGACTCGAGCATCGACGCTGACCGGGGAAGCGCTTAGGCCGATGTACAGCCGACGCGATCTCTCGGGGCGTGGTGTTCGTTGTGTGCTGCGGGGGCCGGCGGGGATCGTTGCCGCAGCGCTCTTACATGGAGCGCCATGCACGATTCGGGCCGGGCTCCGCCCTGTATGGTCGGTGCTGCGCTTTGACGGGAAAGGCGAACGGCACGATTCTGGGGGGGGGGGGGGGGGAGGGTAGGCCAGGTCAGACCTTCACCCCCTGGTGGGCGTGGTGCTTTGACCGGGGGAGGTTGTGTCATCGGGCCGGAGACCGCAAGGCTCCGCGCCGGGATGGCGCCTGGAACCTCGGTCCGAGTGTGCCTCCTCCCCAGAATCGAAAATGCCGGACGGACCCAACCTACAGGAGACAGACCATCTGCATACATTGCTCGGCTTTGCTAAGCCGAGCTGTGAGAATGTATTCCCGCACGTGAGGCTCATAGTTCAGAGGACTGGATGCATAGTGATAGTGATGGCGAGTGGTATCCTGTGTAGAGGGATGGTAGATCTACCATCCCTCACATCTTTTACTTTTGGGGGGGGGGGGGGCAGACGAGCAGTAGATTATGGGGTTTGGCAGTGTGAATTAGCCAGGGCAGGCTAGGATAATTGTTCGGGACTTAGAGATGACCATAGGAGACCAATAATTAAGTAGTGACCTTTGAACAAGTAGTGGGGACGTAGTCAGATTTGGTGGATGATAATGACGAGGGATGTGCTTAGTATAAGGGATGACGGGGAGCACGTGTTTTAGAAGGAAATAGTTAGTTAGATGATGCTGTGTGTGTGAGTATGAGGATGTGCTTTAGGCGCAAATGAGGAATTGCATGGGCGTCTTGGTGGTGATGGTGAGCAAATGAGGCAATGCTCATGAATGATGTGTGTGTGTGTGAAAATGTATGAGTAGAGTATTGTGGACAAGTGTAAGTGAATTGAGTGAATGACTTGCATGGGGTGCAAGTGAATAAATGGTGTGGAATAGATGGTGTGGAGTGAGTGGTGTGGAGTGAGTAGTGTGGAATGAGTGGTGTGGAGTGCATGGTGCGAAGGAGTGGATGGGGGGAGGATGGACCCCTTCACGAATACCCAGGGAGGGTAGTTTAAAGTTAGGTAGAGGGAATAGGTAAATTTGTTGGATATTGACATCTGTGGTGCGTGTAGTAGCAAAGTATTGCTTGGAGGGGTGCATTAGTGTGTGGAATGGCTGGGCGTGTGAGCCTGTTAGTGCGTATGGTTGGTTGAGCACTCCGCCACTGGTAGTCTGTCGGCCAGGTGAGGCCGCAGATAGGCTCTGGGAGCCAGGTACTGTTGAGTAGAGCTCAGCAGGGCCTGAGGATCCCAGGAGAGAACCCAGGTAGCCCAGTGCCATGGAGGGCAGTAGCGGGGTGAGAGCGCCAGGAGGGCCTTCCCCGGGTTAGGTAGTGAGGAGCTAGGCAAGCTCGGGTGGCGACGTTCGGTGGCGGAGGTGCGCAGGTAAATAGGACCTGCTAGGGGAGCCACATGACCCAGCCCCTAAATTGTGCAAGGGCACAGTATAGAAAAATCGGGGGAGTGAGACCCCAAATTGGAGAGCACCACAGTATGTGCAATGGGAATTGGTTTTTAGAACCACATAGAGTAAAGATGGCCAATGGATTGGCAGGGCAAGATCCCGGGTAGTTAAAGTGTTAATGTCATTTAGAAGGATAGTTAGGAGGAAAATGAATGTCTTTGAATCTTAATAAAATTCATAATCATAATGAATATCTTTTTATGATATAATATATCTGCATATAATTTAATAAAAATATATTTAAAAGATAAAATAATTATGAATACCTAAAGTCCTAAATTATTATTTTTAAATACCCAAATCCTTGTAATTTTTAACAAAAACATTTACCCCTTGCAATTTTTTAATAAAAACATTTTAACCCTTCTTTTTTTCTTTATATACTGTTATACCCTTATTTTTTAATTGAAATTTATTTTGGGGTGGCGTGTCTTGTACCCCCAGCTTGGAGGGTTCGTACCCCCAGGGGGTACAGGTACCCCTGGTTAAGAACCTATGCTCTAAACCCTTATTGCTGACAAAGTTTATCTGTTGTACTATGACTGTTATAATGTTATATAGTTATGGTGACAGAACCTTTGGGATGACTATTGTATAACGGCAGGGGTTTTTAAATTTTCTAATAGCTGGGGTACCCGGCATTCCCAGTGTTGTTCTAATCCTGTTGGCATTTTGCAGAAATCAAATATTTTTTTTCCTAATTTTGTTTTTGTGGAGCTTAAAACACTTCCTTAACCCACTAAGGTATGGGGTCAAACCAACTAAGGAATGGGGTCAGGGATCATTTAATATTGCCTTCCACACAGGTACAAATGGTGAGGCAAAGTGTTACATATTTAAAAAAACATTTTTTAATGATCTTTAAAGTTTTTAATTATTATTTTGCCTAAACACGCCCTAACACTCACTGATGTGCATCTGAAAGTTTGGTAAAGATCCGTTCAGCCATATCTGAGAAAAATGGCCACACTCACACACATACGTGGAGATAGCAACCAACAACTGCAACTTTTACGCACCACACAACATACACATATTGTTGCGGAGATGAGGACTGTATTTTTTTTGATTGTGTGCTGTACTATTATTATTATTGGTTATTCTGCGCCCCCCTACCTCCGGAGCTGTGTAAAGGTGAAAGGGCATCCCATAATTAGTCCACAAGCATACACGTCAGCCAAGTAATAGAATACCCCTGTTGATAGTTATCTCTTATTCTGTGTTCTAGGGTAAGGCTGTGTCTCCCATTAATTGAAGTACTCCATTGCACCAGTGAAAGAGAATAGATCCCCTTTCATTCCCATCCCCAAAACCTCCATTTCCTATCACATCCCCTTTCGTCATTGCTGAGCCCTCGATTCTCAATTACCTCCCCTCCAATAACCGCCATTGACCACGAGGCTCGAGTCGGGGAAGAAAGGCGTGTCTCCACCTCGTCATAGAGGGGAAGAGGGGCGTGCCCGCCCGTCGTCATCCAGGGCGGAGCCCGAGGGTCGCGCGACCAACCAGGGCCGAGGTGAGCACCCCGATGGGCGTGTCCTGAAGGCCGGCGGCTGAATCGCCGGAGGCATTATAAAGGCATGCACGCAGGAAGCAAAAGAGTCGGTTGCCAGTAGAGGGTCCGTGAAGAGTTGGTCACAAAGAGTCGGTTGCCAGTAGAGGGTCCGTGAAGAGTTGGTCACAAAGAGTCGGTTGCCAGTAGAGGGTCCGTGAAGAGTTGGTCACAAAGAGTCGGTTGCCAGAGAGAGTTGGTCACAAAGAGTTGGTCACAAAGAGTTGGTCGTCAAGAGAGAGTCGTGAAGAGTCAGTCAGTGGAGTCGGTGGTCAGTTGGTTGCGGTGAGGAGTCGGTGGTGGCGGTCAGTGGTTGCGTTGGTTGCAGTGAGGAGTCGAGGAGGGAGGAGATCAGAAGACAGGAAGGCCTTGAGTTGGACTAAGCAGGAGAGGAAGTTGTTGGACTGGGTGGGACTAAGCAAGGAGAGAGAACCCGTCACACCAATCCACCAAGCTCCGCGTTGGCTCCACCAAGCGTTCACCTCCACCAAGGCTCCACCAAGCTCCGCGTTGGCTCCACCAAGCGTTCACCTCCACCAAAGCTCCACCAAGCTCCGCGTTGGCTCCACCAAGCGTTCACCTCCAGCCATCCACCTCCTGCCATTCCTGTCATTCCCCGCGTGAGTCTGTCTTTTGTTTGTTCTGTCCTGGGTTAATTAAGACTGTAGGTAAGCTAGTATTTTCCCTGTGTCACCTGCGTCTTATGTGCTTGTAAATAAACGTGACTGCTTTCTTTTTGCTTGTGTGTAAATAGTCAATAAATTTAGTAGTATTTCCAAACCTTTCTTTGCCTTCGTTTTCCTCTTTGCATTGCGTCGTTTTCGTCTTTTCACTCATTGACTAGCTGCGGTGCAATCCGGCCAACGTTTGGGTGGAATCGGGTGAGTCGGGGATCCTGTTAGGTCGCAGTTAAATACACCACCGCTCGGTCATCATAACATCTAAACCACGATCTGTAACAATTGGTGTCTGGGAGTGAGATTCGGGGCCCGAACCCAATTTTTAAAAAAACATCTAAAAAAAAATTTGGTCAAAATTTGGAGCGGACGAAATTTGTTTTGTTTTAAAGCAAAACCCGAATTTTGAAATCGCGCCATGGCTGGTCAAGGCGACGGGATGCCGGTGGGAGAGCTAGAGGAGGGGTTAGGAGTAACCCAGGATCAAATGGAGGGGAGCAATGAGGAGGCGGTTGAGGGAGTATCAGGTGCACAAAATGGCGTGCTCGCGCACATGGTTGAAGGGTCCCAAAATAGCGGCGCAGTGGAGGGCGAGCCCGCGGTGGCGGCTGGGGACGCTGGGCAAACCGGGTTTGACCTCAGATTATTCTTGACCCAACTGAATGCAAAAATGGATAGATTGGAGGGCCAAATGGGGGTAATGGGGAACCGGATGGAAGCTCAGGGTGAGCGATTGGAGGGCCAAATGGGGGAAATGAGGGACGAAGCGAGGGGTACCAATGCCCAAATCGGGGAATTAGACAAGAAATTTGAAGGGATGAAACATGGGTTAACGGGGGTGGAAAATAGAATGGCTGCCCAGGAGAATCAAATAGAGGGGATGAAAAATGGGTTAATGGGGCTAGAAAATAGCATGGAAGGCAAATTGCGGGAGATAGGGGAGCAATCCGCCCGAGAAATTAAACAAATGGGAGAGCAGATAGAGGAGGTAAAAATCGGGGTAGAAACCAAACTGGATGCTCAGAGGGATGAATTGGGACAGATGAGGGCGGCATCTACAAAAGAAAGGGAGGAGATGAAGGAGGAGGTCTCGGGGCTACGCGAGGAGGTAAAGCGAGGTGAGAAGCGTATGGAGAAAGAGGTGAGGAATAATACGGCAAAGTTACAAGGGGGAATAGAAGATCTGACGGAGGAGGTGGAACAGCTGACGGAGGGACAAAAAGAACTAGTGGAGCAGGTTCAAAAGAACACTGCGGTACTAGGAGGGTTAAAGGCGACACAAAAAGAAATTAAAAACGAATTAATAGCGACACAGAGGCAATGTCAGATGGTACGTGAGGAACTGACAATGAGGGTGGACGAGGTGACAGAGATAATGGAGACAAAGGACCGGCAGGTGAGGATGCACATAGAGACGGTCACGGTAGCCTTAGAGGACGAACTTGAGGAGACGCACCGAGAAATAAAAGAGGTTAAACAAAAATTAGAGGAAGTGGAAGAAGAGGTGAGTGAAATTAAGAAGAGACGGACAGAAACTAAAAGAGAAATCCAGGAGGAGGTGATGGAATATGTGCAAGGTCGGTGCTCAACTCTTGATGTGATGCTCACTGATCAAATAAAGAGTTTGCAGGTGGCAAAGGAGGTGCGACGACGAGGTACGGAGGTGAGTGGCAATGTATATGATGTGAGGAAAGCTTCAGTCGGCTTGGGGATTGGTTTGGATCCGGGTGTTCGTGAAAGGCCGTTGGTGAAGTGTGCGACAGGTCTGGTGTGCGAAAAAAGAGGTGTGCGAGAATGTCCGACCATGGGGTGTGTGAGGAAAAAGTGCACGCCGAGGAGTGAGTGTGCCGTCAAGAGTGAGTCAGTCGTAGCGCGTGTGCGAGGGAGTACATGGAAGCGCGGTGTGGTGAGTGTTACGGAGGAAGTAATGAGAGAGTGTACACCTGTGGTGAGTGTTACAGAGGAAGTAACAAGAGAGTGTACGCCTGTGGTGAGAGTTACAGAGGATGTAACGAAAGAGTGTGCGCGAGAGGATGCGCAAGAAAGGTGTGTAACGGACAGGTGCATGAGGAAAGAGTGCGCTGTCGAGAGGAAGGGTGAGTGCATTGTCAAGAGTGGAGGTGAGAGTAGTGAGAGTGACAAGGAGCGTGAGTTGGTTATGACAGGTGAGCGAGGATGTACACCTGGAATGGAAGGATGCACACCTGGAATGGTAGAGCGTGAGTGGGAATGCACGCTGGAATTGGTAGTGAGGCACGTGGTTGGGTGTGCGAGTGAGAGCACACCTGTGATTGTCACAGAGGAGGTGACCGAGGAGGGGGCGCGAAGAGGTGTGTTGGTGAGGTGTGCGAGCGACGAATGTGTGCCAAGGTGTTCGGTGGTCAGGTGTGTGACCAAGTCGGTGAGCGGAATGAGTGTACCGAGGTGTGTAAGAAAAGGTACGACGAGGAGCATGGAAACGGCTGCATGTATGAGCAAGAAAGGGGTAGCGTATGCATGTAAGCATCCAGGTGAAGCATCGACGGTAACCGGGTTAGAGGTTAGAACGACTTATAGCCGAATCGGGCCCTCGGTGCGCGTCGGGCAGCTTCGCGTGCCGCGAGGACCAGCGGGGATCCGAACCACGGCGGTTTCGAAAGAACCGCCGTACGCGATCCACGCTGTGCCTTGCTTGGAACGGCCGCGTCCGGGCTCCACTAGGCGGAGCGGGCAGCCCGATAGGAAGGGTCGTCATGGCGACCACTTTCTATTGAGACGTGCCGGCAGGTCGAGATCGGGACATTGGATGGCTCCGCGCCGAGGTGGTGCGTGGGATCTCGGCCCGGGTAAGCCCCCGTCCCTGCCACGAATGCGGGACGTATCCAGCCACTGGCACAAAACAACCCGTATTCATTGCTCGGCTGTACGAAGCCAGGCTGTAGACGTGAATTGGCGCACCGAGAGGATGTAATAAGTAGACGGGTGATGAGGATAGTGTTTTGGCCCCGAAATTAGAAAAAAGCAAAATTTGATGATGGTATGGGTAGAATTGGCAGTAAATGGGAAATTTTTGATTTGTTGGAATTTGGTAAGCAAAATTTATAGTAAGAGATGCCCCATGTGATGGGATGGCCAATCCACCATCCCTCACAGAGTGGGGGCAAATGCGCAATAGCTTATGGGGTGTATGGCAGTGAAAACTAGCCCAGGTGGGTTAGGTTATATTGATAGGGATCTAGCGAAGATGACATTAGGTGACGTTAAGGTTAGTTAGTGACTGATACCTGTAGTGGGGACGCAGGTAGTTTAGTGTGGATGATAATGACGTGGGAGCGCAATAGTTTAAAGGGACGACTGGGAAGCGCAAGTTTCAGAGGGGAGTAGTTAGCTGAGATGATGCCGTGTGTGTGAGGATTGAACAGGTGTGATTGAACAGGTGTGATTGCACAGGTGTGCAACTGAACAGGTGTGTGGAGCAGTGTATGAGGGAGTAGTGGTGATTGTGTGTTGTGTTGACCAAATGGTCCAGGAAGAGGAGGAGGGTGCAGGTGGCACCAGGTAGGATTGCACAGATGTGCAACGACAGGTGAATGAAGGACAGGTATATGGAATAAATGGTATGGAGTATAGGAATGGATGGTCGTGGAGTGAGTATGGTGTAAATTGTGGAGTGGAGTGGATGGTGCGAAGGTGTGAATGGGGGAAGAGTGGACCCCCATCACGGATACCCGGGGCGGGTAGAGTAAGTGTTAGGTAGAGGGTACAGGTAAATTGTGGTTGGATATTGGCATCTGTGGTGCGGGTGAAAGAATGGTCTTTGGATGGGTGCATTAGTGTTGTGGAAATGGCTGGGCGTGTAGCCTCTTAGTGTGTGTAGTTGGTTGGGCGCTCCACCACTGTGAGGATGTCGGCCAGGTGAGGCCGCAGGTGGGCTCTGGGAGCCGGTAGTAGTTGTTGTGGATGGGGCCCGAGGATCCGGAGGATGGACCCGGGTAGCCCAGTGCCAGAGGGCACCAGGGGGTGACAGAGCCAGGAGAGGGCCTTCCCCAGTTAGTTAGGTTAGGGTGAGGAGCTAGGTAAGCTCGGGTGGCAACTGCAGTGGTGGAGGTGTGCAGGTGGGTAGACCTGCTGGGAGAGCTACACGTCGCAGCCCAGAAATTGTGCGAGGCACCGGGAGATGAATCGGGGGAGTGAGACCCCAAATTGAGAAGCACCACAGTTTGGTCAATGGGAATTGGTTTTTAGAACCCATCGTGTAAGTTGGCCAATGGATTGGCAGGGAAAGACCCCGGGTAGTGTAAAGTGTGTTAATGTCATTTAGAAAGTAGTTAGGATGAAGTCTCCTCGCACCATCTGCATCCACTCACCTGAGGTGACAGGTACTCCACACCATGCCATGTTTTGATTATTTTTTACTGTGCAAATGTTTGGATTGTGAGATGCATCATGACGTGGGTGTGACATTGTGCTTTGATGTTCCATCTCTGCCTCCTTATGAGGATTGATGATGAATTTGGTGATGGCAAATTTTGAAGTAGAGGGATTGTGGAGACGAATTTGGTATAGGGGAAATATGGGGAAGACGTGACAGTAGTGACGAATTTGTAAATGTGTAGATTGTTGTGCATATGGGGTAAGGGCAAGGGTAGGGTAGGTGACAGGGGGGTGACGTACGGTAGGGACGAGCTTTCTCACTTCGCCCTCCGTACGCATTTCGCCTTGCATTGCCTTATTGATGTGTACCCTTGTGACCTTACCCCTCGCTCAATTGTCTTTCCCCTTTTGTCTCCCACATGACCTGTGCGCCACTGGATGCCGAGGGGAGCGTGCGTGGGTCGGCCATTGTGCGCCCGAAATTCCCAGAACCAGCTGTCTGCATCGATGCACCACATTATGGACCACATGTCTGTGGCCGAGCACCACTTATGGACCCCATGGGTTGGGGCATGGCCCCTCTGCTGGAACCGGCCATGAGGGCCCGAAATCTTGCTGGCGGACCTTGGCCACAGGGCACCGATGCCCCACAGGTGAACCACACGTAGTCGGCCCCTGTGGGCCATAAATAAAATAAAAACGGACACGTTAGGTGCATTCTTTTATTGCAAATAGGCCGCCAGTAAGCAAAGCAAAAGAATGACAACATCTGGAAGAACAAATAATAATCACCAGCAGAGGGGGCCGAAGAGCAAGAGATCACCTGCAGGGTTAGGGGTTGTTTGGTTATTTTTATTCATGAACAGTGATGACTGTGCACCGATTGGTGCTTGAGGGTGCTTTGGTGCATTTTTGGGTGCTTTAATGGTGCATTGATGCAGAGCAGACTGTCTCCCCCCCAGAAAGAACAATCACAGGTCCTGGGTTAGTCTTGTAAATAAAAGTAGCGTCAATTGTAAATAACGCTTCCCACCGTCAGTGTATAGTTTGAAGACCATTCCGCGATTCGGTTAACTGTGGGCGTAAGTCTGTTAGGCAGGGTGCAATGGAGCAGCGGGACACATTTATTTATGTTTTAAAACTGTCGCACTCAGGGTCAGGTTAAAAATAGAGGGAACTACACCTACGTGTCACACTAAAAATAAAAGTTGTAGGCCCGGGACGTGCCTAAGAGGAGGAGGGTGCAGTGTTGCGGAGATGAGGACTGTATTTTTTTTGATTGTGTGCTGTACTATTATTATTATTGGTTATTCTGCGCCCCCCTACCTCCGGAGCTGTGTAAAGGTGAAAGGGCATCCCATAATTAGTCCACAAGCATACACGTCAGCCAAGTAATAGAATACCCCTGTTGATAGTTATCTCTTATTCTGTGTTCTAGGGTAAGGCTGTGTCTCCCATTAATTGAAGTACTCCATTGCACCAGTGAAAGAGAATAGATCCCCTTTCATTCCCATCCCCAAAACCTCCATTTCCTATCACATCCCCTTTCGTCATTGCTGAGCCCTCGATTCTCAATTACCTCCCCTCCAATAACCGCCATTGACCACGAGGCTCGAGTCGGGGAAGAAAGGCGTGTCTCCACCTCGTCATAGAGGGGAAGAGGGGCGTGCCCGCCCGTCGTCATCCAGGGCGGAGCCCGAGGGTCGCGCGACCAACCAGGGCCGAGGTGAGCACCCCGATGGGCGTGTCCTGAAGGCCGGCGGCTGAATCGCCGGAGGCGTTATAAAGGCGTGCACGCAGGAAGCAAAAGAGTCGGTTGCCAGTAGAGGGTCCGTGAAGAGTTGGTCACAAAGAGTCGGTTGCCAGTAGAGGGTCCGTGAAGAGTTGGTCACAAAGAGTCGGTTGCCAGTAGAGGGTCCGTGAAGAGTTGGTCACAAAGAGTCGGTTGCCAGAGAGAGTTGGTCACAAAGAGTTGGTCACAAAGAGTTGGTCGTCAAGAGAGAGTCGTGAAGAGTCAGTCAGTGGAGTCGGTGGTCAGTTGGTTGCGGTGAGGAGTCGGTGGTGGCGGTCAGTGGTTGCGTTGGTTGCGGTGAGGAGTCGAGGAGGGAGGAGATCAGAAGACAGGAAGGCCTTGAGTTGGACTAAGCAGGAGAGGAAGTTGTTGGACTGGGTGGGACTAAGGAAGGAGAGAGAACCCGTCACACCAATCCACCAAGCTCCGCGTTGGCTCCACCAAGCATTCACCTCCACCAAGGCTCCACCAAGCTCTGCGTTGGCTCCACCAAGCATTCACCTCCACCAAAGCTCCACCAAGCTCCGCGTTGGCTCCACCAAGAGTTCACCTCCAGCCATCCACCTCCTGCCATTCCTGTCATTCCCCGCGTGAGTCTGTCTTTTGTTTGTTCTGTCCTGGGTTAATTAAGACTGTAGGTAAGCTAGTATTTTCCCTGTGTCACCTGCGTCTTATGTGCTTGTAAATAAACGTGACTGCTTTCTTTTTGCTTGTGTGTAAATAGTCAATAAATTTAGTAGTATTTCCAAACCTTTCTTTGCCTTCGTTTTCCTCTTTGCATTGCGTCGTTTTCGTCTTTTCCCTCATTGACTAGCTGCGGTGCGATCCGGCCAACGTTTGGGTGGAATCGGGTGAGTCGGGGATCCTGTTAGGTCGCGGTTAAATACACCACCGCTCGGTCATCATAACATCTAAACCGCGATCTGTAACAATATATATGTGCATGTACACATGGATGTGGATACTTCGAGTCCTGGGAGGGCTCTGTTCCACCTACTGCAACCTGCATATGACAATGACAACAAGCACACATGTACACACACAAACATCTCATAGTTATAAGAATGACGATGACAACAAACAAACAAACATGTACACACACAAACATCTCATAGTTATAACATAATCTCTCTGTTGGTCTCTCCCATTTCTACCACTGAGCTTCATTTCACCTGCTGTAGACACTGTAATCCTTTTCCTTATGCTGCAGTGCATCACTCCGTTGTTGTCCCACACTTTTCCCTTTGCCCCATTATGTCTATTCATCCATTCCTCACCCCTTCCCCATCCACGTTATTCTGCTCTTAGATGAGCATTTCAAGCATTTTGTGATTCATAAACTGCAAGGCACTCACCCAAAGGGCATTTTATTTATTAGAATGCTAATAGGCACGAAACACTTGATTACCTTGTACACAGTTTTTCAATGCAGGTAGATCTTTTTTTATTTGCTGCTCAGCAGTAGAGGACAGGGATCAAATTTTTGGTCCATCTGGATCACATACTTGCTGCTCAACAACATCGAGATTTTAAGACACTGCAGTTAAATGAGACTTACTTTTACGTTCCGAATACGCAATGTCCCATCCACCTCCTCAACAAAGCGGGGATCGGAGGTCAGAGGTCGTGAACCTGCTCTCAGCCATCGCACCACACCAGGTTGAGAAGACGCCACTGGGCAGGTTAGATGCGTGACTCTACCTGCGAGTGCCGTGTGGTTCCCTGGTGGGTGGGCTTCAGGGTGGCTGAGCAACCTTTTTGCTGCACAATGGAAAGAAACCGAGATAGATAGTGTTAAGGAAAGTTAATGCTGATAAATATCATCAAATTGTGTTGTATAATCACAAAAATGCACTCGTGCGTGCACGCGTGTAGTGCCGATCTGGCTCCTTGGACGTGTCATTTCCGAGGATGCTGCGAGGCAGCTCATTCATTGTTCCCTGTAGATTGGCAGACAATGACTTACTATTTTCGAAGATTACACAAAAAAAATTGTGTAACGATATTGTAACGTTTAAATAAACGTATGTAGAGTCCAAATGTTCCACTCTTAAATTCCACCAAATGGCTTCAATTTCACGAGAACAAGCTGTGGAGGAGATAACATTCTATGGTGGGTTCGACATTTCTTAACCGATGTGGTGGGGAAGACATTTCTATGGTGGCTTAGACATTCTTTAACTGATGTGATCTCACTCTGTAGATGTTAAGACATTAGACATTAGTATTCTTGGCTCTCTCTTGCTCAGTCACAATCCATAATGTAAATCTGCCAGTTTGTCATGGGAACCATCTAGGAATGGCCTGGCAGCATAGATAATCTATTTTAGAAGTAGCATGAACTGCACAACGCAGAAGAAATGTTTTTGTATAATTTTAATGCCACAGGGTTCATGACTAAATATAAACTGACAAGGAAATGAGTGAGGCATAATATAATTTCAATCAGCATGATCAATTACATGTTCGAGTAAGCAAAAAAGGATTCAATTTTTTTTAACTCGTCAAATTTTCTTGAAAACAAATCCTTAATAATGCATAGAGATATATTCTTCGTTTTAGTACAATTTTTGCTTGTGGAGGATTCACAGAAAAACGATGCTATGTTAGGATGAAAAGCAAAAAATATTCAATTTTTTTTTAACTCGTCAAATTTTCTTGAAAACAACTCCTTAATAATGCATAGAGATCTTTTCTTCATTTTAGTGCAATTTCAGCTTACGGAGGATTCACAGACAAAGGATGCGATGTTGGGATGAAAAGCAAAAACGGATTTAAAAAAAATCCTCATCAAATTTTCTTGAAAACAAATCCTTAATATTGCACAATCTTTGCTTCATTTGGTGAAATTTTAGCTTGTGGAGGATTCGCAGATAAACGATACGATGGTAGGATGAAGAGCAAAAAATGATTAAAAAATAAATTCCTCGTGAAATATTCTTGAAAACAAATCTTTAATAATGCACAATCTTTGCTTCATTTTAGTGCAATTTTATCTTGTGGAGGATTCACAGATGAACAATGCGATGTTAGGATGAAAGGCAAAAAATGATTATAAAAAAGGGAAAAATGTCCTTGTCAAATTTTTTGAAAACAAATCCTTAATAATGCACGGAGATGTTTTCTTCATTTTAGTGCAATTGTAGCTTGTGGAGGATTCACAGATAAATGATGCGATGTTAGGATGAAAAGCAAAAAATGATTCGGGGAAAAAAATTCCTCATCAAGTTTTCTTGAAAAACAAATCCTTAATAATGCAGTGTTTGCTTAATTTAGTGAAATTTTAGCTTGTGGAGGATTCACAGACAAATGATGGGATGTTAGGATGAAAAGCAAAAAATGATTCAAATAAAAAAATGTTTTTTTCCTCGTCAATTTTTTTGGAAAACAAATCCTTAATAATGCACAGATGATTTCTTTATTTTAGTGCAATTTTAGCTTGCGGAGGATTCACAGATAAACGATCCGATGTTAGGATGAAAAGTAAAAAATGATTCCAAAAAAAAAATCCTCGTCAAATTTTCTTGAAAACAAATCCTTAATAATGCACAATCTTCGCTTCATTTTAGTGCAATTTTAGCTTGCGGAGGATTCACAGATGAACGATGCGATGTTAGGATGAAAAGCAAAAAATGATTCGGGGAAAAAAATTCCTCGTCAAATTTTCTTGAAAACAAATCCTTAATAATGCATAGAGATATATTCTTCGTTTTAGTACAATTTTTGCTTGTGGAGGATTCACAGAAAAACGATGCTATGTTAGGATGAAAAGCAAAAAATATTCAATTTTTTTTTAACTCGTCAAATTTTCTTGAAAACAACTCCTTAATAATGCATAGAGATCTTTTCTTCATTTTAGTGCAATTTCAGCTTACGGAGGATTCACAGATAAAGGATGCGATGTTGGGATGAAAAGCAAAAACGGATTAAAAAAAAATCCTCATCAAATTTTCTTGAAAACAAATCCTTAATATTGCACAATCTTTGCTTCATTTAGTGAAATTTTAGCTTGTGGAGGATTCACAGACAAATGATGGGATGTTAGGATGTTTATCTGTTTGATTTGTTTATCTGTTTGTTTGTTTATCTTTGCTTATGTTTATCTGTTCATGTTTATGTTTGATTGTTTATGTTTATGTTTATGTTTGTTTACAAAGATGTTTATCTGTTTTGTCTGTTTGCAAAAAATGATTCAAATAAAAAAAGTTTTTTTCCTCATCAATTTTTTTGGAAAACACATCCTTAATAATGCACAGATGTTTTCTTCATTTTAGTGCAATTTTAGCTTGTGGAGGATTCACAGATAACGATGCGATGTTAGGATGAAAAGCAAAAAATGATTCAAAAAAAATATTCCTCGTCCAATTTTCTTGAAAACAAATCCTTAATAATGCACAATCTTTGCTTCATTTTAGTGCAATTTTAGCTTGTGGAGGATTCACAGATGAACAAAGCGATATTAGGATGAAAAGCAAAAAATGATTCAAAAAAAATAAAATGTTTTTTTCCTCGTCAAATTTTTGGAAAACAAATCCTTAATAATGCACAGAGATGTTTTCTTCATTTTAGTGCAATTTTAGCTTATGGTGGATTCACAGATAAACGATGCGATGTTAGGATGAAAAGCAAAAAATGATTCGGGGAAAAAAATTCCTCATCAAATTTTCTTGAAAACAAATCCTTAATAATGCACAATCTTTGCTTCATTTAGTGAAATTTTAGCTTGCGGAGGATTCACAGACAAATTATGGGATGTTAGGATGAAAATCAAAAAATGATTCAAATAAAAAAAGGTTTTTTTTCCTCGTCAATTTTTTTGGAAAACAAATCCTCAATAATGAACAGATGTTTTCTTCATTTTAGTGCAATTTTAGCTTGTGGAGGATTCGCAGATAAACGATACGATGGTAGGATGAAGAGCAAAAAATGATTAAAAAATAAATTCCTCGTGAAATATTCTTGAAAACAAATCTTTAATAATGCACAATCTTTGCTTCATTTTAGTGCAATTTTATCTTGTGGAGGATTCACAGATGAACAATGCGATGTTAGGATGAAAGGCAAAAAATGATTATAAAAAAGGGAAAAATGTCCTTGTCAAATTTTTTGAAAACAAATCCTTAATAATGCACGATGTTTTCTTCATTTTAGTGCAATTGTAGCTTGTGGAGGATTCACAGATAAATGATGCGATGTTAGGATGAAAAGCAAAAAATGATTCGGGGAAAAAAATTCCTCATCAAGTTTTCTTGAAAAACAAATCCTTAATAATGCAGTGTTTGCTTAATTTAGTGAAATTTTAGCTTGTGGAGGATTCACAGACAAATGATGGGATGTTAGGATGAAAAGCAAAAAATGATTCAAATAAAAAAATGTTTTTTTCCTCGTCAATTTTTTTGGAAAACAAATCCTTAATAATGCACAGATGATTTCTTTATTTTAGTGCAATTTTAGCTTGCGGAGGATTCACAGATAAACGATCCGATGTTAGGATGAAAAGTAAAAAATGATTCCAAAAAAAAAATCCTCGTCAAATTTTCTTGAAAACAAATCCTTAATAATGCACAATCTTCGCTTCATTTTAGTGCAATTTTAGCTTGCGGAGGATTCACAGATGAACGATGCGATGTTAGGATGAAAAGCAAAAAATGATTCGGGGAAAAAAATTCCTCGTCAAATTTTCTTGAAAACAAATCCTTAATAATGCACAATCTTTGCTTCATTTAGTGAAATTTTAGCTTGTGGAGGATTCACAGACAAATTATGGGATGTTAGGATGAAAAGCAAAAAATGATTAAAAAATAAATTCCTCGTGAAATATTCTTGAAAACAAATCTTTAATAATGCACAATCTTTGCTTCATTTTAGTGCAATTTTATCTTGTGGAGGATTCACCGATGAACAATGCGATGTTAGGATGAAAGGCAAAAAATGATTTAAAAAAAGGAAAAAATGTCCTTGTCAAATTTTTTGAAAACAAATCCTTAATAATGCACGGAGATGTTTTCTTCATTTTAGTGCAATTTTAACTTGTGGAGGATTCACAGATAAACGATGCGATGTTAGGATGAAAAGCAAAAAATGATTCGGGGAAAAAAATTCCTCGTCAAGTTTTCCTGAAAAACAAATCCTTAATAATGCAGTGTTTGCTTAATTTAGTGAAATTTTTAGCTTGTGGAGGATTCACAGACAAATGATGGGATGTTAGGATGAAAAGCAAAAAATGATTCAAATTTAAAAATGTTTTTTTCCTCGTCAATTTTTTTGGAAAACAAATCCTTAGTAATGCAGATGATTTCTTCCTTTTAGTGCAATTTTAGCTTGCGAAGGATTCACAGATAAACGATCCGATGTTAGGATGAAAAGCAAAAAATGATTCCAAAAAAAAATCCCCGTCAAATTTTCTTGAAAAGAAATCCTTAATAATGCACAATCTTCGCTTCATTTTAGTGCAATTTTAGCTTGCGGAGGATACACAGATAAAGGATGCGATGTCATTTATAGTCCGAACGGTAAACAGGCTATCACCGAGTGGGTGGAAAGCATGAAATGCTCCAAACCTAATGAAGGGAAAATAACATAAAGGTGCCTATTCAGTTAGCAGTTGAAGAAAAATGATGACGGAGAAACCATATTCTTGCTAATATCAGCCCACAGAGTTACAGGTAAACCTTTGATGTACAAACTAGCACACAACGAGCCTCTGGGGGGTGGGCCTGCTGGCAATAATCCAGCGTTTTGTAAATGGAATGTTTGATGAGATCAAAACTGCTGGAAAACTCCATGGCAGATCATTTTTTTTTGTTCTTCTCAATGGCAGTTTATAACTTTTTTAATGGCCCCTCGTATGCAAGCGCAATCACAGTGCACCACGATCTTCAATCACAAAGTTTGGTTCTGATTCTGATGTACCATACTCTGTTGCAGAGAGAGCGTCGGTGCTGCCGAACCAGTTTCTTCGCAAGGCTTATGTTGGGTGGTTTGGCAGTCCCTTCCCAGTAGTAGTTAGGGCAGGAATTGGGAATTTAGCCAGGTTGGCGGCGCCTACTTCGTCCACCAACTAAGGCTGGCAGATGGGACGCCAGTTTAATATCCATCCGAGGGATGGCACACACATTGATGAATCGCTCAACCACAAATATAAATATAATACATTCAAAAAACAAATTGCAATTTTTCCATTAAAATAATGTTCATAGAGGACATTTTACACTGCATTATTCACATGGAGGACATGAGCATCCGTCAATATCAATGTACTTTTACATGAATTACAAGGACATTGTGTAGACAATTCAGGAGATACGGCACATGTGATTTGTATTTGAGTTCCCTGCATCATTAGCCAGGGGTTCAAAGCTGATTGAAAAGAGGCCAACCTAGTTAATGGTCATCCCACTTGGCAATATGGAGTATACAGTAGACATCCCTGAAGTTTTCCAGGTTGGTGATGCAATTGTGGTAATGTAACTGAGGGCAAAAAAGACTAAATATCACTAATCAGTAAACTTGGCTATTACACCTTTCGTAGGTTAAAACAGATTTGACCATCGGTAGATTGACTGTACAAAGGCATTACTTTTTGTGCATCATATTTGGCATAAAGTACAACGACTTGAAATACCACAAGTCGCTTTGTTTTAGAAATCTCCCAACTCCTTTTCCGCAATGTAATTTTCAGTGTGAAAATAATCTAACTTCACCGAAAACAAAGTGCAGGAAGGGTTTGAACTGACGTGTGGGAATGAAGAGGATGAAGCACTTAAGCTGACAGAAGGACACGGGCCAATACCATAAAGTTTGATCGATGGCAGAAGTCAGGAACTGCTGGGAAGCTGGGTGTAGTCGGGAACTGAAAGATAAGTTAACGGTTGACAAGGACTATGAAATGAGATGACAGTGGTTGTCTACCTTTAAAGCCAAGAAGAGAAACGAGGACTCGCTGGAGTGAGAAAAGTTCTACAGATGAGAGGAGATGGAAAACAAATGAGGAAAGGTTGAACTTGTGCGTTTGGAGAAGGATTGCTGACAAACCTATAGTAATCAGGAGTATTTGAAAGGGACAAATGGTGAAGAGGACCTATTGTGCAGATTTGACAATTCCAAAAGAATAAAATAAAATGACTAATTTTGTGGCCAAATAACAAGTCTTCTATCTCAACTTCCTCACAACAAATACCGTAATATCCATCAACTTCACACAAGGAAGTAAAATCAAGTGGGCCTCAGGCACTCAGACAGAACATTTCCCAATTGTAGTCATTAGTTCAGCAACTTGTTGGGCTGCCTGATGATTTTATGTATTTGCATGCTGCCTACATACAATATGTCACCTTTTGTAACCCGTATCGAGGCATAGGACATCACGCTGCCGGCTACGCTGACTGCCTGGCAGGCATAGCGTCCAGCATCTGAGGCAAGGACAGGGGTGATGGTAAGAGTCCCAGAACGAGAGACCCAAACACGCTCTCCAGGGTGTGGAGTCATCCGCGGAAACAGCAATTCCTTAGACAAGAGGAGATGGAGATAAAATGACATCGTGAAACATCAAAGTCCAGTTCAACTGGGATAAGTTATATTGAATGTCTGAAATTATAGGCAAGTAAACAATGTTTCGTGACAACATTTAACCCTCATTTTTGTTTCACCTTACAAATTATCATAGAAGAGTCATTAATTTCAATTACCTACGCCACTAAAGGTGGATGGAGATTATGTTTGCACCACTGTTTGTTACTTGCAAAATCGAAGATTTTTCAAGGACAGTATATTGGTTGTTCTTGTGCGTTATTCTGTCCGTCTGCTTGTCTGTATGTCAATCGCCGACATGTCACAATTTTAATCCGATCTTCACGAAACTTCACTAAATGGTAGAGTTGGTCATAAGAAAGAAGCCTATTGATTTTGAGGTCAAAGGTAATCTTGAGGTCAAATTTCTAAAATTATCACTTTTATATAATTAACTTGAACGTTGAACAGCGTTTGTATATTGAGCCACTAAATTGGGCAACCAACTATTTTTGAGGTCAAAAGGACAAAGGTCAACTCAAGGTCAAACTTATAGAATCATCAATTTTCATCTGACAAATCGTCACTTTTCAACCAATTAGCTTGAGAATTAAACAGCAATTACATAGTGCGTCGCTGAATTGGGAAAGCAACTATTTGAGGTCAAAAGGTGAAAGGGCAACTCAAGGTCAATTTTTTAAAATCATCAATTTTTTTCTGAAAAATCGTCAATTTTCATCCGATTATCCTGAAAAATAAAGAGCAATTGCATAGTACTTCACGGATTTGGAAAACCAACTATTTTTGGGATCCAATGGTCAAAGGTCAACTCAAGGTCAAACTTCTAAAATCATCAATTTTCATCTGAAAAATCGTCACTTTTCAACCTATTAGCTTGAGAATTAAACAGCAATATTACATAGTGCTTACTGAATTGGGAAAGCAACTATTTTAGGTCAAAAGGTGAAAGGGCAACTGAAGGTCAAATTTTTTAAATCCTTAATAATGCTTTAATCTGATTTTTTTTTGAAATCAGATTGAAAAATATGGTTTAATCAGATTAAAATTATAATCTGAAAAAATCGTTGATTTTCATCCGATTATCATGAAAAATAAACAGCAATTACATAGTGCATCACTGAATTGGGAAAGCATCTATTTGAGGTCAAAAGGTCAAAGGTCATCTCAAGGTCAAACTTCTAAAATCATCAATTTTCATCTGAAAAATCGTCACTTTTCAACCTATTAGCTTGAGAATTAAACAGCAATTGCATAGTACTTCACTGAATTGGGAAAGCATCTATTTGAGATCAAAACATGAAAGGTCAACTCAAGGTCAAACTTCTAAAATCATCAATTTTCTTCTGAAAAATCATCACTTGTCAACCTATTAGCTTGAGAATTCAACAGCATTTACATAGTACATCACTGAATTGGGAAAGCAACTATTTGACGTCAAAAGGTGAAAGGGCAACTCAAGGTCAAATTTTTTAAATCATCAATTTTAATCTGAAAAAATCATCAATTTTCATCCGATTATCCTGAAAAATAAAGAGCAATTGCATAGTACTTCACGGAATTGGAAAACCAACTATTTTTGGGCTCCAATGGCCAAAGGTCAACCCAAGGTCAAACTTCTAAAATCATCAATTTTCATCTGAAAAATCGTCACTTTTCATCCTTTTAGTTTGAGAATTAAACAGCAATTACATATTGCTTCACTGAGTTGGGAAAGCATCTATTTGAGGTCAAAAGGTGAAAGGTCAACTCCAGGTCAAATTTGTTAGATCATCAATTTTAATCTGAAAAAATCGTCAATTTTCATCCGATTATTCTGAAAAATAAAGAGCAATTGCATAGTACTCCATGGATTTGGGAAAGCATCGATTTGATGTCAAAAGGTGAAAGGGCAACTCAAGGTCCAATTTTTTAAATCATCAATTTTAATCTGAAAAAATCATCAATTTTCATCCAATTCTCCTGAAAAATAAAGATCAATTGCATAGTACTTCACGGAATTGGAAAACCAACGATTTTTGGGCTCCAATGGCCAAAGGTCAAAGGTCAACCCAAGGTCAAACTTCTAAAATCATCAATTTTCATCTGAAAAATCGTCACTTGTCAACCTATTAGCTTGAGAATTAAACAGAAATTACATAGTGCTTCACTGAATTTGGAAAGCATCGATTTGAGGTAAAAAGGTGAAAGGTCAACTCAAAGTCAAACTTCTAAAATCATAAATTTTCATCTGAAAATCGTCACTTGTCAACCTATTAGCTTGAGAATTAAACAGCAATTACATAGTGCTTCACTGAATATGGAAACCATATATTTGAGGTCAAAACGTCAAAACTCAACTCAAGGTCAAACTTCTCAAATCATCAAATTTCATTTGAAAAATCGTCACTTTTCAACCTATTAGCTTGAGAATTAAACAGCAATTACATAGTGCTTCACTGAATTGGGAAAGCAACAATTTGAGGTCAAAGGGTGAAAGGTCAACTCCAGGTCAAATTTTTTAAATCATCAATTTTCATCTGAAAAATCATCACTTTTCATCCTTTTAGTTTGAGCATTAAACAGCAATTGCATATTGCTTCACTGAATTGGGAAAGCATCTCTTTGAGGTCAAAGGGTGAAAGGTCAACTCCAGGTCAAATTTTTTAAATCATCAATTTTAACCTGAAAAAATCGTCAATTTTCATCCGATTATCCTGAAAAATAGAGCAATTGCACAGTACTTCACGCAATTGGAAAACCAACTCTTTTTGGTGTTCATTGGTCAAAGGTCAACTCAAGGTCAAACTTCTAAAATCATCAATTTTCATCGGAAAAATCATCATTTTTCATCCTTTTAGTTTGAGCATTAAACAGCAATTGTATATTGCTTCACTGAATTGGGAAAGCATCTATTTGACGTCAAAAGGTGAAAGGGCAACTCAAGGTCAAATTTTTTAAATCATCAATTTTAATCTGAAAAAATCGTCAATTTTCATCCGATTATTCTGAAAAATAAAGAGCAATTGCATAGTACTCCATGGATTTGGGAAAGCATCGATTTGAGGTCAAAAGGTGAAAGGTCAACTGAAGGTCAAACTTGTAAAATCATCAATTTTCATCTGAAAAATCGTCACTTGTCAACCTATTAGCTTGAGAATTAAACAGAAATTACATAGTGCTTCACTGAATTTGGAAAGCATCGATTTGAGGTAAAAAGGTGAAAGGTCAACTCAAAGTCAAACTTCTAAAATCATCAATTTTCATCTGAAAATCGTCACTTGTCAACCTATTAGCTTGAGAATTAAACAGCAATTACATAGTGCTTCACTGAATATGGAAACCATATATTTGAGGTCAAAACGTAAAAACTCAACTCAAGGTCAAACTTCTCAAATCATCAAATTTCATTTGAAAAATCGTCACTTTTCAACCTATTAGCTTGAGAATTAAACAGCAATTACATAGTGCTTCACTGAATTGGGAAAGCAACAATTTGAGGTCAAAGGGTGAAAGGTCAACTCCAGGTCAAATTTTTTAAATCATCAATTTTCATCTGAAAAATCATCACTTTTCATCCTTTTAGTTTGAGCATTAAACAGCAATTGCATATTGCTTCACTGAATTGGGAAAGCATCTCTTTGAGGTCAAAGGGTGAAAGGTCAACTCCAGGTCAATTTTTTTAAATCATCAATTTTAACCTGAAAAAATCGTCAATTTTCATCCGATTATCCTGAAAAATAGAGCAATTGCACAGTACTTCACGCAATTGGAAAACCAACTATTTTTGGTGTTCATTGGTCAAAGGTCAACTCAAGGTCAAACTTCTAAAATCATCAATTTTCATCGGAAAAATCATCATTTTTCATCCTTTTAGTTTGAGCATTAAACAGCAATTGCATATTGCTTCACTGAATTGGGAAAGCATCTATTTGACGTCAAAAGGTGAAAGGGCAACTCAAGGTCAAATTTTTTAAATCATCAATTTTAATCTGAAAAAATCATCAATTTTCATCCAATTCTCTTGAAAAATAAAGATCAATTGCATAGTATTCACGTAATTGGAAAACCAACGATTTTTGGGCTCCAATGGCCAAAGGTCAAAGGTCAACTCAAGATCAAACTTCTAAAATCATCAATTTTCATCTGAAAAATCGTCACTTTTCATCCTTTTAGTTTGAGAATTAAACAGCAATTACATATTGCTTCACTGAGTTGGGAAAGCAACTATTTGAGGTGAAAAGCTGAAAGGGCAACTCAAGGTCAAATTTTTAAAATAATCAATTTTAATCTGAAAACATCGTCAATTTTCATCCGATTATCCTGAAAAATAAAGAGCAATTGCATAGTACTTCACGGAATTGGAAAACCAACTATTTTTGGGGTCCAATGGTCAAAGGTCAACTCAAGGTCAAACTTCTAAAATCATCAATTTTCATCTGAAAAATCGTCACTTTTCAACCTATTAGCTTGAGAATTAAACAGCAATTGCATAGTACTTCACTGAATTGGGAAAGCATCTATTTGAGATCAAAACATGAAAGGTCAACTCAAGGTCAAACTTCTAAAATCATCAATTTTCATCTGAAAAATCATCACTTGTCAACCTATTAGCTTGAGAATTAAACAGCATTTACATAGTGCATCACTGAATTGGGAAAGCAACTATTTGACGTCAAAAGGTGAAAGGGCAACTCAAGGTCAAATTTTTTTAATCATCAATTTTAATCTGAAAAAATCGTCAATTTTCATCCGATTATCCTGAAAAATAAAGAGCAATTGCATAGTACTTCACGGAATTGGAAAACCAACTATTTTTGGGCTCCAATGGCCAAAGGTCAAAGGTCAACCCAAGGTCAAACTTCTAAAATCATCAATTTTCATCTGAAGAATCGTCACTTTTCATCCTTTTAGTTTGAGAATTAAACAGCAATTACATATTGCTTCACTGAGTTGGGAAAGCATCTATTTGAGGTCAAAAGGTGAAAGGTCAACTCCAGGTCAAATTTGTTAGATCATCAATTTTAATCTGAAAAAATTGTCAATTTTCATCCGATTATTCTGAAAAATAAAGAGCAATTGCATAGTACTCCATGGATTTGGGAAAGCATCGATTTGAGGTCAAAAGGTGAAAGGTCAACTCAAGGTCAAACTTCTCAAATCATCAAATTTCATTTGAAAAATCGTCACTTTTCAACCTATTAGCTTGAGAATTAAACAGCAATTACATAGTGCTTCACTGAATTGGGAAAGCATCAATTTGAGGTCAAAGGGTGAAAGGTCAACTCCAGGTCAAAAATTTTAAATCATCAATTTTCATCTGAAAAATCATCACTTTTCATCCTTTCAGTTTGAGCATTAAACAGCAATTGCATATTGCTTCACTGAATTGGGAAAGCATCTCTTTGAGGTCAAAGGGTGAAAGGTCAACTCCAGGTCAAATTTTTTAAATCATCAATTTTAACCTGAAAAAAATCGTCAATTTTCATCTGATTATCCAGAAAAATAGAGCAATTGCACAGTACTTCACGCAATTGGAAAACCAACTATTTTTGGTGTTCAATGGTCAAAGGTCAACTCAAGGTCAAACTTCTAAAATCATAAATTTTCATCTGAAAAATCATCATTTTTCATCCTTTTAGTTTGAGCATTAAACAGCAATTGCATATTGCTTCACTGAATTGGGAAAGCATCTATTTGACGTCAAAAGGTGAAAGGGCAACTCAAGGTCAAATTTTTTAAATCATCAATTTTAATCTGAAAAAATCATCAATTTTCATCCAATTCTCCTGAAAAAATCATCAATTTTCATCCAATTCTCCTGAAAAATAAAGATCAATTGCATAGTACTTCACGGAATTGGAAAACCAACGATTTTTGGGCTCCAATGGCGAAAGGTCAAAGGTCAACTCAAGATCAAACTTCTAAAATCATCAATTTTCATCTGAAAAATCGTCACTTTTCATCCTTTTAGTTTGAGAATTAAACAGCAATTACATATTGCTTCACTGAGTTGGGAAAGCATCTATTTGAGGTCAAAAGGTGAAAGGTCAACTCCAGGTCAAATTTGTTAAATCATCAATTTTAATCTTTAAAAAATCGTCAATTTTCATCCGATTATCCTGAGAAATAAAGAGCAATTGCATAGTACTCCATGGATTTGGGAAAGAATCGATTTGAGGTCAAAAGGTGAAATGTCAACTCAAGGTCAAACTTGTAAAATCATCAATTTTCATCTGAAAAATCGTCACTTGTCAACCTATTAGCTTGAGAATTAAACAGAAATTACATAGTGCTTCACTGAATTTGGAAAGCATCGATTTGAGGTAAAAAGGTGAAAGGTCAACTCAAGGTCAAACTTCTAAAATCATCAATTTTCATCTGAAAATCGTCACTTGTCAACCTATTAGCTTGAGAATTAAACAGCAATTACATAGTGCTTCACTGAATTGGGAAAGCAACAATTTGAGGTCAAAGGGTGAAAGGTCAACTCCAGGTCAAATTTTTTAAATCATCAATTTTCATCTGAAAAATCGTCACTTTTCATCCTTTTAGTTTGAGCATTAAACAGCGATTGCATATTGCTTCACTGAATTGGGAAAGCATCTCTTTGAGGTCAAAGGGTGAAAGGTCAACTCCATGTCAAAATTTTTAAATCAACAATTTTAATCTGAAAAAAATCGTCAATTTTCATCCAATTATCCTGAAAAATAGAGCAATTGCACAGTACTTCACGGAATTGGAAAACCAACTATTTTTGGGGTCCAATGGTCAAAGGTCAACACAAGGTCAAACTTCTAAAATCATAAATTTTCATCTGAAAAATCGTCACTTTTCATCCATTTAGATTGAGAATTAAATAGCAATTACATAGTGCTTCACTGAATTGGGAAAGCAACTATTGAGGTAAAAAGGTGAAAGGGCAACTCACGGTCAATTTTTTAAAATCCTTAATAATGGTATAATCTGAATTTTGTTTTTAATCAGATTGGAAAAAATGTTTTAATCAGATTAAAATTTTAATCAGAAAAAATCGTCGATTTTCATCCGATTATCATGAAAAATAAACAGCAATTGCATAGTACTTCAAGGAATTGGAAAACCAACTATTTTTGGGGTCCAATGGTCAAAGGTCAATTCAAGGTCAAACTACTAAAATCATCAATTTTCATCTGAAAAATCGTCACTTTTCAACCTATTAGCTTTAGAATTAAACAGAAATTACATAATGCATCACTGAATTGGGAAAGCAACGATTTGAGGTCAAAAGGTGAAAGGGCAACTCAAGGTAAAAAAATTAAATCATCAATTTTAATCTGAAAAAAATCATCAATTTTCATCTGATTATCCTGAAAAATAAAGAGCAATTGCATAGTACTTCACGGAATTGGAAAACCAACTATTTTTGGGCTCCAATGGCCAAAGGTCAAAGGTCAACTCAAGGTCAAACTTCTAAAATCATCAATTTTCATCTGAAAAATCGTCACTTTTCAACCTATTAGCTTGGAAATTAAACAGAAATTACAAAGTGCATCACTGAATTGGGAAAGCATCTATTTGAGGTCAAAAGGTGAAAGGTCAACTCAAGGTCAAACTTCTAAAATCATCAATTTTCATCTGAAAAATCGTCACTTTTCATCTGATTATCCTGAAAAATAAAGAGAAATTGCATAGTACTTCACGTAACTGGAAAACCAACTATTTTTGGGGTCCAATGGTCAAAGGTCAACTCAACGTCAAACTTCTAAAATCATCAATTTTCATCTGAAAAATCGTCACTTTTCATCCTTTTAGCTTGAGAAATATGCAGCAATTACATAGTGCATCATTGAATTGGGAAAGCATCTATTTGAGGTCAAAAGGTGAAAGGGCAACTCAAGGTCAAATTTTTTAAATCATACATTTTTCATCTGAAAAATCGTCAATTTTAATCTGATTAACCTGAAAAATAAAGAGCAATTGCATATTATATAAAGATCGAGCGAAATAAAGATCGAGGCTCGTGTAAGAGCTAAATGATCGGGCCAAAACGATATATAGCATGATATTTCAGAAATTTAGAATGGCCTATGACAAAACTTGGTAGACGAGATGGTTAGATGACAAGAACAAGCCGAATAGATTGTGGTTCAGGTCCGAATCCAGATCTGGCCTCTCAGTGGAATACAAAACATAAACTGTTCAGCCTGGAGGAGCTACGCGCTCTGCCGAGTGCCGCTCTGGTTCATTCATGTATCATGTATTCTACATAGAGCATAGATACTGCTGAAGCAGATCTTTGGCTCGAGTTCCAATCCTGGACGGGTCGCCGCTCCGTCATGGTGTACTGTGTTGATGGTGCAGGAATTTGTCATTTGTTCAGGGTGTTGATGATAGCTCCCTTACTCATCACGAAGGACACCGTGGGATCTTTGATGTCCACCAATTAATGCTAGCAGCCAGCATGCTAAGTTTAAAGTCCTTCCGAGTTAGGATACACATTTACACAAGGATAATAGTTTATAGTGAAGGAACTGCGCTCCAACGCGAGTCGAAAGAATTGACGCGACCAAAGACGGAATTCGTCCGAGTTGCTTTATTGAAACAAAACAGCTCAGGTATTCTGACAAGCCCGTTTATCGGGCAGCAATATATATACACATTTATGTCGGGAAGTTTGCCCGGCAAAAGCTATACCGGGCATGCCCGGGTGTCAAGGGCGAGCCTTGGAAAGGCGAGTCTGGACCTGCCCGGGCGTGTTTGGCTGCGGCCTGGCAAGTCGAGGCTGGGCATGCCCGGGCGCCAAGGACGAGCACTGGAAAAGCGAGAGTGGGCATGCCCGGACGCTCTGGGCGAGCCCTGGAAAGGCGATAGCGGGCATGCCCGGACGCTCTGGGCGAGCCCTGGAAAGGCGATAGCGGGCATGCCCGGACGCTCTGGGCGAGCCCTGAAAAGGCGATAGCGGGCATGCCCGGACGCTCTGGGCGAGCCCTGGAAAGGCGAGAGCGGGCATGCCCGGGAAAGACGAGACCGGGCGTGCCCGGGAGGTTCGGGCATGCCCGGGAACAGTGAGTCCGGGCATGCCCGGGAGAGGCGCATCTGGCCGTGTTCTGGCCGGTGCAAGGCGATTGTGTGCATCCAGCGGTAACCGCTACACACGCCCCTCCAGAATCGACCTGCACCGGCAGGGTCAATTTAAGGGGGGTCCGGATGACCCGGCCGAAGCGACCCCTGGAGGGTCGTGGGGAGGGGTCCGACGTGGTGGTGGGTGGTCGAGCGGGGGGGGGGGGGACTGTGGACGGGGGGCGTCCTCGCCACGGAGGAAGGGCCAACCGTGGTGGTTGGTCGACGTCCATGTGCGCCGGTTTGAGGCGGTCCACAGAAATCCGGTCCGGCCAGCCGCCGAAGTCGACGATGAAAGACTTGTCGCCCCGTCGCAGGACCCGGAAGGGCCCGTCGTACGGCGGCCGGAGTGGCCCCCGGTGCGCGTCATGACGCACAAAGACGTACTCCGCTGTGCGAAGCGCCGGGGGGACGTAGGACTGGGGGCCACCGTGGCGGGACGTCGGCACGGGGGCAAATCGTCGGGCGGCCTCCTGGAGGTCCGAGCGCTGGCGAGCGGCGGACCAGGGACTGGTAGCGTCGGGCACGAATTCGCCCGGGACGCGGAGCGGCTGGCCGTAGACGAGCTCGGCGGCGGACGCCTGGAGGTCTTCCTTGGGGGCCGTGCGAAGGCCCAAAAGGACCCACGGCAGCCGGTCGGCCCAACCGTCGTCCTGAAGGCCGGCCATGAGTGCGGCCTTCATGGAGCGGTGAAACCGCTCGCACAACCCGTTGGCTTGGGGGTGGTAGGCCGTGGTGCGGTGCAGCATGACCCCCAACGAACGGGCGACCGCGCCCCAAAGCTCAGACGTGAACTGTGGGCCGCGGTCGGACGAGATGTCCGCTGGTGCGCCGAAGCGCGCGACCCAGGTGGCGATGAACGCCTGCGCCACGTCGGCGGTGGTGGTGGAGGCGAGGGGCACGGCCTCCGGCCACCTGGTGGTCCTGTCCACCATGGTGAGCAGGTGGGTGAACCCCCGCGAGGGGGGCAGGGGACCCACCAGGTCCACGTGGACGTGGTCGAAACGCCGTTCAGGCACGGCGAAAGGTGCCAGCGGGGCCTGGGTGTGGCGGTGGACCTTGACCCGCTGGCAGGCCGTGCAGGCGTTGGCCCAGTCGCGGATGTTTCGTCGAAGGCCGTGCCAGACGAAACGCGCCGACACCAGCTTCTGAGAAGCTTTCCGGCCCGGGTGAGAAAGGCCGTGGATGGAGGCGAAGATGCGGCGCTGCCAGGAAACGGGCACAATGGGGCGAGGCTGGCCCTGGGAGACGTCGCAGAGCAGGACGGTGCCCGCGAAGGGAATGTTGGCCAGGCAGAGGCCCGTGTCCGCCGCACGGAGTGCCTGCACCGAGGCGTCGGTGGTCTGGTCGGCCGCCATGAGCGCGAAGTCCACGCCGAGGCGGACCGCGTTCGCGCTGGCCCGAGAAAGACAGTCGGCCACGGTGTTGTCTTTGCCGGCGACGTGCTGGATGTCCGTGGTGAACTCCGACACGGCGGAGAGGTGGCGCTGCTGGCGGGCCGACCACGGCTCCGTGACCTTAGCCATTGCGTAGACCAACGGCTTGTGGTCGACGAAAGCCGTGAACGGGCGGCCCTCCAGGAGGTGTCGGAAATGGCGAACGGCCAGGAATAGCCCGAGCAGCTCGCGGTCGAACGTGCTGTAGTTTAACTCGTTCGGCCGGAGTTGCCGGCTGAAAAAAGCGAGTGGCTGCCAAACCCCGTCCACCCATTGCTCATGGACGGCGCCCACCGCGTAGTTGGAGGCGTCCGTAGTGAGGGCGATGGGCGCGTTGAGCACCGGGTGAGCCAGCAGCGTTGCGTCGGCGAGGGCCCGTTTGGTGCTGGCGAAGGCCGCGTCCATGGCCGCGGACCAAACAATGTCATGCTTGGCCGGCTTGCCCCAGAGGGCCTCGTAAAGGGGCCGCATGAGCTGAGCAGCGCGGGGCACGAATCGGTGATAAAAATTCACCATGCCGAGGAACTCTTGGAGGGCCTTGATGGAACGGGGACGCGGGAACGTGGTGATGGCCTCGACCTTGGTCGGCAGCGGCACGGCCCCGGTCTTGGTGATGCGGTGGCCCAAAAAGTCAACGGTCGTCGCGCCGAAGTGGCATTTGACCGGGTTGACAATTAAGCCGTGCTCGCTGAGGCGACCGAACAGTGTTCGGAGGTGGAGGAGGTGCTCGGCGCGGGACGTGCTGGCGACGAGGATATCGTCCAGATAGACGAAAAGAAACGGCAGGTCGCGCAGCATGCCGTCCATCAAGCGCTGGAACGCCTGGGCCGCGTTCTTGAGGCCAAACGGCATCCGCAAAAATTCGAACAGGCCGAACGGCGTGATGACGGCCGTCTTTGGGACGTCGGCCGCCCGGACAGGTACCTGGTGGTAGCCCCGTATCAGGTCAATTTTCGAAAAGATGACCCGTCCCGCCAAACGGGCGGAAAAGTCCTGAATATGCGGGATCGGGTACCTGTCGGTGGTGGTAGCGTCGTTGAGACGGCGGTAGTCGCCACACGGGCGCCATCCACCCCCCGGCTTTGGCACGATGTGCAGCGGCGAGGCCCACGCGCTATCGGAGCGCCGCACGATGCCGAGGTGCTCCAACGCGTCGAACTCGGCCTTCGCCACGGCGAGCTTGGCCGGGTCGAGGCGGCGGGCCCTGGCGTAGACCGGCGGGCCCGTAGTGGGTATGTGGTGCTCGATCCCGTGCCGCACCGCGACGGCCGAAAACGTCGGCCGCGTGAGGGCCGGGAATTCCGCGAGCAGGCGAGCGAACTCGTTCGCTGCCGGGAGGGCGCACGCCAGTTCGGTCGGCACAGAGCTGCTCATCGTGCACGCCAGGGAGCTGAAGGTCTCGGCGTGGACAAGGCGACGACGCTTGACGTCGACCAGCAGCCCGTGCGCGCAGAGGAAGTCGGCGCCCAGCAAAGCCATGGGGACGCAGGCGGTCACAAAAGTCCATTGAAAACGCTGGCTGCCGAAGCAGAGGGTGAAGACGCGTGGGCCGAAAGTGCGTATGGCCGAGCCATTAGCAGCGACCAAAGAGGGGCCGCAAACGGCGTCCCGCCTGTCCTGCTCGGAGGCGGGTATGACGCTCAGTTGGGCGCCGGTGTCACACAGGAAACGCCGCCCAGACGCTTTGTCCCGAATAAACAGCAAGTTGCCCGAGTGGCCGGCGCTCATGGCTGGGAATGAACGCCGGCCTGGCCGTTTCCCGACCTGCCGAAAGTGCATGGGGGCCGGCACGTCCGAGCCTTGTGTCCGAACCTGGCATGGTAATAACACCACGCCCGGTCAGGTGGAGGCCCCGGCCGTCGTGTTGGAAGCGGGCGGTGCGGCGTGGCGGCCGCCAGTTGCACCGGCAGTTCGGCCTCCAACCGCGCAGGGCGCTCGGGTGTCGTGGGCGTCACCTCGGACGGCGGCGGGCTCCAGGTAACCGCGCCGATGTGCTGGCCCGCCAAGGAGATCTTATCGGCTTCCCTGGCGAGGGCGCGGGAATCCGTGATCAACGTGCCAGCCAGGGCGAGGCGTACCGGGTGAGGCAGCTGGTGAAGGAACAGCTCGCGGAACAGAAAATCCAGAGAGTGCTCACCGAGCAACGAGAGCATATAGTCCATGCGCTCGGACGGGCGCGTGTCGCCGAGCTCGGGCAGAGCGAGCAGGCGCCGTGCGCGTGCTGCCGGTGAGAGGGCGAAAGCGTCGAGGAGGAGTGTCTTCAGCGCGTCATATTTGTCAGCAGCCGGCGGGTGCTCGAGGAGGCTCAAGGCGCGGGCCGCGGTGGCGGAACCGAGCGCCGCCACAACATGGTGGAAGCGGGTGTCGTCCGCGGTGATGCCTCGCAGGGCGAACTGAGAGTCCGCCTGAGCGAACCAAACAGCCGCGTGAGCCTCCCAGAAGGTAGCCAGTTTAAACGTCACTGCCGTATCCATGTCGGTAGGTCACCAATGAAGGAACTGCGCTCCAACGCGAGTCAAAAGAATTGACGCGACCAAAGACGGAATTCGTCCGAGTTGCTTTATTGAAACAAAACAGCTCAGGTATTCTGACAAGCCCGTTTATCGGGCAGCAATATATATACACATTTATGTCGGGAAGTTTGCCCGGCAAAAGCTATACCGGGCATGCCCGGGTGTCAAGGGCGAGCCTTGGAAAGGCGAGTCTGGACCTGCCCGGGCGTGTTTGGCTGCGGCCTGGCAAGTCGAGGCTGGGCATGCCCGGGCGCTCTGGACAAGCACTGGAAAAGCGAGAGCGGGCATGCCCGGACGCTCTGGGCGAGCCCTGGAAAGGCGATAGCGGGCATGCCCGGACGCTCTGGGCGAGCCCTGGAAAGGCGATAGCGGGCATGCCCGGACGCTCTGGGCGAGCCCTGAAAAGGCGATAGCGGGCATGCCCGGACGCTCTGGGCGAGCCCTGGAAAGGCGAGAGCGGGCATGCCCGGGAAAGACGAGACCGGGCGTGCCCGGGAGGTTCGGGCGTGCCCGGGAACAGTGAGTCCGGGCATGCCCGGGAGAGGCGCGTCTGGCCGTGTTCTGGCCGGTGCAAGGCGATTGTGTGCATCCAGCGGTAACCGCTACAATAGTGCATATTAATTTAATGATCCAATCAGAGATATCTTAATTTCCAAGAAATAATTTTTCAAGTGTCTCATCTCCTAATCAAACAGGAGTGCATACTCTAGGTCCCCCGCGTTTTCAGTCGTATGAGGAATAGATCTGTGTAATATTAAAGCTAAATCTTGAACGGGTTTTGAAATATCGTGTACAAAAACCAAGTTACTGAGATGGTTGCTATGGCAACATAAATCAGCCGATCACAGCCATGATCTAATCTGGTTGAGATAATATCTTGAGGAATAGATATCTGCAATGTGAAAGCTAAATTTTCAACAGTTTTTGAAATATAGCGTTCACAAAAGTACATGGACAGATGATCAGTCAGTCGGTCGGTCGGACGGAGCTCATTTTAATGTCCCACGTCTCTGACCTTTATGGAGGGACGGGGCACAATAAGACAGGTCGAACACAAACTGAGACCTGGATCATTAACCGATCATTTAGCGGAGGTATCAGAAACCTTTGTAAACCAATGGCTCAATAATGCCATTAAAAGCAAAATCTATGTAAGACAGTTTGGTAATCAGGCAGGTTCTTCAACATTCCATTACCTTATTTAGTTGATGAACAATTTGTATGAGCATGTTGATAAACCACAGGGATAGTTCAGTTGTGGAAATGGATTTCTTAATTCAATTTAATTGATTTAATTTATCATACTATGGTTGTGAGTAAGTTGATAAATATAAGTGTTACATCAGCCTGAGGTCCTTATATATCTAGTTTCTTAGATCGAAGACTCCAACGTGTAAGACGAGACTTCAGGCAAAAAGTATTTTGCCTGAAGATTGGACTCCGAAGAAAGGGGTCCTTTAAGGCACCAAATTAGGTAAATTTGGTTCAAATTAATGATGTTATGGTCCAGGCAGACCATCACAATAATGATTCCAATTTTAGTTTAGAAACATGTTGATGATATAACATTGTTTGAGAATTGCATATACAAGGAACCAGACGTGGTAATAGGAATTGCTCTGAATAACCTCGATGCATTACAAGCAAGGTAATACAAAATTGAATGATAAATGTGCTCTCATGCATGTTTTTTAAAATTTTGTATGAAACAACTACAACAAATGCCACAATTGACTATTCAATCCTGTATTACAAAATGTTGATCATATAAAAATCTTAGATGTTACTGTTTCATCTGACCTGCAGGAGAATTTACATATTTGTAATACTAGCAGGTACTCCCACCCTCAAGGCGGGAGTACTCTTCGCGGCCCACCTATGGTGAGCAATGTAGTCCGGAACAAACTCGGCAATACACTTTATAATTTTTGTCATTAAAAAAAATTAATGTTGTTGATCACAACATATCATCAGATAAAGGAAGATCTTTTGTGATAGCGGCTACCACCAAAGATGGCGCTATTTCGGCCACATATTTATCTTCTTCTTTAGGCATCCACTTATCGTTGTGACATGACATATACATATACTCGTGTGTGTGTGTGTGTGTGTGTGTGTGTGTGTGTATGTATGTATGTATGTATGTATATATATATATATATATATATATATATATATATTGTTGCGGTTTTGAGAGTGTACATATAACATCATTAAAGGTTAAAGGTTTGACCCCATAGTTAGTCCACAAGCAACACGTAGGCCCATTAGAATTAGTTATGTCATAGTATGTGCAAGAGTAGGCCATTTCCCTAGTGACATCTGCATTGTGTAAAGAAATAATAAGATTAGGTCCTTTTCATTTTGCGGCCACCCTCCAATCTCCATCATGGGCATAATCGATCCCACGCCCCATTTGGCATCCCTCAATTTGTTACGCTTTGGGCTACCCGCAGCAGTTTGTTACGCTTTGGCCGCCAGCAGCGTTCGCTGCCCTTGGTTTCGCTCGAAACTAGTCAAATGACACGAGGTAGGCCTGGAAAGAGGGAGGAGCGTGAGGACGAGGTGTGGCCGCATCAAGCAGTGCGTCAGAAGGCGGTGACGGTAAGGGCAACAACCAACCAGGGCTGAGAGGGCATGGCTTGAGGGGCGTGGTAAGGGCGCATCTAGCAAGTGCTGGAAGGTTCGCTGAGCAAGGCTATATAAGCCTTTGCACAAAGCCCTTATGGAGGACTTGCCAGGAGGACTCGTGCAACAAGACTGCCCGGATGAGGACTTATTGGAGAGAGCTTGCTTACTCGAGAGGACTTGATGAGAACGGAGTCACGCATCACGAGCGAATTGTATTGAAGGAGCGCATTGAGCTACGCAGTGAGATACTGAAGAGCGCATTGTTCGTGGTTATTGGAACTGTCCGCTTATTACGTACGTGGCTGAGCCGCGAGTGTCACCGCCAAAGCCAGCCTACCGTTGCCCTGTGATAGTCCCGCATGCACCAAACGACACGCGGAGAGCTCATGCCGTCTGGTTCATCTGCTTCACGGTGCGAGTTGGGGACCGGAGAACGAGCTGCCTGGACGCATCCCTGGACCATCGACCTGGTCAACTACAAACCCCGTGTGAGTGTGTCTGAGTGTGACGGGCCCATTTGTCCAGGGATAAGTTAAGACTGTTTAAGGCTGCACTGTGTATTCTTCTTCTTCTTATTGTACAAAGTGTAAATAAATCTGTCAATCCTTTTCTTCCCAAATTCGACCGTTTCAGTCATTTCCTCCATTGGGTAATCGTGGCATGATTATGGACCGCTTGGATCGGGTTTAGTCCTTGATAGCGGCTCAGGTCATGGGTTCGCTACCGCTCGGCGTTTCCGCCAACACCCGTGATTCGGGCGGGGTTTATTTCCTCGTTTCTGGGCGGCACGAGTACTTAGGTATTAATGATTAGTCCTACGACCCTACTTCGCGCTGTCCAGGAGTGACGTCAAAGGTCCCGGGTCCCGTCGGCTAGTAAAAGACAAGGGGACTAATCCCCCCTTGGTAAAGGGGAAAGGCCGGCGCTGAGATCCGCAACAATATCTATAAATATATAATATATATGAAAGTTTTTGTTTGTTTGTCTGCACAAGCTAATCTCCTGAATGGTGAAAGATAGGAGGAAACCTCCAAACAAAAAATGTCGGGAAGGGCCCCGGGAAGGTTTTAGGCTGGTTGGCGAGACCGGTCGAGGCCCACCTCGGCCGGGCCGAGCCCATTTCACAATTAAAAGCTGAGCTGAATTATAGTAGTCAATCTTCTATGGCCGCGAGTAAAAGCTGAATTATGGTAGTAAATTCATTCAAAAAGAACCAAAAATGTCGGGAGGGGCCCCGGGAAGGTTATAGGCTAGGCGGCGAGGCCGGTCGAGGCCCACCTCGGCCGGCTGGGCCCATTTCTCAATTAAAAGCTGAGCTGAATTATAGTAGTCAATCGTCTATGGCCACGAGTAAAAGCTGAATTATAGTAGTAAATTCATTCAAACAGAACTAAAAATGTTGTGACGGGCCCCGGGAAGGTTATAGGCCAAGTGGCGAGGCCCATTTTACAATTAAAAGCTGAGCTGAATTATAGTAGTCAATTTTCTACGGCTGAGAGTAAAAGCTGAATTAGAGTAGTAAATTCATTCAAAAAGAACCAAAAATGTCGGGACAGGCCGCGGGGAGGTTATAGGCTAAGTGGCGAGGCCGGTCGATGCCGCATCGACTGGGCTGGGCCCATTTCGCAATTAAAAGCTGAGCTGAATTATTGTAGTCAATCTTCTACGGCCGTGAGTAAAAGCTGAATTATAGTAGTAAATTCATCCAAAAAGAACCCGGGCAAAGCCGGGTGCTTTTGTCGAGTATATATATATACTGCATTCAGAAAGTATTCCGACCCCTTCACTTTTTCCACATTTTGTTATGTTGCAGTAAAGCTTGTGACGTCATACCCAAGAAGACAAGCTTTTGGGTCTCACTATTTGCCATGATCTTTCCTGGGAAAACCACATTTCAAATCTGGCCTCCAAAGCCAGTCGCCGACTGGGCATCCTCCGTCGTGCGAAGTCCTTCCTTGGCACACCTGAGCTCCTCACCACATACAAGGCTTTCATCCGCAGCTCTATGGAATACTGCTCTCCCCTCTGGTCTGGTGCTCCTGCCTCACACCTAGCCCGTCTTCACGCTGTTGAAACCAAAGCCTTCAGAATCATTGGAATCTCCCGCGATGAAGCTAACTCCAAGGGTCTTTCACTCACTCACCGCAGGCAGGTTGGTGGTCTTTCCATCTTCTACCGACTCCTCTCTGGCCTTGCCCCCCCAGCCCTCTCTGGGCTCTGTCCCCCAAATATTCCTACAGGTCGCACAAGATCTGCCTGCAACCCTCTTATGGTTAAACTGCCAAAATCAAGACTTTCTGCTCACCTTCACTCCTTCATTCCTCTTTTCTCCCACCTCTGTAACAAACTCCCTCACTCTCTTCAATCCCACTGCACCCTCCAGGTCTTTAAAACAGCTGTTCACCACCATCTCTTATCCTCCCCCATCCAAAACCTTGATCTTTTCTACCCCCGCTAATTTCGGTCCCCTTGTGTTTTATACCTCTCCCCCCCGTCCTCCCCCTCCCACGCCTCCTGCCCCCAAGCCCTCTCCCTCCCACACTTCTCCCTGCTCTCAAATGTTGTGGTTGTGTGTGTTTTCCCTTCTGTGTGCTTCCCCTTCTCTCCCCATCTTGTCTTCCGCTCCCTCTTTTTGTGTGTTTTGTTTGTCTGGTTGATTTGTTTGTGAAATAAATGTTAGCTCTTTCACGAGCCTCGATTCAGTATACAAAAAAAAAAAAAAAAGACTCGAGGCTGTAAACGCTGTCAAAGGTGCTTCAACTAAGTACTGAGTTAAGGGTATGAATACTTATGTCAATTTAATATTTCAGTTTTTTATTTTTAATAAATTTGCCAAACTTTCTAAAATCCTGTTTTCTCTTTGTCATTATCGGGTATTGAGTGTAGATTGATGAGGGAAAAAATGAATTCAAACGATTTCAGCATAAGGCTGCAACATAACAAAATGTAAAAAAGTGAAAGGGTCTGAATACTTTCTGAATGCACTGTATACATATATATATATTGTGTCGCAAGTTGTGACGACAGTGCGGTCATTCGTGTTTAATTATAACGGTTCCCGGATGGAAGCATTAAGTGTTCTTAGTCTGAGGGTATGTGGTGTCCCGCTTTCTGGAAAAAAATACCGTTGGTTTTCATTGAGGCAGAATTTCAATTGCTACTAATTATTGGCTAATATTACGAGTTGGCTATACCGGGAATCATCAGCATTCTCCGATCGCATGCCTCTGGTTTACTAATATACTTATTGCATATCATGCCACAGTGCACATGGAGAGTGTGAGTTATTTGTTTTCTGTGAATGATTGTACATCGGCTATGTTTAGTGGATGTCCGAGAGAGTGCACGGCAATGTGAAATTGTGAATCTTTTTGTCAACTTTGCGAAGACAATTTATTATCATTTTGCATGTAAAATTGTGCTGAATTCAGCTACATGCCATCATGTAAATTTCGGCAGTTATCTATTTATTTATTTATTTATTCGTTTACTTCGTTTTATTCTGATTAATTGATTGGTACTGTTTCATCATCTCATCAACACATACCTTGAGACTATCCTGCCAGGCAGGAACATCCCATTTAAAAAAGAAGGTGAAAAAGAAAAGGAAAACAACAACAGAGCACACAGTTCCACTGTTGGGTATCTGCAGCCTGACCATTCAAGGAGCTCATTATCATCATCGGAAACGAAAATGTACTCCTCTCATCCGCTCCCTCCCTCTAGCTCCCCTCAGTACACCTTTCACCTTGTCTCCTAGTTTTGCCCCCTCATTGCCCTCTTGAGTCTCCTTCCTCTTCCTCCCTCCAGTGCATCCTCTGCACCACTGCTGGGATCCTATTATAATGTCGTAGCCACAGGGCACTTCACAGATCGGGTACGCACATACATATCAAAGGCTAAATATATGAGCAATCTTTATGGAGCCATATTCCTTACTCCAATAGTTTGTTATTCTTTTGGAAGAGTGACCGTGGCTCAAACAAAGACAATCTGGCGGAACCACCGTATAATATAAAAAACCAAAACGCTTAAAAAAAAAACTATTAAACTTCCATTCTCCAATTGGATAATATTTTTGGGTGCAAAAGATTTGCTTCCATTGGGGTTTTTAAAATTACTAATGATAGATATATTATATCTCCCTCACAGACTGTAAATCTCTACGAACTGGAACGGCACTCAGTAGAGATCATACATCTGCCTGGTTGGCCATATCACTCATTGGGGAAGAATCACTTAAATTCTACGATCCAGATCCGGAGGCGGATCTTCACCAAAATTGAATCAATTCTTCCTTGTCACACACACAACCTGTCGAACTAGTTTCGTCCAAATCCGTCCAAAACTTTTTGGGATATCCTGCTATGCATCGTTTTTGGCCCAATTTCCCGATGGTAAAGAATCACTTACAAATTAAATAATTCTCGTATCCGAATCCATATTCCGATCTTCACCAAAATCGAATCGAATACTCCTTGTCAGACACCCAACCGGTGCAGCAAGTTTCGTCTAAATCCACCCATAGCATTTTGTGATATCCTGCTATGTATCGTTTTTGGCCCGATGTCAAAATGGTGAAGAATCACTTAATAAATTAAATAATTCTCACATTCGAATCCACATTCAGATCCTCACCAAAATCGAATCGATTCCTCCTTGTCACACACACAACCTGTCCAACAAGTTTCGTCCAAATCCGTCTAAAACTTTTAGAGATATCCTGCTATGTATCGGTTTTGGCCTTATCTCCCAATGGTGAAAAATCACTTAAAAATTTAAATAATTCTCATATCCGAATCCACATTCAGATCTTCACCAAAATCCAATCGATTCTTTCTTGTAACACACAACCGGTTCACCAAGTTTCGTCCAAATCCGTCCACAATTTTTTGAGATATCCTGCTATGTATCGTTTTTGGCCCTATCTCCCAATGGGAAGAATCACTTAAAACATTCTCGTCGCCGGATCCGAATCCGGATCTTCACGAAAATCTAATCATTTTGTCGGGGTCACATACTCTACATATCGGCCAAATTTCGTCTGAATCCATCCGCAACTTTTTGACATATCCTGCTATGTATCGTTTTTGGCCCCATCTCCCAATGGTGAAGAATCACTTAAAACATTCTTGTCGCCGGATCCGAATCCGGATCTTCACGAAAATCTAATCATTTTGTCGGGGTCACATACGCTACATATCGGCCAAATTTCGTCTGAATCCATCCGCAACTTTTTGAGATATCCTGCTATGTATCGTTTTTGGCCCCATCTCCCAATGGTGAAGAATCACTTAAAAAATTATCGTAGCCGGATCCGAATCCGGATCTTCACCAAAATCTAATCATTTCGTCGGGGTCACATACTCTACATCCCTGCCAAATTTCGTCTGAATCCATCCACAACCTTTTGAGATATTTTGTTCACAAACGGACAGACAAACGGACAAACTCCCCCAACTACCCACAACCATAAACCCACTTGAAATGCCGAAATCGAATGAGATGTAGAAAAAGCGCTTGCATTGTCGTCCTAGTTAACTTCGTTAAATGATAAACAGTGAACTTGTCTGGATTGCTTGAAATATAATTCGTTTCAGAAGTCAAGCGGAACCCGGCCTGGCTTGATTTTTTCATTATTGGCTCATAACATGGACCATAATGGGTGGGACCACTGGAGCATTTGCTTGCCAGGAAAGGCCCGAATGATGCAAGACGGTCAACACCATGCCCGACTTATCCATCAAACCGAGGATTTTCCAAATTTTATATATATCAAACTAGTGTTGGCAAAATATAAAAATTAAACATCAACAAGTAAACAAAAAATGGGATTTTGACACAGTAGCCGCAGATACACCTCAAAGAAAGCAGTTCAGGTTTTATCACCAGTAAAAATGGTGGTCTCTGTTTTTAACCGCCTCTTCTCCAAACATTACTCCCTCTGCACTCTCAGTCCTCCAAATCCTCCCCAAAAACTCAATCATGAATGCATTTTTTTTGTATACAGGATCGAGGCTCGTGAAAGCTAACATTTATCACACAAAAATCAAACAGACACACAAAACATATAAGGGTAACGGTAGAGAAGATGGGGAGAGAAGGGGAAGCACATACACAACATTTGAGAGCAGCGACATCGGGAGATCTGTGGGAGGGAGAGGGCTTGGGGGGAGGTGGGAGAGGTATAAAACACATTGACGCTGCTAGGACTTCCAGGAAAGAAGTTGGTATTTCAACAAAGTGGATCTGGGGTGAATTAACGGAGGTAGAAAAGATGAAAGATGAAGGTTTTGGATGGGGGGAAGATAAGAGATGGTGGTGAACAGCTGGTGAGCATTCTGCTATTAACTCCCCTGGTTAAGCTTCTGAAATCCAGACTGACTGTACAATGCACACCTTAAGTCTTCTTCGCTTCTCCCGTCTATGGAACCGCCTTCCAGAGGCTGTTCTGTCGCACTCTTCCCTGCTGGACTTCAATCAGGCAGTGCACCGCCATCTTTAATGTTACCTGCAAGTCTTTATTACCTCTATTTACCTTTCCAAACCTAACCATTTCACTTCCTAGTTTCAGTGTTTCCGCCCTTCCCCCCTCCCCTCTTTTCCTGCTCATTCATTCCCTTGATATTTGTCGCCCTGTCAGTTATATGTTGTTCTTCCATGCGCCTCACTGCTGTAGAGAAAGACAAAATAAGAAAGGCCCGTACACTGGGGGCGTAAAAACAAACAATGTCGAAGCATTAAATTGACTAGGTATTTAAATCCCATGACAACATGTTACAAGGAGTGCAAACAAGGTTTCAAATGTAGAAATTTGTGATAAATGTATATTGCTAGTGTTTTGATAATTCATCACATCACACCATAAAGCCTGGTGTTGGCTTAGCGGTCAGGGTGCCGGCTTGGGATCCGGGGATCCTGGGCTCGAATCCCGGTCGATCGCTGAATTAACACCAGGGGGGTTGACTCAGCCTCTCATCCTTCCGAGGTCGGCAAATTGAGTACCAGCTCACTGGTAATTCCCTGTGTGTCGTAAGAGGCGACCAACAGGGTTGGCGGCAGGAAGGGCATCTGGCCACAAAACATTGCTTCAAAAAGGGGCCCACAGTGCTCGAAAAAAGGCCAACCCCAACCCTGTGGGGGAAAACGGCCTCTGAAGGTGGTTCCATTACATCACACCATAAAATGGCTCCATGTTCGAAAAAAGGCCAACCCCCACCCTGTGGGGGAAAACGGCCTCTGAAGGTGGTTCCATTACATCACACCATAAAATGGCTCCAAATAAATGGCAAACCACGCATCCGTTTGTATTCTGGAATCTTCTTCTTCTTCTTCTGTATACTCAAAATAACGAAAACTGTTTTTAAAACATACAAAATGAAAATTGATTTGATGCAAACTTGACCTTTGAACTTTTGTTCTAAAAAAACCAAAAACAATCGACTTCTACCTTTTGATTGGTGAACCGATTCAGTGACCCGATATGCAAATTCTTAAAGTTTCAGGTCAATCAGATGAAAATGGATGATTTTATGTGATGCTAACCTTCGACCTTTTCACCTTTTGACCAAATTATTAATTTTGACCACCATAAATGGCTCCAAATTAATTTGTTTGTTATTTTGGACGAGTTATGTTTGGAATGAACTATACATTGATAAGATGTCTGTATAAGGTGATGGCATTAGCCCTCTGTGTTGTCATTTGTCACCACATCCGGCTCTAGATCCTGTCCATGCTGATGTGGCAATGTTACACAGGCTCGAGTCGGTGCGGCAGACTTTTAGGAAAGCGATCCAGTAATGATATTCATACACCCTATCGTACTCCAGGGGGGGAATGGAAGTAGGGAATGTAACATCGGATGGAAGGAGGAAACGCCAGAGAAAGACACAAAAGCGATACAATAAGTCAATGCTATTTATACACCTCCTCGTACTCAACTACACTTTGGGTTGCCCGTTCTGAATTAAAGGGGTTAAAGGTGAAATGCAAAAAGATCACACATTTGGCCTTGCCATTCCATTGTAATTGGGTCGATGCAGATGACATTTGGCAGACAGCTGATTTCAAACAGTTCCTATAGGGTTGTGTGGAAAGACGAGGGATTATAGTCGTTTTCAGGATTATACAGGGAGGGGTGAGAGTTCAAATTTTGTTGCAAAATTAATGTTTTTGGCCTGCCCAATGACTTTTGAATTTCAACCAATCCAGACAAGATTGGCACAAACAATCGTTATGCGAGAAGGGGAGGCGTGGTCAATAGTTATAAGGCATGGTGGAGGAGGGGTGACGACTACAGGGAAAAACTTGTGCTGTCCTTTCTTGTCCTTTACATCTCCCTCTCTCTTGCATGCTGGGACATACGCTCTTGCTCTCACTTCCGGTGCTGTGTATGCTGGGACATGCGCTCTTGCTCTCACTTCCGGTGCTCTGCATGTTGGGACATACGCTCTTGCTCTCACTTCCGGTGCTCTGCATGCTGGGACATGCGCTCTTGCTCTCACTTCCGGTGCTCTGCATGCTGGGACATGCGCTCTTGCTCTCACTTCCGGTGCTCTGCATGCTGGGACATGCGCTCTTGTTCTCATTTCCGGTGCTGTGTATGCTGGGACATGCGCTCTTGCTCTCATTTCCGGTGCTGTGTATGCTGGGACATGCGTTCTTGCTCTCATTTCCGGTGCTGTGTATGCTGGGACATGCGTTCTTGCTCTCATTTCCGGTGCTGTGTATGCTGGGACATGCGCTCTTGGTCTCATTTCCAGTGCTCTGCATGCTGGGACATGCGCTCTTGCTCTCATTTCCAGTGCTCTGCATGCTGGGACATGCGCTCTTGCTCTCATTTCCGGTGCTGTGTATGCTGGGCCATGCGCCCTTCCTCTCATTTCCAGTGCTGTGTGTGCTGGGACATGCGCCCTTCCTCTCATTTCCAGTGCTGTGTATGCTGGGACATGCGCTCTTGCTCTCATTTCCGGTGCTGTGTATGCTGGGACATGCGTTCTTGCTCATTTCCGGTGCTGTGTATGCTGGGACATGCGCCCTTCCTCTCATTTCCAGTGCTCTGCATGCTGGGACATGCGTTCTTGCTCTCATTTCCGGTGCTGTGTATGCTGGGACATGCGCCCTTCCTCTCATTTCCAGTGCTGTGTATGCTGGGACATGCGTTCTTGCTCATTTCCGGTGCTGTGTATGCTGGGACATGCGCCCTTCCTCTCATTTCCGGTGCTGTGTATGCTGGGACATGCGCCCTTCCTCTCATTTCCAGTGCTCTGCATGCTGGGACATGCGCCCTTCCTCTCATTTCCAGTGCTGTGTATGCTGGGACATGCGTTCTTGCTCATTTCCGGTGCTGTGTATGCTGGGACATGCGCCCTTCCTCTCATTTCCGGTGCTGTGTATGCTGGGACATGCGCCCTTCCTCTCATTTCCAGTGCTCTGCATGCTGGGACATGCGCTCTTGCTCTCATTTCCAGTGCTCTGCATGCTGGGACATGCGCTCTTGCTCTCATTTCCGGTGCTGTGTATGCTGGGACATGCGCCCTTCCTCTCATTTCCAGTGCTCTGCATGCTGGGACATGCGCTCTTGCTCTCATTTCCGGTGCTGTGTATGCTGGGACATGCGCCCTTCCTCTTATTTCCAGTGCTCTGCATGCTGGGACATGCGCTCTTGCTCTCATTTCCGGTGCTGTGTATGCTGGGACATGCGTTCTTGCTCATTTCCGGTGCTGTGTATGCTGGGACATGCGCCCTTCCTCTCATTTCCGGTGCTGTGTATGCTGGGACATGCGCCCTTCCTCTCATTTCCAGTGCTCTGCATGCTGGGACATGCGCTCTTGCTCTCATTTCCAGTGCTTTGCATGCTGGGACATGCGTTGTTGCTCATTTCCGGTGCTGTGTATGCTGGGACATGCGTTCTTGCTCTCATTTCCGGTGCTGTGTCTGCTGGGACATGCGCTCTTGCTCTCATTTCCAGTGCTCTGCATGCTGGGACATGTGTTCTTGCTCTCATTTCCGGTGCTGTGTATGCTGGGACATGCACTCTTGCTCTCACTTCTGGTGCTCTGGATGCTGAGACATGCACCCTTGCTCTCACTTCCGGTGCTGTGTATGCTGGGACATGCGCCCTTCCTCTCATTTCCAGTGCTCTGCATGCTGGGACATGCGCTCTTGCTCTCATTTCCGGTGCTGTGTATGCTGGGACATGCGCTCTTGCTCTCATTTCCAGTGCTCTGCATGCTGGGACATGCGTTCTTGCTCTCATTTCTGGTGCTGTGTATGCTGGGACATGTGCTCTTGCTCTCATTTCCAGTGCTCTGCATGCTGGGACATGCGTTGTTGCTCTCATTTCCGGTGCTGTGTATGCTGGGACATGCGCTCTTGCTCATTTCCAGTGCTCTGCATGCTGGGACATGCGTTGTTGCTCTCATTTCCGGTGCTGTGTATGCTGAGACATGCGTTCTTGCTCTCATTTCCGGTGCTGTGTCTGCTGGGACATGCGTTCTTGCTCTCATTTCCGGTGCTCTGTATACTGGAACATGCACTCTTGCTATCACTTCTGGTGCTGTGTATGCTGGGACATGCGCTCTTGCTCTCACTTCCGGTGCTGTGTGTGCTGGGACATGCGCTCTTGCTCTCATTTCCGGTGCTCTGCATGCTGGGACATGCACTCATGCTCTCACTTATGGTGCTGTGTATGTTGGGACATGCACCCTTGCTCTCACTTCTGGTGCTGTGTATGCTGGGACATGCGCTCTTGCTAACACTTCCGGTGCTCTGGATGCTGGGACATGCGCTCTTGCTCTCACTTCCGGTGCTCTGCATGCTTGGACATGCACTCTTGCTCTCACTTCTGGTGCTCTGCATGCTGGGACATGCGCTCTTGCTCTCACTTCCGGTGCTGTGTATGCTGGGACATGCGTTGTTGCTCTCATTTCCGGTGCTGTGTATGCTGGGGCATGCGCTCTTGCTCTCATTTACGGTGCTGTGTATGCTGGGACATGCGTGCTTGCTCTCATTTCTGGTGCTGTGTCTGCTGGGACATGCGTTCTTGCTCTCACTTCTGGTGCTGTGTATGCTGGGACATGCACTCTTGCTCTCACTTCCGGTGCTCTGGATGCTGGGACATGCGTTGTTGCTCTCATTTCCGGTGCTGTGTATGCTGGGACATGCGCTCTTGCTCATTTCCAGTGCTCTGCATGCTGGGACATGCGTTGTTGCTCTCATTTCCGGTGCTGTGTATGCTGAGACATGCGTTCTTGCTCTCATTTCCGGTGCTGTGTCTGCTGGGACATGCGTTCTTGCTCTCATTTCCGGTGCTCTGTATACTGGAACATGCACTCTTGCTATCACTTCTGGTGCTGTGTATGCTGGGACATGCGCTCTTGCTCTCACTTCCGGTGCTGTGTGTGCTGGGACATGCGCTCTTGCTCTCATTTCCGGTGCTCTGCATGCTGGGACATGCACTCATGCTCTCACTTATGGTGCTGTGTATGTTGGGACATGCACCCTTGCTCTCACTTCTGGTGCTGTGTATGCTGGGACATGCGCTCTTGCTAACACTTCCGGTGCTCTGGATGCTGGGACATGCGCTCTTGCTCTCACTTCCGGTGCTCTGCATGCTTGGACATGCACTCTTGCTCTCACTTCTGGTGCTCTGCATGCTGGGACATGCGCTCTTGCTCTCACTTCCGGTGCTGTGTATGCTGGGACATGCGTTGTTGCTCTCATTTCCGGTGCTGTGTATGCTGGGGCATGCGCTCTTGCTCTCATTTACGGTGCTGTGTATGCTGGGACATGCGTGCTTGCTCTCATTTCTGGTGCTGTGTCTGCTGGGACATGCGTTCTTGCTCTCACTTCTGGTGCTGTGTATGCTGGGACATGCACTCTTGCTCTCACTTCCGGTGCTCTGGATGCTGGGACATGTGCTCTTGCTCTCACTTCCAGTGTTCTGCATGCTGGGACATGCACTCTTGCTCTCACTTCTGGTGCTCTGGATGCTGAGACATGCACCCTTGCTCTCACTTCTGGTGCTGTGTATGCTGGGACATGCGCTCTTGCTAACACTTCTGGTGCTCTGGATGCTGAGACATGCACCCTTGCTCTCACTTCTGGTGCTGTGTATGCTGGGACATGCGCTCTTGCTAACACTTCCGGTGCTCTGAATACCGGGACATGCGTTCTTGCTCTCACTTCCGGTGCTCTGGATGCTGGGACATGCGCTCTTGCTCTCACTTCCGGTGCTCTGCATGCTGGGACATGCACTCTTGCTCTCTCATTTCTGGTGCTCTATATGCTGGGACATGCGCTCTTGCTCACTGCCGGTGCTCTGCATGCTGGGACATGTGTTCTTGCTTTCACTTCTGGTGCTGTGTATGCTGGGACATGCACTCTTGCTCTCACTTTCGGTGCTGTGCATGCTGGGGCATGCACTCTTGCTCTCACTTCCTGTGGTCTGCATGCAGGGACATGCATTTGCTGCCTGCTTGCTCCTACCTTCACTCTTTTGGACCTCCTGAGTGGAGTAAGCTCTGCACAGCTGGGGTGTTTCACCGCCTGGTATTCACTCTCATTCGTCCAATTGTGTGTGTGTGTGTGTGTGTGTGTGTGTGTGTGTGTGTGTGTGTGTGTGTGTGTGTGTGTGTGTGTGTGTGTGTGTGTGTCCCCTTTACGAATGGTTTAGCTCAAATATATTCGAGTTGTGCTTTATTAACTGCGTCTTCGTATCCGGGATTCTTTGCCACGTGTTTCGTGTCTCAATTTAATTAATTATTTATTCCTAATTAATGCATGTCTGGTTTGTGCTACTTTTCCCTAGTTGAGTGATTACAGTAGAGCAATTGAAAACCCTTCGGGGGAAATGAGTTAATTAAAGTAATCACTTTGTTTGGCAAATTGCATGTTGAAACGGACACAGAACAAAGACACGTGACCACTCATGAAGTGCTGCAGTCCAATATCCGCCTTAAACCACTTGACCTCAGGATATAAATTCCCGGTGTGTACAGTCCCCATCTTAAATTGCTTGTGTTTTCGGGTGTTGGCAACACATGTGATAACACCGAACAACAGCCTGGACAGACGAGAACAGACAAATATTGTTTGGGTGTTTTATTTCTTAATTTGGCAAAAGTTTACATTTACAAACAGGTGATTATGCATTTTAGGTCGTCATTGAAGTAAAAAAAAAAAAAAAATTTAGGCCACAGTGACCTATTTATTGGCTGATCTGACCTTTGACCTATTTTGCCAATTAGCGAAATTTGTTTATGCGGTCGCTTCTCTCATGTGGCCAATACGCTCGGCATTCAGCTTTACATAGAGCGATATTTTGTGGTCTCGTAACCTTGTGTGACGACCTGTTTTTTGTGACCACTCAGAAATATTGTTTGCATTCGCCAACATTTTGTTATGGTTGTTTTCCTGCATTTTCAAGAAGTCGGTTTATATTTTGCGTGGGACAAGAGTCAATATCTGTCACAACATAGAAATGACAATGTCGGGGTGCTGGAACACAGATTTTGTACCTCGTTCGTTTTTCGTTCTATTTCTTGATTGTAAGTTTGGGTTGTAATTTGCATTCCTTTGCAAATTTCTGTGATTGTATATTTTATTACTTTCATCTTCCGTCATTAGTTCCTGCTCAATTAATTTTGATAGCTCACTCTCACCTTCATAGAAAGCCATTTTAAATGCTGTATTTTTCAGTGTGACCAATTTTTGAAGGCATTACTTGGTACAAGGATCACAGAACATCCACGCATGTAGAATGCAGTGTCATTGAAAGTTTGTGAGCAGTGTGACCTATGCTGTGGGGCCTATAATGCTGTGGGGCCTATAATGCTGTGGGGCCTATAATGCTGTGGGGCCTTTGCTGTGGGGCCTATAATTCTGTTGGGCCTATAATGCTGTGGGGCCTATAATGCTGTGGGGCATATAATGCTGCAGGGCTTTGATTTTGGGCCTATGCTGTGGGGACGTAAGTGTCCTATGCAGATGTTACATGGATTTTAAATACATTTAAATCATAGTGCATGTGTTACATGACAGTGTGGTTCATTGGAAACACTCAATGTGAAGTGTATCAAATTTCACATCGTCGATTAATATCTTAGTTTTTTTTATATAAAAAGTACTGCATTGAGCAAGTTGCGGTTGCTCTCGTAAGGTTTGTGAAACGAGACTAAAAACGCACCATTAACCAGTTGTTCATGCAAAACGTGTTCATGCATTGACTTTCCTCCACATAATACTTTCATAGATATCTGCACATCGAATACGCGAATTGAATCAAAATCTACCATATAAAACACTGTGTGTGTGTGTTTATGTGTGTGTGTGTGTCTGTCTGTCCCCCTTCATAAGGCTAGGTTTTAAAGGCTTTGAGTAGTCCTTTAGGAGGGATTTGAGAAGGGGGGGATTAAGGGGCAATATTCTTTGAACACGACTGTGTGCCAACCAGTTAAAAGACCTAAAAGACTCTGAGGACCCAAAATACTCCAAGGACCCAGAAGACACTGAAGACCCAATGGACCCCAAACACCCAAAATACCCTGAAGACCCAAAAGACCCTGAAGACTGTTAAAGACCCAAAAGACCATGAAGACCCAAAATACCCCAAATACCCTTAAATACCCTGAAGACCCCAAATGACCCAGAGGACTTCAAAGACTGACAAGTCCCTGAAAACCCAAAATACCCCAAAGACACCAAGACCCTTAAATATCCAAAATACCATAAAAACCCAAAAGACCCCGAAGACCCAAAATTCCCCAAAGATCCAGACCGAGGACCCAAAATACTCGAATGATTCAAAAGGCCTAGAGGACCCAAAAGACACCGATGAACTAGAAGACCCAAAAGACACCGTGGCTTGCAAAATGAGCCTCAAGGTCGGTGTACAGAAGCGGTACTTTTTGAATCACAATTGCTGCAAGTGATGGGCAATGTGCGCAGAGTAATACGAGTGTTCATTTACATCTGTAGGATGTCTAACAAATAAAGATGATATAAGCACAACTGGCACTAGGCTCCGACTTTAGACTTTGGCATGCTCACGCGGCTGTACCGTCAAAAACTGTTCCAACCCGTCATTTTTGACGGAATTTATACTAGTATAACAATATTCCACCATCTTGCATAGTGTATTGAATCATAACCAGACTCAGTGGCTCAATGGTTAGAGTGTAAACTGTGAGTCTGGGAGGTCGGTGGTTCGAACCCTGGTACGTGCTGCTTCCTTGCCTGATGATCAGCATTGTAAAAACATAGAGCATGGACCAACAACCACAGGTTGGCAACTATAGTGCAGGCTTTTATGGGTCCAATGGCCTCGTCCTACATTTAACTTCCTTGTAATGAACTCATATTATTAGCCCCCATTGGACTTGGTTCGCAACGGGGGTTGTGGGATTTGGGTCTCGTCCATCTGTCCATGCGTCAGTGCGAGCGTCCATCCGCAACTATATATCAGACCTGTATGGACTAATTTTGTTCATACTTGGCACAAAGACAATCCATGATGATGTACATATGCACATCATTTTGTGATGCGATGAAAAGATGATGCAATGAAAGATGGCCGACTGGCGGCCATTTTCGTTGTAGAAAAACCCAATATTGAACACGTCCTCAACAATTTCCCGGACATGCATTTCCTGATATTGTTAAAATTTGGCACACAGATAAGGAATGATGGTTTACATGTGTAAGTCATTCTTTTCCGAAATCAGATCCAAGATGGCCGACTGGTGGCAATTTGGTTACTTAAACGTAAAAAAAAAAAAAAGTGTCCCCAACCATTTCTTGACATGTATGGACCGATTTGGTTCAAACTTGGCACAACGACAATACCTGAGAGTGAGTATACATATGCAGAAGACTGATGTAATCCGACCAAAGATGGCCGACTGGCGGCCTTTAAGTTCATACAGCAAAATTACTAAAACCACGGGGGCTTTGACATTTTATGTCTTTTTCTCATTATTATTATTATTAGCCTCCTCCACTTTTTACTGTTTGAGCTTTAACAGACAAGCTAAGACAAATCAAATTGATTACCTGACTTCCCTCCTTCTGCCAAAATACCGCAGGTGGAGGGTTACCGGTCGTCTCACAGTACAACGTCGCACTCCCCCCTGAGGGTGTTGTCCGGTCTTGTGGCTGAACCAGGAATGTTGGAGGAGCTAGGGTTTGGTGAAGAGGTTTGTTGAGGTATGTGTTGAAGTAGGGGGAGATAACAGATTGATTTATTCAATGAATAGTCATCAAGGTGTCATTTCATTTTCAAGAAATGATGGAGTCAATATTCGATTAATTAAATAATTACCATGTACAATCAGCGAGCCTGATGCAGAGGCCTTGCCCACACTGTTCTCTGCCAGGCAGGTAAGTTCGCCAGCATCCGATAGTGTGATGTCACGTATTAACAGAGAGTCATCTTCTCCAACCTCATACCTTAACAGCAACAACATTACAATGATAATAATGACTACACAATATTATCCACAATTGCCTCTTATAAACTAGAACCAAAACTTTGTCTATTCCCTGGGGGTTGGGAGGGGTGGCATTGCCCTGAGTATATTTAATATTCTGATATATCCGAAAAACTAAGTGGTGAGAAAGATATAATTAAATGTCCCTTTGTTTGCTATTTGGTCAGTAATGTGGGTGCAGTGGTTATATGTGGGGAAAGGGGGACAGAAGGGTAGTGGGGCGTATTAAGGGGGGGATAAAGAAATAACTGACATTTTAAATTCAAGTAAAATCCGAAGCAATACAGATTATAAAGGACTCTTGTGAGATTTACTAACATGGAGAAGTTGACAAATATCGAAAAGCAAGTGTACTGGAAGTGTCTTTAAAGTCTGGGTCAATAATTCAGGATCAAGGAGACTTCAAAAGAATTCACAATGTTAGAAAATGTCCTTCCGGGAACATAATGCTCTCAACTGCCAAAATGTTTCGTGAAACTGCCAGTACACAGGTCTCGTCTGCTCCAAGATGACTCGGAAGTGTCTGCCTGTCTAACAATATGGTAGATGTGCGTGCAGATGTTCAGGGTAGGCCACGCCGTCCGACAAGAAAACTGTCGCAGGCATTGAACGTGAAGAGAACATCTTTTCAGAACATGCTGAAGGATGATTTGCACATGTTCCCGTCCAAAATTCAAGTGGTTTTACGAACTTAGTGAAGTTGATAAACGAAACGGGATGGAATTTCGTGAAACGTTTCTTCGGATGAGCGAAGGGAATGACAGGTTTATTGAGAGACTAATCATATCAGATGAAGCTCATTTCAAGCTCTCAGGTTTTATGTCAACAAGCAGAACATCCAATTTTGGGCAAAAGAAAATCCTGAGCAGTTCCACCAACGACCTTTTCACAGTGAACGTGTCACAGTGGTATGGTGCGGCATTTTGCCCACGTGGACCTTGTTTTCAAGACTTAGGTTTCTGATGTGATAATTTAGGTTAGTGAATGATCGATGGAGATGCCATGTCCTCCTGTGCTATATCCATGCCCCCATACCCTGTCTGTGCTGCACCATTTCTAAATCTTAGCTCTTGCATGAGCCTCGACTTATTATACAAAAAACTCATACCCTGGCAAAACCTAGCAGATATTTAGCGTGGAAGAAAAGACCTCTGAGACGTTCGGATTCCGAGTCGATTCTCCTTATTCAAACCACTACCGTCCGGATCCACTCACCCTTCTTCTGGCTCACCCGGTACCGGAAATCCTCCGATAAACCAGAGCTCAAGCATATTTGCACATTATAAAATCAAACACAAAATGATGCCCCTACAGATATACTCGCTATGACAACTTCCAAAAGTATAATAATGCACCTGTTTGCACGAGAAACCTTGCGTAATACGCAGATCTCCTTTAATAACATGAGGTTGCTAAGTTTATCACAGCGACCTGGACTTTCTATGCTCATGACTTAACCCATGATCATTCAACAACTGCCGGAACATCAAGTGAATCTTGGCGGAGCAACCAACCTGTTTTCCTGCAGTTTGCGACCTCCCCTCTGCCAATGGACTCGTGGTTCGGGATCGCCATGAACTTGGCAATGAAACTTTGCCATCTCACCCTCTCGACGAACCAGCACAATGGGTCTTTTTATAAAACGTGGCTGCTCTGGGGTGGTCAAGGAGAGGGAAGTGGGTGCCCACGTTACATGAAGTTGGGATTCCAGGTTAACACTCCATATAGTGCTGATTTGTCCATTGCCTCCTAATGTCTTTGCAACCCATGTAAAAGTACACCGTCTCTGAAAGTTTATGCCCCGCACGTAGCTTATTAAAAGCTCCTCCAAAGAGCCTTCAACTGCATGGAATAACAGGAAAAGGGTCACGACATTCAAGAAATTACTACCCGAATTGATGACTAAATTACTTAATCAATCAAAAGAAAAATTTGTTTTCTGATAATGTCGGCGCAAACCCAAACTCACGGGCAAGAAATTAGCTACAGCACCATACTTCCAGCGTGAATGAGCATACTATGGTGGAAACAAATATTAACCTTCTATGCACCCTCATCCCTTACCTAACACCTCAAGGTGTGCTGGGCTACTGAGCCTCTGGCCCACCATGTTGGTAGCTGTGCAAACATACAGTCCAGCATCACTCTTTTGCGTAGCGGAGATCATCAGCTTCCCACTTCGTGTCTGTGTAAGTGTTTTACATGGAAAGGTTAATGCCGGGATGGCAGATGGGATTCCATTAGAGCTACGTTTGAGAGTGGAGAGTGGAACTGAGGAAAGGCCCAAAGCAGGAGGAAATGGGGTTAAAGTGAACTGAAGGATTATCTCACCGATATAAGGTCTCCGTCGACCGTTAGTGGAGCACCATCCTTATGCCAGGACAATGAAGGCTCAGGATGTCCTCGAGGTGGATTGCACTCCATCACAACTGGTTCACCCAGAACTACCACCGCATCTGCTGGGTTTTGCCGAAACTCTTCTCGCAGAACTGAAAGCACACGCATACAATGTCGTGAAAGCATATTTATGCATCAGTTCTAACTATTTTTGAAATTGTGCTTGCCATCAAATAAACACGAGGCACAAATGGTTTTAACAACCAACAGACAGGTACGTTTCAGATACCGTATGGTAAATGCAATGCCATTTTGACAGTTTTGATATTTAAACAAGTACAGCACAGTATATGTAGAGTAAGATGGGCAAGATGACACTGTTAGCAAAGATTGGCCCAACTGCTTCCACTCCCACCCCACATACAGGTTCTGTACTGATTGCATGTTGATCAGTAACCTGAATGTCCGCATCAGAGTGATGAAAAATGTTCAGAGTACTGAACCAAAGAACCAAGAAGACCACAGGTAAGTATGTGCGTTTTTACATATTGTTGTATTCAGGGTGATTAACACCTCCACTGAACAGTTGGACCGAACAGGCTTTAACTCCTTCAGACTCTGTTCAATTATTGGCGATCCTATGCTCGCGCGGACATGAGGAGAAACATGAGGCTCCTCGTCTCTTTTAAAACCAAAGGTCGGTTTATTTCCCAAACACAACAAAATAACTGGAGAAGATTATTTTTTTCTATACTCAGTCGAGGCTTGTGTCAGAGATCAGTGATCAATGATTATGTGTAGATCAGTGACAAAAAATCTCAAATTAATCCCTTTCAAATTCAGGCTGTAACACAATAAAATGTGGGAAAAGTCAAAGGGTGTGACTACTTATTTTTGTATACGAGTCGAAGCTCATGTAAGAGCTAGCATTAATCACAAAAAAACAAACGGACACATAAAACATATAATAAAGTGAGCAGAAGACAAGAGGGGGAGAGGGAGAGAAGCACACAGGTACAACAGTAGAGAACAGGGACATCGGGAGATCTGTCTGGCTGTGGGAGGGAGAGGGCTTGGGGGGGAGGAGGCATGGGAAGGGGGGAGGGTGGGAGAGGTATAAAACACATGGACACTGCTAGGACCTCCAGGAAAAAAGTCGATCTCGGGTGAATTAATGGGGGTAGAAAAGATCAAGGTTTTGGATGGGGGGGGGGGGGGGGGGGAGAGATAAGAGATGGGAGATGGTGTTGAACAGCTGTTTTAAAGACCTGGAGCGAGGAGTGGGATTGAAGAGAGTGAGGGAGTTTGTTCCAGAGGCGGGGGAAAAGAGGAATGAAAGAGTGAAGGTCAGCAGAGAGTCTTGATTTTGGCAGTTTCACAAGAAGAGGGTTACTGGCGGATCTTGTGTGACCTGTAGGAATATTTAGGGAGCAGAGCCAGAGCTGGGGGAGCTAGGCCGGAGAGGAGTCGGTAGAAGACAGAAAGACCACCAACCTGCATGCGGTGAGTGAGTGAGTGAAAGGCCCTCGGAGTTAGCTTCATCGCGGGAGATACCAATGATCCTGAAAGCTTTGGTTTCAACAGCGTGAAGCCGAGCTAGGTGTGAGGCAGGAGCACCAGCCCAGAGGGGAGAACAGTATTCCATTGAGCTGTGGATGAAAGCCTTGGAAGTGGTGAGGAGCTCAGATGTGCCAAGGAAGGACTTCGCACGACGGAGAATGCCCAGTTGGCGACTGGCTTTGCTTGCAAATGTGGTTTTCCCAGGAAAGATCATTGCAGATAGTGAGACCCAAAAGCTTGAGAGACAGAACATCTTGGAGAGGATTGTTGAACAAGTGGATGGGTGGGTTGTCCAGTCTGTCTGTTCGGAGAGACATAGTGAGAGTGTGAGATTTGTCAGGATTGAAAGACATGTTCCACTTGTTTGACCAGTCTGTGATTTTGTCCAGGTCTGCAGAGAGTGAGGAGGCTTCAGACTGCCGATCTGAGGGATGAGGAATTGAGCGGAAAAGAGTGGAGTCATCAGCAAAGAGATGGAGAGAATTTTCCAGAGAGTCGGAGAGATCTTTGATGAAGACCAGAAAAAGCACAGGGCCCAGAACACTGCCTTGGGGAACTCCAGCCTGAACAGGAAGAGGAGATGAGAGAAATCCATTCAGGGCCACAAGTTGACTATGACCAGAGAGGAAGTCTGCAAGCGATGCGTGGAGCTTTCCATGGATACCATCGGAGGAGAGTTTGGTGAGCAGAGTGGGGTGCCAGACGGTATCGAAGGCACGTGATATTTCAAGGGAGACAGCTCTGATTTCCTGTTTGGCATTGAGGACATCCATCCATTGTTGAGACAACAGAAGCAGCATGTCCAGAGTAGAATGACCTGGTCTGAATCCAAATTGATGATCCGAGACCAAGCCATTGGAGAAGAGGAAGGATTTTATGTCAGATGTGATGATTGATTCCATTACCTTGCTGATGATTGTGAGCAGGCTGATTGGTCTGTAGTTGCAAGGATCTGTTCTAGCATCTTTTTTGTGTAAATCGGTAATGTTGGCTGATTTCCAAGCAGATGGCAGATGACCTTGAGCAAAAAAGAGGGTGAAGAGAACACAGAGAGGGTGAGATGGTGTGGTCGAACAGGATTTTAGGACCCTTGGGCTGATGCCGTCTGGTCCAGTTGCAGAATCAGAGTCGAGGTTTGACAGAAACTTCTCCACCTTGTGAGGAGAGAAGGACAGAGTCCAGTAGCAACTGGGTTCGACTGGGTAAGGTGGGTACAGAGAGAGATGGGTTCGGGACACAATATTTTGAGGCAAAAACAGAGTTTAGGCATTCGGCTTTTTCACACGCGTCGGAGACTTTGGAGGCCAGCTTTGAAATGTGGGTTTCCCAGGAAAGATCATGGCAGATAGTGAGACCCAAAAGCTTGCGTGACGGAACTTCTTCAACTGGATTGTTGAGAAAGTAGATGGGAGGGTTGTCTAGATGGTCTTTTCAGAGAGACATAATGAGTGTGAGATTTGTCAGGATTGAAAGACATGTTCCACTTGTTTGACCAGTTTGTGATATTGTCGAGGTCTGCAGAGAGTGAAGAGGCTGCTGCCTGCCGATCTGAGGGTTGAGATATGGAGTGGCAGAGAGTGGAGTCGTCAGGAAAAAGATCGAGAGGATTTTTCAGAGTTGGAGAGATCATCCATGAAGACCAGAAAAAGCACAGGACCCAGAACACTGCCTTGAGGAACTCCTGTCTGCACTCCAGCCTTGAGGAACTCCAGATTGCCCCAACAGGGGAATTCGACAGTGGGATGAAAGGGTAATCAATAAGTAATTATTTACATTTAAGTAAAGGAAATCTAAAGAAACTAAGGTCCCTCACACCGGACACAATCACAGAAGGGACAAAACTGGGTGACATCTCTGTTGGTAGCGGGGGAGGGGAGGATGGGCGAGAAGCAGCCAAGAGTAGGCAATGAGGTTATGGGCACGACAATGGGCAGGATGATGAGGAGACAGCAGGATGACGATCAGGCAACAGGCAAGGCAAGCAGGCAGGCAGAACAGCCTCTTTAAAGCTCTCCAAACCCCCTCAGAACTTTCAGTCTTCATCACAACATTCCCTTGATCTCCTCTCCAAGCACGGCACTTAAACACTCTCTGGCGCTCTTCAAATCTCCTGAGAACCCTCTTCAGTCTCTCCTCAGAACTCTATGAACGCTCCATTTCTCTATAGTTCTCAGAAACCTGCGATCCTCTCAGAACTGTTCCCGCTCCTCTGAGCGCACTGAACCGAGAGCTACTAGCTCCTCCATCTTCTCCCCGGGCAATGCTCTGCCACTTCTTCCTCAGAACTCCATGATCCCTCGTGTGTCACAAGCTCCTCCCTCTTCATGAGATGATCATAGCTCCGCCCCTTCTCTTCTTTCCTGGCAGATTCCCATTTCTATCTGCATCGCTCTTCTCTGCTCTTCTCTTGGTGGCGTTCTTAGCTCCGCCCTTCCTCCTCAGCATCTCCCGGCGACCACAGTAGATGGTTACATGAGGTTTCACACGCGGTTCCTTCACTTAATCCCTCACTATCTATTACAAGCACCATCCTCCATATGGTACACAATCAAACAGGCAATCCTTAAGTTGATGTGCTCCTACTTATTGCATCAAGATTGGATACCTACTCGCACATGGACCATACTACTCTATACAGTTCTATATGTTCTAAGGTTATCTCTGACCCTCACCCATCCTCCCATAAACATAACAGTATTTATGCTGAATAAATGTGAGGGTCTGTACGAAAGTAATGCCTCTTTTTCAGTCTGTAACCCAAAGCGTCATGAAAGTTACGCAGGATCACAACAGGAAAGAGCAATCAGAGATAGCAGACCCTCGCCAGGATGTGTTTGTGTGGTGTATTGATGATGTAGATTTATGTTCATACAGTACACAAACAGACCTCTTCGGTTTTATTGCATCGATTCACATTCCAATCATATGTATTTTACAGATGTACTCACATTCCAATAATACATACCCTACAGATAAAAACACGTTTCTAATATCATGTACTTTATTGACATACATTATTCGTTGATTTTGATGTACCATATACTTTATAGAGCATTGAGTGATGCTTAAGCAGTTTCTTGGCTAAGTTTATACTAGGTGGTTTGCCATTGCCTTCCCAGCATTGTTTGTTCATGCCATATTCTTTTAAGTGCTGAATGTCTAGCAAACCTTTCAATTTTCATTCCAACCTTCCAACCAGAAAAACCTTCCAACCACATGACTACTGTATGACATCAAAAAATTACACTCCGCTTATGATTGGGTCGAGGCTCACATGTGTGAAGTTTCGTGTTGATCGGATAATGTTTGTTTTTCTATCCAAGATGGATGCCAAACCACATGACCTATGATGTTACGATTTTCAAACAATATGCAGCAATGGTGTGAGATGACATTTGTTAAAGTTCGCATCAATAGAGTAAGCGCTTTCAGAGAAACATTATTTTGAATATTTTCCTTGAATCCAATATGGCTGCCAAACCATGTGACTGATGACGTTTTTATTTTTTACAACATTACATTGCCATGGGTAGTCGAACATATGATTCAAATTTCGCATTGATCCGTTCAGTGCTTTCAGAGAAGAACAATAATTATATTTTTGCAGTATTTGCAGAAAATCCAGTATGACTGCGAGACTGTGTGACCTATGATTTAATTGTTTTCAAACTTTATTCCCCAAGGCTAGTATATCACGTGTGTAGAGTTTCGCATCGATCTAATAAGCCATTGCGGAAAAGAAGATTTTCATTTTTAATCCAATATACGGCTGCCAAACCACGTGACTCGTGACGTCGTCAATTTAATTCTCCCATGCAATTTTTGTGTAGATGACGCTCAAGGAATTTCAAACTGATCAGATCAAGTGTTCTACTTGTCTAATTATGACGTCATCATGAGGCACCATTGACATCATCATGAGTATATGTTTTGGGTAAACACATACACGAATCGTGATGTGCGCACACACACACACACACACACACACACACACACACACACACACACACACACACACACACACACACACACACACACACACACACACACCTTCCTACAATGTAATAAAACCCGAACATTCATCCAATGGAATGCTTTTGCTGTCCTTTACTTTTGAATACAAAGCACAGTGGCACCATCACCAAGGCACCAGAAAACCGTGATCTTTTAGAAGCCATTTGGAAACTTTGTTTCATTGCATTTTAATACCTCGTTATGTTCACACAGTAAAAGGATGCATAATAAACTTTGTAATCAAAGCATTGTTTCAAATGAAAAGACTCCTTTTGAGGAGCAATTGTCAGAACGATTCGCTATCAGAATAGAAATGCCAAAGTGAAAATTGAACGCATTCCAGGTTTTAATGGCATTGCGCTTTGGTTGTGTTATTTATGCATACAGGTATTCTTCTCGGTCATTTTGAGCTTTGTTTCGAGACTTATTGCTTCATTATAAAGCAAAGTGTTTTGCATTAACTCAGCATTTTGAACATGTTGGATTTTTGTTTTTCCCTTAACCAAAAGGCATGCATTCCCATTAGTCTGCTTTCTTTGCCTAGGCCTATGTAACCTATAGTATTTCATGTTCAGTAAAAAAAATGCACTTAGTGCACCCTTTGTTTGTAAAGAAAGCACCTGTCAAAAAAATGCGTATTTATATTTCTAGGCCTGGGGTCATGCTGCCATCCCTCTCCCAGCAGTAGTTAGGGCAGGAATTTTCATTGCTTCAGGGTGCCCGCGATGCGCAGACAGGACACCGGTTTAGTGTCCATCCGAGGGACACCGAGGGATAGTGTCCATACATTGATGAATCACCCTGCCTGTGGATGGCAGTGTATAGCTGGGTCTGGATTCAAACCCTGGCTTTATGGCTTAGAGGCGAGTTTGCGTAGCCTAATTATAGGCCATCCTGCCAGTCCCCATATAAGGTAAGAAAGGAAATTAGAGGTGCATAAGGAACAGGTGAGAGTTTGACCCACATTACCACCCTACTTGTCCCTTCCCTTTCAAGACTAGAACTCGACACTCTTCCATCCCACTCACAAACATCAGGTGAAAGGAGAGCACGTTAGAGAAAGACAATTGGGATTTGCTCTCTTTTGTCTTTATTTTGCAAAGGGAGAAATAAATGTAGCTTACACATAAAATCAGGGAATGGTATATGGACATGGCACACTACACAGTAGGGGTAGGGATGTATAGGCCTTTTAAGTGTTTGCTTCAATGAAATTTTGTCTTTTGGTATTTAAGAAGCTATCCAATCTCTTTTCAGTCCTGTTACTCTGGTATTGTAATGAAAAGAGTGGTGGGGATCACTATTTTGGAAAACCAAGGCGACACCATGGAAACCAAGGCCATCGAGATCATTGGAATCTCTCGGGTCCATGGCCTTATCACACTCCCATTGCAGACAGATCAAGGAACCCACAGGTAGATGTGTACCCATCAGCCCTACTACTTACTCCTACATACTTATGATTGAAGTCCATCCCCTTTCTCTCTCCTTGAGCAATTGTGATTTCAGTCCAGCATCACCATTCGTTGATCATCCATAGCCTGACGCGGCCATTATAGTTATAGTTGCATACACAGACAGATGTGTGAGTAGGCCTACAGTTATTTTTCCCTGCGGCTTGATATGGGAGAAGGTTGAGCTGTTAGTTATCACTGAATGTTAGGCCTGATATAGTCATCGCTAAACTGAAGCTTAGACAGTCTCCGATTGTATAATGTGCTTGTTGTCATATTTTATGGTATAGTTTACAAAATTGCAGTGAGATTCAGCTTTACCACTGCAATTACTCCATCACTGGCACAACGTCTGTACTCCTCAACTGCAACGTTCTCTTAACTTCGTTTTCCAGTTCCTGGATATTTTGGTCACTTTGTAATTTTCCACATTATTTAAGCCAAAGTCAATGGGAACTGACTCCTCATTTACCAGTTCTGCCCTTTATTTTCATATTTGAGCACTACTTCTGATTACAAGGCCTCGTTTTCAATAGTCACACTTGAGAGGATGGTCAGATCCATTGTGAGCACAATGTCCTCTTTTTTTTTTTTTTGAAGATTGCCCTTGTTTCATGCTTCCATAACTTTTCCATGGATGGAGTATTGAAGTTTTTACAGATGTACTATAGGGTTGCTCTGCATCGTTGTTATGCCCTTGTGTGTACAGTTCTTCTGATGTGAGTTTTTTTGCATCCAGAGGGAAGGTGATGATGCTTTCTGTTTCTACCTTTCAGAATCTGCACTTGTCTCATTGACTCAGTTCTGCTATTTTCTGATATTGGGAATATATTATGAGTCGTTCTCAATCTCAGTTAAGTTTGCCTCCTCTTATAGTCTTGCCATTGAGCTTTTCTTCTCTGTCTTCTTTTCTGTACCCATTTTCTTAGCCACTCCAATGGGTCCTTTTTGTACACCGCTCCTTTCCTCCTCCATCTCCAGGCGCTGCATGACGTCATCGCCGGGCACCAAAGGGAGCCCGGCGATGACGCGTGCTGAACGGGAGTACTCAGTTTTCACTCTGGTTTCCTGTTTGCTTTCTTGTTTATTTGTTGTTTTGTTTGTTTGTTTGTTTTCTTTCTTTCTTTCTTTCTTGTTTGTTTGTTTGTCCAGGCAATATCTCAGCCATCCTTTGAGCTAGGAAGCTGTAATTTGGGTACAATAGTGAGCACGTGCTTTGGCAAAAATATTATTTTTTTGTTTTTTGATTAATTAATTAATTGATTAATTACTTAATTATTATCGATTAATAAAGTACTTATTTATTTCCTTTCTCATCTGGACGATATCTCAGGCACCTTTTGAGCTAGGAAACTGATATTCGGACATGACAGTGACCAAGTGATGTGGCTATAAAGGATATTTTTGATTTATTGATTAATCAATTAATCGATTTATTATTTATTGATTAATCCATTATTATTTAAAAAAAATTCAATTAATGATTTATTAAATTAATTTTCAAAAGTTACAGCTTTGGATAAAACACGAGTTGTTGAGGTATGCTATTAGCCAATTGATTAAGAAATTATTACTCCTGCCAGTGAGTAATGCATTCGATCGTGTCTGTGTGTGTGTGCGTGTGTGTGTGTGTGTGTGTGTGTGTGCGTGTGTGTGTTCGTGTGTTTGTGAACAAGATATCTGGAAAGGTTCTGAACGGATTTGGATGAAAGTTGGTGGGATGATTGCACTTGGGATAAGGAAGAATTGATTAATTTTTGGTGAAGCTCAGGAAATTATTCCGGATCCAGGAAGTTTTTTGGGGAATTTTTTTGGGAATTTTTTTTTCTGTTTTCCTTTAAAAACCATTTTCTCTGCAATAATTGGAGCGATTGAGAGCGAATTTTTACCATAGGAGGGACTCGGTCTGCAGAATATTTTAATTGTAATTATGACGTCACAGGTCACGTGGTTAGGCCGCCATATTGTTTTGAGTGAAAAACACTAAAATCCAATTTTCTCCAAAACGCCTGAACAGATCGAGGCCAAACTTTGCAGGCAGAATCGCATACACATGACGAACAAAAAAGTCAGTGAGCATGACGTCATGCATCACATGGTTTCAGAGTTATGACGTTTTTGAGCACAAACATTTAAAACCTAGCTCCTCCCTCATTTGTGATCCAATCGAGGGGAAACTTTACAAATCTGTTCAGCATATCAGTCTACTAAAATGCCATTTTGGAATTTGCGATAGGTCACGTGTTTGGCAGATATTGTTAATTAAACGCAAATGGTATAAACATTTATATCTCGAGCCACTTCATTGATCGACGTGAAACTTCATACTTTAGTAGACGTCATGAAGAGTAACAAGTGTGCAAAGTTAGAAGATGATTGGATGTACGGTCTGGAAGATGGAAGTTGTTATTGCGTGAAGAAGAAGTCTTCGAATGTGGACGATTAATTATAATTTATCACATGTACAGACTTGCAGGCATCATTTGACACAATGTCCCGGGTTAATTTGAACCTCAAATATAATTATAATTCCAGATTTGTTAATGGCTGAGGTATATTAACAAAAGAATAAAACAGATTTGGCAAAATTCGAACTTTTTTTTTGAAAGATCGCATATTCACCTAGGGTTGTGAGAGGCTGAAGAAGAAGAAACCTCGCATGGGCTTCCCAGACCAAATAAATAATTCTGGTTCTGGCTCTGCGATTTTCAGGTTTATTACTCTCGCCAGGGTGTTATGCATTCAATCGTGTCCGTCCGTCCGTGTGTGTGTGTGTGTGTGTGTGTGTGTGTGTGTGTGTGTTCGTATGTTCATGTGTTCGTGTGTTCGTGTGTTTGTGAACAAGATATCTGGAAAAGTTCTGAACAGATTTGGATGAAAGTTGGTGGGATGATTGCCCTTGGGATAAGGAAGAATTGATTAGTTTTTGGTGAAGCTCAGGATATTATTCCAGATCCAGGAATTTTTTTGGGGAATTTTTTTGGGAAAGATTTTTTCTGCTTTACTGCATTAAAGCTTTTATTCTTATTCTTAAATGATGTTTTTCTCCTCCAATTCCGAGATGTATCAAAATAAATTATCTGACAGTTGGGGCCTACTTTCTTTTTCATTTATTGTTTTGGGGAGAGGGGATGTTAAACAAAACGTATTATTCCAACTAAACCCACGGCGGGAGTATGCGCTCTACTGAGTGGCGTTCTAGTTTTACGACTATTATTTATTGATTTTAATTAAGCAATTAATCAATTATTTTACACCTCTCCCTCCCAATACCGTCTCTATGTGCTGCACGGTGGTATCGCTGGGCGCCGATGGTGCCCCGGCAATGCCGGGCTGGAGGATATTTATTTATTTGGCATGGGGGCGGTGTACTTTAAATGTATCTGTACTTGTTTTCTGAATTTTTTTTCTCTGAGTCATTCAAATGATTTCTACATAGATTGCTGGATGTTTCATCTTGTCTTAACTATTATGATGCCATATCCAGACACAGACTCACCTAATTTGGGCCCTGCGTCCCAGATATGTGACAGTACTTACATTAACTGTACTGTAGTGGGCGAAATCTTGCAATAACCTCACGAGGTTAAACATAATATCACATTTCCTCCCTGTGGGTTTTATCCCTTCATCAACATCATCATATATATAGTACAGTCCATAAGATGTACAGTCCTTATAGTACAGTCCTTAAATACCAAAATATGAAATAGTACAGTTCCTGCCATAACTTAGCACCTTGTATCAATCGGCAAAATGTGCTTTATAAATACAACTAGAGTTAATAGAACATGAAACCCCACACAGTGTTTAAGTATATTATTATCTATCTTCTATCTATATATATATAAAAGAAAGTTTTTGTTTGTTTGTTTGTCTGCGCAAGCTAATCTCTTCAACGGTGAAAGATAAGAAGAAACCTCCAATACAAAAAATGTCGGGACGGGCCCCGGGAAGGTTTTAGGCGAGGTGGCGAGGCCGGTCGAGGCCCACCAACCTCAGCCGGGCTGGGCCCATTTCACAATTAAAAGGTGAGCTTGAAGGAACTGCGCTCCAACGCGAGTCGAAAGAATTGACGCGACCAAAGACGGAATTCGTCCGAGTTGCTTTATTGAAACAAAACAGCTCAGGTATTCTCTGGTGAGTGCTCACCGAGCAACGAGAGCATATAGTCCATGCGCTCTGACGGGCGCGTGTCGCCGAGCTCGGGCAGAGCGAGCAGGTGCCGTGCGCGTGCTGCCGGTGAGAGGGCGAAAGCGTCGAGGAGGAGTGTCTTCAGCGCGTCGTATTTGTCAGCAGCCGGCGGGTGCTCGAGGAGGCTCAAGGCGCGGGCCGCGGTGGCGGAACCGAGCGCCGCCACAACATGGTGGAAGCGGGTGTCGTCCGTGGTGATGCCTCGCAGGGCGAACTGAGAGTCCGCCTGAGCGAACCAAACAGCCGCGTGAGCCTCCCAGAAGGTAGGCAGTTTAAGCGTCACTGCCGTATCCATGTCGGTAGGTCACCAATGAAGGTATTCTGACAAGCCCGTTTATCGGGCAGCAATATATATACACATTTATGTCGGGAAGTTTGCCCGGCAAAAGCTATACCGAGCATGCCCGGGTGTCAAGGGCGAGCCTTGGAAAGGCGAGTCTGGACCTGCCCGGGCGTGTTTGGCTGCGGCCTGGCAAGTTGAGCCTGGGCGTGCCCGGGCGCTCTGGGCGAGCCCTGGAAAGGCGATAGCGGGCATGCCCGGACGCTCTGGGCGAGCCCTGGAAAGGCGATAGCGGGCATGCCCGGACGCTCTGGGTGAGCCCTGAAAAGGCGATAGCGGGCATGCCCGGACGCTCTGGGCGAGCCCTGGAAAGGCGAGAGCGGGCATGCCCGGGAAAGACGAGACCGGGCGTGCCCGGGAGGTTCGGGCGTGCCCGGGAACAGTGAGTCTGGGCATGCCCGGGAGAGGCGCGTCTGGCCGTGTTCTGGCCGGTGCAAGGCGATTGTGTGCATCCAGCGGTAACCGCTACAAGCTGAATTATAGGAGTCATTCTTCTACGGCCGCGAGTAAAAGCTGAATTATAGTAGTAAATGCATTCAAAAAGAACCAAAAATGTCCGGACGGGCCCCCGGAAAGTTATAGGCTAGGTGGCGAGGCCGGTCGAGGCCCACCTCGGCCAGGCTGGGCCCATTTCGCAATTAAAAGCTGAGCTGAATTATAGTAATCCATCGTCTACGGCCACGAGTAAAAGCTGAATTATAGTAGTAAATTCATTCAAAAATAACTAAAAATGTTGGGACTGGCCCCGGGAAGGTTATAGGCTAGGTGGCGAGACCCGCCGAGGCCGCTTCGCCCGAGCTGGGCCCATTTCACAATTAAAAGCTGAGCTGAATTATAGTAGTCAATCTTCTACCGCCGCAAGTAAAAGCTGAATTATAGTAGTAAATTCATTCAAAAAGAACCTAGGCAACGCCGGGTGCTTTTGGCTAGTATATATATATATAAAAGAAAGTTTTTGTTTGTTTGTTTGTTTGTTTGTTTGTTTGTCTGCAGGCGCTAATCTCCTGAACGGTGAAAGATAGGAGGAAACCTCTGAAACAAAAAATGTTTGGACGGGCCCCGGGAAGGTTATAGGCTCGGTGGTGAGGCCGGTCGAGGCCGCCTCGGCCAGGCTGGGCCCATTTCGTAATTAAAAGCTTAGCTGAATTATAGTAGTAAGACCTATGTACAGAAGATTAAATTCATTCAAAAAGAACCGGGCAACGCCGGGGTGCATTCAGCTAGTAATTTAATAAAATAACGAAAAAAAAATCTGGAGGTTTAGTGTGACTGAAGCATTCTTAGTCTTATACACCACTCTTATAGACTGAAATAAGACGACAAACGAATCGCAGTTCAGGAGATTTAGGCTCTATTGATCAGCATAGAACGCAGTGTAAATCGGCATCGTACATAGCCATATACTGGAGGCCTCTTCTTCACCACGATACTACACCCTCTCAAATGCTGTATATCGATAATCGATATACTGTATAGCATGGTTCTTGGAAGTATTGTAAAGGTGATTTGTGTTCTCCCATGTTCAAGTATATAATTAAATTTAAATAAAGGTTGAAAGACGTTTAAAGGAGTATAAATTAATTAATTCGGGTTTTACCGCCGTTTTACCCAGTGTCTATTACATCACCCTATCCACAAGTTACATTAGTTCTTCATACCTGGTGTTTGACTTCATACCTGGTGTTATTATTATGATTACATCCTCGTGGACATCGTTTCCTCTGGTGACACAGTGTGTCATCATGAGGTTTCATAGAGAAATCATTTTGCTGGAAGTCCCCACTCTGTTTTTAGTAGAAGTGCTAAGTTATGGCAGGAACTTTGGATTTTGTTCAGGGTGCTGGTGATAACTTGCCTATGTCACAACGAAAATGTTGTGGAATTTTAACAACCACCAACTATTCATATCAGAACAGGCACCAGTTTAACATCTATCTGAGGTGCGGCCCACTCATTGAACTCCTGGAAGTTATGTAGCTCTAGTATACTTTTCAGTATTTTCAGTATTTTCAGTTTCAGCCACAAACGATCTTGTATACAAAAACAAAAAACAAAAAAAAACAGCCACTTCATTAATTTGTGTGATTGAGATTTGGGTATCCTGATAATGTCGCTCATCTAGTTCCTCAAAGTTATATTTTTATTTTGTAATTTATCATTATCAATTTGATTTATAAAAAGTCGTGAAACGTGTTCAATTATGCAGAAACAGCTATGCTTTTAATACCGAAGCATACAATGCATGAACAGTTGCGAAAGGGCAGTGGGTGCAGTTTGTAAGCATGCAATGAGCTAATTATAACAACCAAACCACATCACCATCTTCTCAAGGTTGGATATTGTAGTGACCTTTGTGTGTAACAAAAATGATGTAATATAGATATCTGCGATCACAAAGCCATCGCCAAGTGTAAGCCCACGATCCAATGATGGACATATTTTTTTCAGACCACCGTATGACCTTGACCTTCAACATTGAGGGACAGAGTGTAAATAAATATAATGTGTCCCCATCTGTACTCTATCCAAAAAAACTCAACATCATGAAAATCGGAGTAAAATTATTCAATTTATCATCAAAAAGGTATTTTTTTGTTAACAAGGTCACAATCCAAAAATAGTAGGTAAGGGACACTAATCAAATATATGAGGTGCACAACTTCAGTGCAGGTAGCCCATTATAATGCAAGAACATCTTGGAAGGCGAAGTCGTCTTTAAGATTCCGTATTGGCAAAATTGAGCGATAACAAAAAATGCGATATTTTTTCAGACCGCCATTTGACCTTGACCTTTAACTCGGAGGGGTACGATGCAAATTAAGGGTAAATGCGCCTCTAGGCTATTTACAGGACAATTCTGTTCCAACTGGACAAAAATTAAACAAGTTATGGTAAAAAAGTTAAAATATATATTATTAGATAATTACCAAAAAAATAAGGTCAACATCAAAAAAAATTGTATCAACCCCATTTTTGTTCCCATTATTGATGCAAAATTCATTCAGAAAATCTCAGCTGTCTCTGAGATAAAGCTTTGGTATTGACAGGAACTAAAAGGAAGAAGAAAAAAAATTAAATGGTGGTTCCGTACTCCTGTGGGTCTGGGAAACTCTGAGGTACCATTAAAAATTGGAGGCACTACCCAGCCAGCATTTCCAGCTGGGGCCCATATGAGTCCTATTTGGGCTAACTTGTGGGTCCCAAGTGTGTCCTCCCACGTCGGCCCCAGCTGGAATTGTCCATAGGCACCACCCGGGTGCCAACTGGGTTGCCCACATGGGCAGTGCATGGTTTTTTCGTGGGCTACCCCATGTGGGCAGGGCATGGGCTTTTTGTGGGCTACTCCATGTGGGAAGGGCAAGGGCCTTTTGTGGGCTACCCCATATGGGCTGCGCATGGGCTTTTTGTCGGCTACCCCATGTGGGAAGGGCATGGGCTTTTTGTGGGCCAGCCCACTTCTGCTGGACATGGGTTTTGCATGGGTTATACATGGATTCTCCTGGGCCTCATGTGAATGTAAATGGGGTGTAAATCAATACTGCATGAGGTACAACAACACATCTGCTTTACTGTCAGTAGAAATATAGAATGGAGTGTATTTTTAGATAGGCTTTTGCTTGAAGTGATCTAAAAGAACATCCTAAATTGGATCTGTCAAAGCAAGCTAATAATGGGAAATACCTCAATAATTCAATGGTGTTCCTGTGGCATTTGAAATGTCTTGGAACATCTTGCTGTGGAATTCCTGCTTCCAGAATACCAAGGGTGTGAACCTCTGAAAGTTTGACAAAGATAAGATCCGTTCACCCATCCCTGAGAGAAATGGCGACACACACACACACACACAAACACACACACACACACACACACACACACACACACACCTCTCTTATATGTATATATATATATATATATATATATATATATATATATATATATATATATATATATATATATATATATTGTTGTGGATATGAGGATTGTATTTTTTTGATTGTGTAATATTGCTTGAATATGGCCCCTCCTGCCTCCAGAGTTGTGTAAAGGTAAAAAGGGCGTCCCGGTAGTTAATTCCATAAAGCATCCATTGAAGGACACTATAATACCCTTGTTCAGTAGTTTATATCCTTATTATGTGTTTTAGGGTAAGGCCTTGTCTTCCATTAGAATGACACTCCATTGCACCAAGTGAAAGAGATAGATTCCCTTCATCCTTCATTCCCATTCCCAAAACCTCCATTTCCCCTTTCATCAATTGCCATTCGCATTGCCAACCAACAATTGCCGCCATTGACCATGAGGCAGGGTTGGGGAAGAAAGGCGGGTCCCCACCTCGTCATAGAGGGGAGGAGTGAGTCAGCCCCACTCAACCAACCACGAACAAGGGGTTGGACTTGGAGAGGGTGTGGAGAGAAACATCAAGGAGGTTCGCGAAGGTTGAGGGGCGGGGCCTATATAACACACCGCGGGACGTTCCGCAAGGAGATGGGAGATGAGCTATGACAAGAGCTGAGTTGTGAGGTCCAAGTCTGAGCTGCGTGGTGAGGTACAAAAGAGAGAGCTGGGTTGTGAGGTCCAAGAGAGAGAAAGGAGATCATCCAGGGAAGCACAAAGCCTGCTATTCGTCACCTTGCTTGCCAGCGGCAGCGTCCACAGCAGCAACAACATTCGACAGCCGTTTGGGGCCTGGACGGCGGTTTTGAGCAGGGCCGCGAAGGGACGGCGGCTGCCGAACGCGCCGATCGTGCTGTCAGCTCCGGACCTTCCTCTCCTCTCCAGCCAATCCTGCCTGCAATTTCCCCATTCGTGTACGTGAGTTTGTTCTGTTCGTTCTGTCCTGGGTAGTCAATTAAGTCTGTATAAGCTAGTAATTTGCACTGTGTCACCTGCTTTTTCATGTCCCCTGTAAATAACCGTGACTGCTCTTTTTGCTTGTGTGTGTGTAAATAATAAACCCCGTTACTCTTCTGTACGTCTTCTTCTTCTTCCTCTTTGCATTCGGTCGCTTTAGAGTTTTCCCACATTGAATATCTGTGGCGCGATACGGCCAACGTTTGGGTGAATCGGGGAAACTGTTCGGCCGCGGTGCCTTCGCTCGGCAAACAACATCCTTATCCGCGGACCGTAACAATATATATATATACACACACACACACAGGGTGTTTCAAAAATATGGACCCGATTTGAAATCGCTATATCTCTGCAACCACAAACCGCCCATAAATGAACCTCTTACCACTTGAAAGGGTGGGGCATAGAGTTTCAAATGACCACAGCTAGATGGCTCTCCCAGCGAACCAACAGCCTTTAGCCTCAGTCGTTCGCAAGATGGCGACCCCGCAACACAAGGCGTTTTGCGTTCTGCATTTCAGCAAGACTGAATCCGTAATTGCGGTGCAGCGAGCGTTTCAACTGCGTTTTGGCATTGATCCGCCAATGCCAAAGCGCATTCGTCGTTGGTACCGACAATTTGAGGAAACAGGTTGTTTATGTAAGGGGAAGAGCCCAGGGCAACCACGCACTTCAGAGGAAAACGTGAGAAGAATTCAAGAGAGTTTTCTGCGTAGCCCGTGCAAGTCCACTCGTCGTGCCAGCCGAGAACTTGCGATCTCTCATACGACTGTCTGGCGTGTGTTAAGGCGACGTTTAATCCTGAGGCCATACTGGTTGCAACTGGTACAGGCTCTTCGTACAGGTGACAAATGAAAGCGTGTAGAATTTAGTGATGCGATGTTGCAGAACATGGAAGACGACAGCTTCTTCCCGCGTTTGATTTTTAGTGATGAAGCAACGTTTCATCTAAGCGGTAAAGTTAACCATCACAATGTGCCCATATGGGGACTAGAGAAGCCACACGAAACTGTAGAGCATGAGCGTGATCCCCCGAAAGTGAACGTGTTTTGTGCCGTTTCTCAAATAAAGGTTTATGGCCCTTTCTTTTTCGAGGGAAAAACAGTTACGGCGCAAACCTATCTCGAAATGCTGCAGAACTGGCTCTTTCCACAACTTAATGAAGATTCCGATGACTTTATTTTTCAGCAAGACGGAGCACCGCCACATTGGCACCTGCAGGTTCGACGTTTTCTAAATGACACACTGCCTCAACGTTGGATAGGTCGCACGGGACCCCTAGACTTGGCGCAACACTCTTGGCCCCCAAGATCCCCAGACATTACACCCTGCGACTTTTTCTTGTGGGGATACGTCAAAGACTGTGTTTTTGTGCCACCATTAGCGACTAATCTGGATGACCTCAAAAACAGAATCACGGCAGAGGTGACTTCAGTGAAAGAAGACACTCTGAGAGACGTTTGGGACGAATTCAACTACCGTATCATCTCGATGTTGTCCTTGCAGCAGGTGGAGGGCACATAGAGCATTTATAAAATGGTTAGTAAAACTTGATAACTCATTAAACCGTTTGTAAGTTTTTGTGTAATTACCATGTTGCCATCGTGAAATATACTGCTTTGAAATTGGGTCCATCTTTTTGAGACACCCTGTATATATATATATATATATATATATATATATATATATATATAAATAATGGCAGATATATACATATATATATATAATGGCAGATATATACAGACTTGACATTTAATGTGGAATTTATTTTTTTCTTGACTTGGGTTTACTTTCTTAACTCAGTATATCAATCTGATGAGTTTCTTTTACACTTTGGTGATTTATTTGTTAAAAGAACCATGTCACTGATTGTCTGTCGCAGCAAGAAGTCAACAACAGGATTATATCACAGGTGGCGTGGCAAAATGTACGGACAGGTGCATTTGATGATTGGCTTCACAGTCGGGTATACAAGGGTTGTTGCGTTCTGTATTAGTGGAAAACAACTTCTGCACGTCGACAAAAGTTATTGCCGCTTCCTCTGGAGATGGTCCGTCAACGCGACAATGCTGTTTGTCATGGAGTGGTGGCTTTAAGAAATTACGGCATGAAACAGCGTGCTATTGCTCAGCAGTATGGCATCTCTCAAGGTCAGGTGTCAAAGATCCTAAAACAAAATGCTCAGAGGGGTGTCCCTACTCCAATACCGAGGCCAGGACGTCCCCGCAGAACCACAAGGAGGGATGATCGCCAGCTGCACCGGTTAGTCCGCAATGGCCGTACCAAGTCAGCTAATCGGCTTAGGTCTGAGTGGCAGCAACTGACAAATGTGCATGTATCCAGAAGGCTCGTCAACCAACGACTGGTTCAAGCAGGCTATCGTGCCAGGCGTCCCCTGAGAAAGCCACGCCTGACCAGACAACACCACCAGCGCCGATTGCAGTGGGCCAGAGAGCACCGTCAATGGCAGCCAGGACACTGGAATCACGTAATCTTCAGTGACGAGTCTAGATTTCTGGTCTATCGTCAAGATGGCCGCGTCCGAGTGTGCAGACAAGTGCATGAAGCCTACAACAAAGATTGTATAGTGCCAAGAGTCCAAGCTGGAGGTGGTGGGGTGACCGTTTAGGCTGCTTTTCATGCAGGGGGAAAAACTGACTTGGTTGTTCTGAATGGAAACCTGAACCAGTTGAAGTACAGGGCCATTCTGGAAGAAACATTGCTTCCATTTGCTCGTGCAGCCTTTCGAGGAAACTTTGTCTTTCAAGATGACAATGCACGGCCTCATCGTGCTCGCATGATCCAACACTTTCTTGCTGACCATGGTGTAGACTGTAGAGCATATGGAGTGGCCTGCCATGTCCCCAGATATGAATCCGATAGAGAACTTGTGGGCAGAATTAACGCGTCAAATCGACCACTTGGACCAGCAGCCGACCTCTGCACGTGAATTGCAGCAGGCTATTGTCACTGCATGGCAAGCGATTCCTGTCCAAACCTTGGCAAATCTCGTGAACAGCATGCCTCAATGTGTACGTGCTCTCCTGAATGCTCGTGGGGGTTACACGAAGTACTGAACTGTAATTTTACTGTCCGTAATCCCAGTCGTAATTTAACTTTTGTTTTTGTAAAAAAAATTTTTGGCTAATGTGCAAAATAAAGAGATACTTCTGGAAAACGTACAGAAGTTTAACACAGTACTGTCCATGAATTGAGTTCGATAGCAGTTTACATCACTTTCAAGGATCAATTTATTTGTTTCGAAATGTCAAATGTGGTTTTTGTTTCTTTTAAAGGTCACATTAACAAAATCTAGAATAATTTCAACATAATTCCAATGAACTTTTGATTCTAAGTCATCTTGAAAAGTAGGTTCACCTATATATATATATATATATATATATATATATATATATATATATATATATATATATATATATATATATATATATATATATATATATATATATATACAGTCATGTGAAAAAGTAAGTACACCCCATGTAAAGTTTTGACTTTTTCAACATATTTCAACATACAGCTATTTGATCTTCATCTATCTATAATTCCAGTAATCTCTGTGTGTTTGTTTGTACGTTTGTTTGTCTGTGACCGCTGTTTCTCGACAACCACAGGTCCGATATACTTTAAACTTGCCAGGTATATTGCTGGGGACCCGAGGATGTGCCTTTTCAAGGTTTCATATTAATCGGACAATTACTTACCGAGCTATGTCCAAAAAACGATTCAACCAATCAGAGAGCAGCGAGCTATCGCGTGTGCCGAACGTGGCGGACACACTCTGCCTCGGATGGCACATTTGAGAGCGTATTCATTTATTTCACGTTTGCAAACTATGTTGGCGCTATGTTGGCGTTAAACTATGTTTTAAAACTAATAAAAACCCCGGGGGGATTGTCACTGTACTCGCAAGCCGTTCGCCGTTCGCTTTGGCGTTGCGAATGGACCAAAACATTTCATGCACCAAACCATTTCATGTAAAGCGTTCGCCGTTCGCTTTGGCGTTGCGAATGAACCAAAACATTTCATGGACCAAACCATTTCATGTAAATAGAGGGGGGGATATAATTTTAGATATAGATATAGTACGGGCATGCCCTAGTCTATCTATAATTCCAGTAATCTCTGTGTGTCTGTGTGTTTGTGTGTTTGTGTGTTTGTCTGTGACCGCTGTTTCTCGACAACCACGGGTCCGATATACTTGAAACTTGCCAGGTATATTGCTGGGGACCCGAGGATGTGCCTTTTCAAGGTTTCATATTAATCGGAGAAGTAGTTACCGAGCTATGTCCAAAAAACGATTCAACCAATCAGAGAGCAGCGAGCTATCACGTGTGCCGAACGTGCCGAACAGACTCTGCCTCGGACGGCACATTTGAGAGCGTATTCATTTATTTCACGTTGGCAAACTATGTTGCCGCTATGTTGGCGTTAAACTATGTTTTAAAACTAATTAAAACTAATTTGCGATTCTTTCGCTTTCCTGCGCGTTTGTGCACGCTATGGCGATTTCTTTACCAAACTCCGCAAGCCGTTCGCTTTGGACCAAACCATTTCATGTAAATAGAGGGGGGGGGATTGTCACCGTACTCGCAAGCAGTTCGCTTTGGACCAAACCATTTCATGTAAATAGAGGGGGGGGATTGTCACCGTACTCGCAAGCCGTTCGCTTTGGACCAAACCATTTCATGTAAATAGAGGGGGGGGGGATTGTCACCGTACTCGCAAGCCGTTCGCTTTGGCTTTGCGAATGGACCAAACCATTTCATGTAAATAGAGGGGGGGGGGGATATAATTTTAGATATATATATAGTACGGGCATGCCCTAGTTTCAACAATATTGATAGATAAAGGTGATATAATATAACAAATATCATGAAACATTTATATTTTGTTGTCCATTGTATAATTTAAATAAACATAAATGCAAATTTCGCATGTGGAAAAAGTAAGTACACCCTTGTCTCTAATAGGTGGTATTGCCCCCTTTGGCAGAAACAACCTCAAGTAGGCGTTTCTTATAACTGTCTACCAGTCTCTGACATCGACTGTGAGAAATTTTTGCCCGCTCCTCCATGCAGAATTCTTTCAGCTGTGCGATATTTGAGGGGTTTCGTGCATACACAGCTCGTTTCAAATCCCCCCAAAGCATTTTGATGGGATTTAGATCCGGGCTTTGACTTGGCCATTCCAGAACCCTCCATTTCTTTCTTTTCAGCCATTCCTTGTTGGATTTACTGGTATGTTTAGGGTCATTTTCATGTTGCAAGGTCCACCTTTGGTTGAGCTTCAACTTTCCGACAGATGGCCTCACATTATCCTCAAGCACCCTCTGGTACAATGAAGAATTATTCATAGTGGATTATCTGATGGTGAGTGGCCCAGGCCCTGATGCAGCAAAGCTGCCCAGGCCCTGATGCAGCAAAGCTGCCCCAAACCATAATATTTACACCACCATGCTTTACAATTGGTATCAGGTTCTTGTGGTCAAATGCTGTCTTTGGTTTTCGCCAAACATGTCTTCTGGTACTGTGGCCATATAGCTCTACTTTTGACTCATCTGTCCAGAGCACATTGTTCCAGAAGTGCTGGTCTTTGCCTCGGTGTTCATTGGCAAACTTTAGTCTTGCCCTGATGTTCTTTCTGGACAGCAAAGGTTTCCTCCTGGTACACCTCCCATGTAGATCAAATTTGTGCAGCCTCTTTCTAATGGTAGACTCGTGCACTTTGACATCAACAGTGGCAAGAGCTACCTGTAGGTCCCGTGATGACATTCTGGGGTTCTTAGAGACTTCTTTCAGCATCTTGCGGTCTGCTCTCGGGCTGAACTTGCTGGGGCGGCCTGGCCTGAACAAGTTGGCAGTTGTTTGGAATCTTCTCCACTTGTAGATGATCTTCCGGACAGTCGAATGATTGATTTCAAATTGTTTGGAGATCTTTTTAAATCCCTTCCCAGACTCGTAGGCATCTATAACCTTCTTTCTGAAGGCTTCAGAGAGCTCTTTTGATCTCGGCATGTGGACGCCGCACACTTCAACAACAAAGAGCAAACCAAACTAAATGTCTGAGGTTTAAAAAGACAGGTTCCTCCAAGATCCTCTCTCACGATGTTCTAATCATTTGCACCTGAGCTGGTTCACCTGATTCGAATTTTAGGTGTTTGAAGTAGTGATAAATGTAGGGGTGTCCTTACTTTTTCCACATACGAAATTTGCATTTATGTTTATTTAAATTATACAATGGACTACAAAATGTAAATGTTTCATGATATTTGTTATATTATATCACTTTTATCTATCAATATTGTTGAGATGAAGATCAAATAGCTGTATGTTGAAATATGCTGAAAAAGTCAAAACTTTACATGGGGTGTACTTATTTTTTCACGTGACTGTATATATCTGCCATTTTTAAATTTCTGAAAACAACATTGGTTTCACCCACCTGGGACCAAAATAGGGCCCAGTTGAAAACCCACTCACTAGCCCCAGCCAGCTTTGAAAGGTGGGATATGACGCCAATGAGTGTCGTTCGACACTGTCGAATGACATCGGCAGCCCAGATGGGACCCATGTGGAACCCAGTTATAAATCACACCCAAACCCAAGCCCGCCTCAGCCCATCCGTACCACCTATTTCCCACCTGGGCCCCAGCTGTGCGTGCTGGCAGGGTAATTGCAGAAACAAACCCTTCAACAGCTATAAGCCTCACCCTATAATACTGTTATGTCAGTGGGTAGGGGCATATATAGATGTAGGTAGATCTGCATAGGTAGGTGCTCGACTGTCGTGATAGGGAATCTAGATGTTATAAGTTCTGTGTTTAGCCCGAATGTCGAATTAAGCTTGTATCTTCATCCTTGTTATGAGGGGGTGGGGCATGCTAATTAGTACAGGGATTATGGGTAAAATTCCATTGTGTGTCGTTCCCTCGGTGAGCATCCCAGTGTCCCTTCTGGCAATACATCCCATAGACATTAGATTGGCCCATTAGCGCACCACACATTAAATAATTCCCCGCCACCACAATGACTTTGGAAGAACCAACCTGCAATAGCCACGCCCAGGAGAACGTGTGATTGGTTGGGGTAAGAAGCTGGCCACTGATTGGTGAAAGGAACGTGGAAGGAAGCGGCACTCTAATTGGCCACCGACCGTGGACACCTCGGCCAATCAGTACGGAAGGCGCGAACATTCAGCCAATCAGTGCAGAAGGCGCAAAACCACTACTGAAAAGCAGGTCGATGATTAGAGGCCAAGGGCAGGTGACGTCAGAAGGCGGGAAAGACCACAAAGAAACGAGGAGGGAGAGAGCTGACGTCACACCACAAGTGACAAAACGACTCGCTCACCGGCATTTTATCTCTCTCTCGCTTTGGTTTCTGCCCTTCCCAGACCTTCCTTCTGCCCTTGCTTTTCGTTCCATTTGGACTTTTCTTCCTGTGCCATCTGCGAATTTGCCTGCTTGATGACGGAAGTTGGAGCGCCATCGATTCTCCTCCTTGGCATCCACGTACGAGCGAGGCTTGCTGCTGGAGCTGATGAGACCGGGGCGAGTGGGTGGCTCGGGGCCTGGCCGTGGGCGAGCGGGGCACATCGAGGCCTTTCTTCGCGCCAACTGGAGCCGCATTGGACGACGGACACTGCACATCCAGACAGATAAGCACAGACGCACAAACAACGGTTCCTTTAATTCGTTCTCCCATCGTGTGTGTGTGTAAGAGCGCTCAATAAGGGGTTTAGTTTTTATCATCGCGCTCCATTGTTCTCAGGTTCCGTAAGAAATATTTCTTTCTTGTACATTTTACCCCCGTGTTCGTTTGAGTTCATTTCCTACAGGGTCGGAGCTGCCAGTGAGATCGCTACAGGTAAGAGCTCGCCGCTTCTTCCTCTTCCTTCTTTCTCCCGTGCTTGTACAGTCAAAGTCCGTCATTGAATAAACGCCTCCATTTAAGTTCATTTGGCCATAATACCGCGATCCCACGGTATTAACCGAGGGAATTCACACGACAATATAGGGGAGGCTTAAATAGGCAAAATGGTGTCATCTATTGCATACTCCCCTCAAGACAAGTCATGTATATAGAGGAGGACATAGCTAGCAGGGCCTTATCTACTCTGTGAAGACTCTGCTAGCAGGGACTACAATAATTGTGATGAAGTGACTGTCACCAAGTATCACCCAAGTTGCCTGCAAGTCTTATTGTGAGATAAAATATATTTTGGGGTGGTGGAATTATGTCAGAGTTTGGAGTATACCTCTGACAATTCTCCCCATTGTACACTTGTGGTGATTATTATCGGTATTCATCATTCATTAGAGATGGTGGTCCATGAAATAATGAGGAACAAGAACGGCATTCTGTGGAGCACATACCTCCCCCAGGCTGAACAGGCTACATTTTGTATCCCACTGATAGGACGGATCTGGATCCGGACATGAACCAAAATATAATCAACTTGTTCCTGTCACTGAACCAACTCATCCACCTAGTTTCGGACGAATCAGTCCACAACTTTTTGAGATATCCTGCTATATATCGTTTTTGGTCCCATCTCTCAATGGTGAAGAAGCACTTAAAATTATAGTATCCGGATCAGGATATTCACCAAAATCGAATCATTTTAATCCTCGTCACACATCCAACAAGTTCACCAGGTTTCGTCCAAATCCATCCAAAACGTTTTGAGATATCCTGTTCACAGACAGACAAACAGACAGACGGGGGCGACAGCATAACCTCCATAACATAATTCGTATCAAACAACAATGTGTTCATCAAATATAAACGATACTTTTTTGGAGATTTAGTTGTCGTGATATCGGTACCATTTACTCCTTTGTGATGTGACCAGTTGCAACATTTTCAGTGTAACGACTACTCTGCGTTTGCACTTGTTCATTGTGGCCCAAAAACGCTTCAACAATTCCAGTCTTCATACCGACGGTGGCCGAGGCCTCTTGGGTTCAGGCAGACACAGTTTGTTCAAATTATCTGCGAAGGTGAAGATTGTGTTTGTGCAAAGTGCTCATCTTGACCCAAATGAAGCTCTGACCTCAAGTGAATTGCATCAGAGCCGCACTCATCATCTCAGGGTATAGTAACAATGTCCTATCCTAACCTTCTGTTGATAGACGATTGTTAGTTGCTCGGATCGATAATGTAATGAACAGTGTGTAATGTGTGGTGCTGATAATTACTGCTTACCAACATAAAGGGGCATAAAGACTTGAGGCATAAAGAAAAGAAAATGATAATCATTTCACGGCCTCGCCCGTGGCCCCGCCCACGGCCACGCCCATGGCCCCGCCTCTCTATGCGAATATTTGTGTATTGATACATTCATATATTCTTCAAGTCAAATAATTCGGACAATGCTCATGCCCACTTGCATATTTCATGAACAGGTGGGGTCCCAAGGTTCACAGTGACATTGCCGCTTGGATGCTCGAGTGGTTTAGCACTTTGCAGCAGGATAGCTTTCCCCAAAGCTCAGGTCAAGCTTGGGCCAGTTTGTCTGAGAAGGGGTAGGATGGCCCAGACACATGTATCGTGCATTCTGTAAGGATCTCATTATCACACACTTTTAAAGGATTCTTCACACATTATCATGAGCATAAAGATTAGGCACTATTTGAAAAGACTTTTTTTCATTAGCATTTGACCTCACACAGTTTCAAAATAGTCTAAAGAAAGTTATCAAGGACAATATTTCTTGAATATCATTTCATTTCACTGACGTGGGGTTCTTGAGGCATCAGGGTTAACATTGTTGCATCTTGATGTCATTTATGGCATGCAAAGTAATCCCTAACGTTTTCTACATCCACCGTTACTATTCCATAGATACATCTATCTATAATTCCAGTAATCTCTGTGTGTATGTATGTATGTATGTTTGTTTGTCTGTGACCGCTGTTTCTCGACAACCACGGGTCCGATATACTTGAAACTTGCCAGGTATATTGCTGGGGACCCGAGGATGTGCCTTTTCAACGTTTCATATTAATCGGACAAGTAGTTACCGAGCTATGTCCAAAAAACGATTCAACCAATCAGAGAGCAGCGAGCTATCACGTGTGCCGAACGTGCCGAACAGACTCTGCCTCGGACGGCACATTTGAGAGCGTATTCATTTATTTCACGTTGGCAAACTATGTTGGCGTTAAACTATGTTTTAAAACTAATTAAAACTAATTTGCGATTCTTTCGCTTTCCTGCGCGTTTGTGCACGCTATGGCGATTTCTTTACCAAACTCCGCAAGCCGTTCGCTTTGGACCAAACCATTTCATGTAAATAGAGGGGGGGGATTGTCACCGTACTCGCAAGCCGTTCGCTTTGGACCAAACCATTTCATGTAAATAGAGGGGGGGGATATAATTTTAGATATATATATAGTACGGGCATGCCCTAGTATATATAATGGACTATATAATAAATAAGTAATGATTTGAGGCTCATGCTTTTTATAGAGCTCAATACATATCATGGCAAAGGCTAGAAACAAATCCTGCATGGGTCACCACTCCAACGACTAAAGGTGCAGCATTTAGGAATTTGGCCAGAGTGCTTCCAATGACTAAAGGTGCAGGATTTAGGAATTTGGCCAGGGTGCCTCCAACGACTAAAGGCACAGGATTTAGGAATTTGGCCAGGGTTCCTCCAACGACTAAAGGTGCAGGATTTAAGAATTTGGCCAGGGTGCCTCCAATGACTAAAGGTGCAGGATTTAGGAATTTGGCCAGGGTGCCTCCAACGACTAAAGGCGCAGGATTTGGGAATTTGGTCATGGAGCTTCCAACGACGAAAGGCGCAAGATTTAGGAATTTGGGGAGGGTGCCTCCAACGACTAAAGGTGCAAGATTTAGGAATTTGGCCAGGATGCCTCCAACAACTAAAGGCGCAAGATTTAGGAATTTTTCCAGGGTGCCTCCAACGATTAAAGGCGCAGGATTTAGGAATTGGCCAGGGTGCCTCCAACAACTAAAGGCATGGGATTTAGGAATTTGGTGAGGGTGCCTCCAATGACTAAAGGTGCAGGATTTAAGAATTTGGCCAGGGTGCCTCCAATGACTAAAGGCGCAAAATTTAGGAATTTGGGGAGGGTGCTTCCAATGACTAAAGGTGCAGGATTTAGGAATTTGGTCAAGGTGCTTCCAATGACTAAAGGTGCAGGATTTAGGAATTTTGCCAGGGTGCCTCCATCGATTAAAGGCGCAGGATTTAGGAATTTGGCCAGGGTCCCCCTAACGACTAAAGGCACAAGATTTAGGAATTTGGTCAGAGTGCTTCCAATGACTAAAGGTGCAGGATTTAGGAATTTGGCCAGGGTGCCTCCAACAACTAAAGGCATGGGATTTAGGAATTTGGTGAGGGTGCCTCCAATGACTAAAGGTGCAGGATTTAGGAATTTGGCCAGGGTGCCTCCAACGACTAAAGGCACAATATTTAGGAATTTGGTGAGGGTGCTTCCAATGACTAAAGGTGCAGGATTTAGGAATTTGGTCAGGGTGCTTCAAATGACGAAGGGTGCAGGATTTAGGAATTTGGCCAGGGTGCCTCCAACGACTAAAGGCATGGGATTTAGGAATTTGGCCAGGGTGCTTCCAACGACTAAAGGCGCAGGATTTAGGAATTTGGTCAGGGTGCTTCAAATGCCTAAAGGCGCAGGATTTAGGAATTTGGCCAGGGTGCCTCCAATGACTAAAGGCGCAGGATTTAGGAATTTGGCCAGGGTGGCTCCAACGACTAAAGGCGCAGGATTTAGGAATTTGGTCAGGGTGCTTCCAAAGACTAAAGGTGCAGGATTTAGGAATTTGGTCAGGGTGCTTCCAATGACTAAAGGTGCAGGATTTAGGAATTTGGACAGGGTGCCCCCAACGCCTAAAGGCGTGCGATTTAGGAATTTGGCCAGGTTGCTTCCAATGACTAAAGGTGCAGGATTTAGGAATTTCGCCAGGGTGCCTCCAATGACTAAAGGCGCAGGATTTATGAATTTGGCCAGGGTGACACCAACGACTAAAGGCACAAGATTTAGGAATTTGGCCAGGGTGCCTCCAACGACTAAAGGCACAAGATTTAGAAATTTGGCCAGGGTGCCTCAAACGACTAAAGGCGCAAGATTTAGGAATTTTGCCAGGGTGCCTCCAACGATTAAAGGCACAAGATTTAGGAATTTGGTCAGGGTGCTTCCAATGACTAAAGGTGCAGGATTTAGGAATTTGGTCAAGGTGCTTCCAATGACTAAAGGTGCAGGATTTAGGAATTTGGCCAGCGTGCCTCCAACAACTAAAGGTACAGGATTTAGGAATTTTGCCAGGGTGCCTCCAACGATTAAAGGCGCAGGGTTTAGGAATTTGGCCAGGGTGCCTCCAATGACTAAAGGCACAAGATTTAGGAATTTGGTCAGGGTGCTTCCAATGACTAAAGGTGCAGGATTTAAGAATTTGGCCAGGGTGCCTGCAACGACTAAAGGCGTGGGATTTAGGAATTTGGTGAGGGTGCCTCCAACGACTAAAGGCGTGGGATTTAGGAATTTGGTGAGGGTGCCTCCCACGACTAAAGGTGCAGGATTTAGGAATTTGGCCAGGGTGACTCCAATGACTAAAGGCGCATGATTTAGGAATTTGGCCAGGGTGCCTCCAACGACTAAAGGCGCAGGATTTAGGAATTTGGCCAGGGTGCCTCCAACGACTAAAGGCGCAAGATTTAGGAATTTGGCCAGGGTGCCTCCAACGACTAAAGGCACAGGATTTAGGAATTTGGCCAGGGTTCCTCCAACGACGAAAGGTGCAGGATTTAGGAATTTGGCCAGGGTGCCTCCAACGACTAAAGGCGCAAGATTTAGGAATTTGGCCAGGGTGCCTCCAACGACTAAAGGCGCAGGATTTAGGAATTTGGCCAGGGTGCCTCCAACGACTGAAGGTGCAGGATTTAGGATTTGGCCAGGGTGCCTCCAACGACTAAAGGTGCAGGATTTAGGAATTTGGCCAGGGTGCCGGCGATCACGGGCCTACTTTTCAAGGAAGATATTATCATATATTTAACGTCTAGCACATGAGCCCTCCAGTTTAACGTCCTTCCGATGCACTGATGTATCACCGTGCATCTGAAACACCAGGACGACAATACAACTCAGGCCAGAAAGGCCAGAAGTGAGAATGCATACCTATAGGCTATCCTGCGGATCCCAGACACACACAAGGCAAATGGAGTGCTTGTGTCAGTTGGAAGAATCCAAATGCACAGAACTGTCTGTGCACCGAACAACGTACAGCAACAACAAACAGTCTGTTGCTCTATGTTGCAAGTTGTTGAGAAACACGGTGCATAGAATAAGTTTGCACTCCCAGTCAAGGTTCCACAGTGGCATTTTGAGTTCCCAGACAGCCAAGAGCGGAAGTGGGACCCACATTGACACGGCGTCTGTGAATTCTGGATACTGGGATACGTGCAGCCTTAGTATTCCGCCGCAGCCTCCTGGCCCCATGTGACTGTCAGCAAGTCAGCCCTAAATGAACTTCAAACAGGCTCAGACAATGGCGGTCGAGCAGGGATTGTGTTTTCATTACAATGTCAGTTCACCCGTGTTCACCATGACTTGCACCCGATTAACCTAATTCTCTCCCACTGTCATTGTAATCTCTGCCACCGCAGCAGAGCTAGCTAGGGTCTTTGCAGATTAATTGTCCTCTCCGCTTCTCAATTGTCCAACCTCTATGCTCTACATGCTCTCTCTCTCTCTCTCTCTCTCTCTCTCTCTCTCTCTCTCTCTCGTTCTCTCGTTCTCTCGTTCTCTCGTTCTCTCGTTCTCGAGTTCTCGAGTTCTCGAGTTCTCGAGTTCTCTCGTTCGTTCTCTCTCTCTCTCTCTCTCTCTCTCTCTCTCTCTCTCTCTCTCTCTCTCTCTCTCTCTCTCGAGTTCTCTCGTTCTCTCTCTCTCTCTCTCTCTCTCTCTCTCTCTCTCTCTCTCTCTCTCTCTCTCTCTCTCTCTCTCTCTCTCTCGAGTTCTCTCGTTCTCTCTCTCTCTCTCTCGAGTTCTCTCTCTCTCTCTCGAGTTCTCTACAGGTTCCTTCTGCTGCAACTGTGCACTCTCTATTTTCATTCAAAACAGAGGACAGGAGGTCAAATTATCTTCTGGAAACTTCTCTTTTTAACTATAAGGTCGAATATGTCCATGTCCATGTCCATCGGGTGCAAGTCCTAGCAGTGTCCATGTGTTTTTTTAAACCTCTCCCACCCCCCCCTCCCCCCCTTCCCATGCCTCCTCCTCCCCAAGCCCTCTCCCTCCCACAGATCTCCCGATGTCCCTGCTCTCTATCTTGTTCTCCCGCTCCCTTTATATGTTTTATGTGTCAGTTTGTCGTTTTGTGATCAATGTTAGCTCTTACATGAGCCTCGACCTTGTATCCAAAATAAATAAATTGGTCTGTAGGAGTTACTGATTCATCCTGATCCGTTCAGGTAATGCTTCCCTCGTGGGTGAATAATGTGGGTCATCATGGCCCCATATAGTGCTGCATGCACCTACCACATAATAAAAAAGTAAGGTTATTTCCTTCCTAGTTTATGACCACAGGTCCACAGAAGGTGGATCTGTGGTCATAAACTAGGCCTTAAAATCTTAATCGGGCGGCCTTAAAATCTTAACCAGAAGGCCTCATGCAGGAATAATTGCTCCCACCACCCCAAGGAGGTCATTTTTGACTTTAGGTGGCGATATTCAGTTCTCGTCCTATCCTCAGGAGAGCTGGAAACACAGGAAATAGGATATCGAATGGAAAACTTTTAAATACCATACTTCCAGCTACTTATACTTAATTCAATTATCACATAATATGATTCCGACAAAATCTCACAGCACGAAAAGATGATTTTACTTATTTTAAGACCTAATCATATTCAGAGTGAAATGTATATGGTAATAAAGTATATCGTATTTTACTGGCAGGTAAGTTTGGTTTGAAGCTAAAGCTTACACAAAAACTCCAATTGGTTAACAGCGGAGATTGGCAGAGCGAGTGGACCACTCGATGATAATTCATTACCCTTGATAATCTTCTCTGGTCAGTTCATATTCCTTGAATATTGTCAGGTCGCCCTCAACGTAAGGGCCTTGCGGCCAGCATTTTTTTTTTTTTTTTTTGGGATACAGGATCGAAGTCTTGGTTTGGGATACAGGTTTGTATTTTGGGATACAGGACAGTAAGAGCTAACATTAATCACAAAAAGACAAACGGACACATAAATCATAGGATAAAGGGAGCGGGAGACAAGATGGGGGGAGAGAGAGGGAAGCACACAAGTGCAACAGTAGAGAGCAGAGAGCAGGGACATCGGGAGATCTGTGGGAGGGAGAGGGCTTGGGCGGAGGAGGTGTGGGAAGAGGGGTGGGGGTGGGAGAGGTTAAAAAAAAACACATGGAAACTGCTAGAACTTCCAGGAAAGAACTCGGTATTTCAGAAAAGTGTATCTGGATTGAATTAACGGGGGTAGAAAAGATCAAGGTTTTGGATGGGGGAAGATGAGATGGTGGTGAACAGCTGTTTTAAAAACTTGGAGGGATGAGTGGGATTGAAGAGAGTGAGGGAGTTTGTTCCAGAGGTGGGAGAAAAGAGGAATTTCATGAGGCGATGTCATTCTCAGGGAGTTTCAATTAACGATTTTTCTAGGAAATATTCGGAAAACCTGTCACCATGTTTACCTCTGCCACTGAGGGCGGATGCAGGTTATGCTTTCCCTCCTGCCCGCCTGACTGTCTATTTGTCTGACTGTTAGCAGGATATCTCAAAAAGTTACGGAAGGATTTGAACGAAACTTAGTAGACAGGTTGGGATGAATTGATTACAGTTTGGTGAACATTTGGATCCGGATACTGGAATTTTAAAAGTGATTTTTCACAATTGAGAGAGGGGGCCCAAAAACGGTATATCGGACGATATTTCACAAAGCGATGGACGGATACGGACGAAACTTGCTGGACAGGTTGGTTATGTGACATGGCCAAATTGATTCGATTTTGGACAACATCCGGATGCGGATACGAGATTCTTCACTGTTGAGAACAAGGGCCAAAAACGATATATAGCATGATATTTCAAAATGTTGTGGACAGATTATGACAAAACTTGGTGGATGAGTTGGGTTGGTGACAATAACAAGCCATTCGGATGTTGGTTATGGTGCGGATTCAGATCTGACCTATCAGTGGGATACAAAACATAAACTGTTCAGTTTGGCAGAGGTTTGCGCTCTACCGAGTGACGTTCGAGTCAAATTCCGCAGAAGTTTTTATGAACACAGACAAGGGTCCACAACGTGAGTTGATCACTCAACATTCCGAGATCTATTTCATGACAGATTGAGATACTTCAGCAAAGTGTTTCCCAATATCATACAAATCAACCTTCCAAAGAGATCTATTTCACGACACATACCCTTTGAACACATCTAACACTGCACTTGGAACTGTGGGATGTGGGGGAGTCCACCTAGTCATGCATTGGCGTGCATCACATGGGGGTTGGTTGCATTATTGCTGGAAGTGTGGGTGTTCCATATAAGTCGGTGCTGGAATTTGAAAATTGGCGATAACGTTTCTACTCAACATTGAAAGACTGTTAGACTAGACGGATTTCTGAGAAATGTGAATGTTAGGTACATTTTTGGGTAAAAGTTGGGAACCTCACTTTTTAACATTAGTAGGGTATGCTGAATTCGATTAACCCGGTTCCCAAGCCGAATTTTGAGTTTTGAATTTTGAGAATTTTGAGGGTTCCTCTGTTGATTCAGCACGACATATGTTGTTCTCCAAGACTGGTAAACCAGAAGCAATGTCACCGACAAGTGATGCTCTTCCTTTCCATTTGATGCGAGTACACTATCAAGCCATGGTATGGAGAAATGCTCATTGTGCCATACCTGACCTTCCTGCACCTGTGGAAATGGCATGGAAACGTGGTGATTCAGGACTAGAGCCTATTCTGATGTCACTGAGTCCAATCCCAGAAAGTTGCCTCGAAATGATTTGTTCTGCATGCCAGAAGCAATGCAAGACTCGTCGCTGCAAATGTCGCTATTCAGAGTTGAGGTGCACATCATTGTGTTCCTGTCAGAAACAGTGATGATCAGACCCCTTGTATGAATTTGATGTAGTTTGGCAAAACAACATGCGTGACATTCCTGAATGTTTGTGCTTCATGGCCATGTATATTTAATTTTATAATAAATGGTTGTATGAAACATTGTCTTATTGAACCCATTTCCCATTTTATAGTGTCCAATTTCAATATCATTTTGAATGTCTCTTTCAATATGTCCCCAACCATAATATAGACTAGACGGATTTATGAAAAAAGGCCATGTGTAAGCTTCTAGGTGCATTTTGGGGTAAAAGTTGTAAAGTTAAAGTAAAAGAGCTGCATGTATATACATGATATCTAAATGCTTGTTCAAAGAAATTGTTCAAAAATGGCAATTTGGCGGCCATTTTGTTTATGCTAATTAGAAGGTCAAAAACTCAAAATTCAGCTTGGGACCGGGTTAATCGAATTGAGCATATAGTCTATACTCTATAGACTTATGTAACATTTTCCAGGTTTGTCATTTTTTGGGGTAGATTCTTGGCACTCATGTCTAAACACATCTAGAAACTTCACTGATTAAGAAAAAAAAGGGTGCCTGTTTTTCCATTAACATTTAGGGCTTCCATTTTGAATTTCAAAATGGCCGCCACCGAAACTCAATTTCTTTAAAAAATATTTGCCAATTAACTATACTATTCATTCAAATGTCATACAATATTTATTCCATTTTATCTAAACTCATATATAGGGGTCAACAATTCATTAGAAACAAAATGAGACAACTAAAAATATTCTAAATTAGCATAAATCAAAGATGGCCACCAAATTTCAGACGTTTTTACGTAAAATGCCATAACTTTTGAACCAATGGACATAGGAAGATGTTTTTGGTGTCTAACCATGTGTTTTGGCATATGCGGATTCCAATAATAACATATTTATGATTCGAACACTCTTCACCAATCCTCCAAAACATTTAATAGAAATAATGCAGAACATGTAATTCAATATAAATTTATTTGGGCGGTTATAGAACTTGAAGATGGATAATTTTTTTAAAAGGTCCAACATGTATGAATCAGGAGTGTCAACGTTACGGATTAAATGTTCCTAAAAATGGCCCTAAAGGGCCCTAAAATTAATGGCCCTAAATGTTAATGGAAAACTGGCACCCATTTTTTTCTTAATCAGTGATGTTTCTAGATGTGTTTAAACATGAGTGCCAAGAATCTACCCAAAATTTTGCTTATTTTTACATAAGTCCACAGACTAATACCCTAATTATGTTAAAAAGTGAGGTTCCCAACATTTACCGATAACCGACAACATAGTCTATGTTGGATCTTTGACATCCTACAGCAATCAGTGCAAAGAGACGGGTCCTCAGCTTAATATTCCTTCTGATGAACAGTGCACGTTTTGATGGATGTCCTGCTTGAAAAGTGCCAATCTGATAGTTTACAATCAGGTTGAGAGTCAAACACAGACTACGCAGCTAAAAAGCACATACGTTACCTCCACCATCATTGTGACGGACTATGGCTGATGCCCTCACACCTCCCTCCCTCTTCCAAATATATTTGTAGTTGTGTTGCCAAATCCAAATTTATGAGGAGAAAAAAAGGACACAAATCCTCGTTATATCCTATTACTCATAACTTCAATGCCTGATGACTGATTGTTTTCCGGTGAAAACCGAAAAGCCACATCATTCCTGATGATTTGTAAAAACACAATACCGATAGTCCAACAGCAGCGTAGCCGGGCTTGTTTGATACTTTAGTTGAAGAGGACAGAATGACCTGGGTGGGGATACCAGTTAGCAAATAATGTAATTATTAATTTTTTTCCAATAAATTCCACATTCCTGTGCCACCTTCAGTCGAACGTCAGGCATTGACAGCAGGTTCGTGAAGGACTTGGACAAAAAAAAATGTACCCAGTCTGAATGTTGCTATATCCAGTCAATGGCGAAACTGCAAATGGGGAATCCACGAATGTCACAGATGGAAACCCTGACGTCAATTTCTCATTCTGCTTTAAACTCAATATCTCTATATTTTTATTCCAAACAGCGTCATTCATCATTCCAATCACAAATTAATACTATGGTATTGATATATCAAAATTTAATGTTAAGTCAAGATTGCGTTGAGATATTATCAAACCAGCGAACCGTCATCATCTGTTCACTTCCGGATTCGGGAGCAATGTCCCTGTCGATCGCATTTCAAAATAATAATTGTATTGAGGAACTTCTGAGACCTCCTAACTACCTTACGACACCCGCTGGGACCCCAAAACATTCCACAGAAGGTTATTATATTTCCTTGTAGTAAAATATGAAACTGTAATGGTTACTAAACACTGTCTCCCCAGATCCTCAGCTCTGATTGGTGGACGTTTGTGAGTGACATACAGACATACGTACACAGGATGAACAGACAAACTATGTTCCAAATGGCATTGTCCTATGAGCTACACCGTAAAACAAATCGTTCAGATCATTCCCAGTAATTGATGAAACAATAATTGTGGGAGGTGAAGTTGAATGTAATAACAAAACGATCATAAAACTTTGCTCATTGCATTATCTGACTCAAAAATAAATGGATTAGTCCTGGAAATTTTCACGGAGTTTGGTCAAGCAACACAAATAGAATAAGTTTTGATGAATAAGCAAGTTTGGCCAGAAATGTGGAGTATTATTGGAGAAATATATTTAAATAACTAGAACGGCACTCAGTAGAGAGCATATACCACCACCTGGTTGGCCATATCACTTAATGGTGAAGAATTCACTTAAAAATTCTACCAGCCGGATCCGGATCTTCACCAAAATTGAATCGATTCTTCCTTGTCACACACACAACCGGTCCAACAACTTTCGTCCAAATCCTTCCATGTTTTTTTGAGATATCCTGCTTTGTCTCGTTTTTGGCCCGATCTCCCAATGGTGAAGAATCACTTAAAAATTAAAATACCCTCATATCCGAATCCACATTCAGATCTTCACCAAAATCGAATCGAATCGTCCTCGTCAGACACCCAACCGGTCCACCAAATTTCGTCCAAATGAGTCCACAACTTTTTGAGATATCCTGCCATGTATCGTTTTTGGCCCTATCTCCCAATGGTAAAGAATCACTTTGAAAATTATAGTAGCCGAATCCGGATCTTCACCTAAATGTAATCATTTCGTCCGTGTCACATACGCTACATCTCTGCCAAATTTCGTCCTAATCCGTCCACAAATTCTTGAGATATTTTGTTCACAAACAAACGGACAGACAAACGGACAGACAGGGGTGAAAATATAGCCTCCATCCACCTTTGGTGTCGGAGGTTAAAAATGGCTGTCGGGATTGCTTAGTGAAACAGTATTGCCTTTCTGCTGTCTCACCGAAGTTTGAATCTTGACCCAACTAAAACGGTCATACTGGTGTTTCGCAGGCACGGCGATTCATCAATGTGTGTGCCGTGCTCAGCCGGAGTGCCTGTCTTTCGCAACACTTGTGTGTTGGTGGACCTCAAGGCATCGCACAGTCTCTTTCACAGAGAATAGGTGAGTTATCACTGGCACCCCTGAACAAACTAGTGAGTTCATAGAACACATTACCCCAATGCAGTCTTGAGAAAAAAGTACATGGGCCGAGTCTGCGAGCAGAAAGTTCGATTGGTCGACATGATGTAAAATGCCATAATATTTTGTCCAAGTACTGCTAAACAGAAGGGTTTTGAAAATGCCAAGAAGATTTGTGTTCTACAGTGTTCAAGTATATAATTAAATTGAAATAAAGTAAAGATTTTGAAGGTTGTACAAAAAAAAAGATTTTCAGAAGTTTACCACCGTTGATGCAGTGCCGTTTACATCACCTTATTTAACACGTTACATTCGTTCATCGTGCCTGCTGTTTGTGTCCTTTATGGCATTCTTGTAAAACAAATTTCCTGTTTAGAATGATTTTCAACTTTGTTTGACTTTCGGCAGACAGTAAAAAAAAACAAGACCGAAAGTCTAACAGCGGCGTAGCCGGGCTTGTAAAATATTATAAACCACAAACACACATGATTAGCTTTTTAAACAGTCGCTAATGCTGTTCATAACACGAAACAAAGAAATTTGGAGGAATCCCGACATCCGTGAGGTAAGTTTTACTTACAGAACTGAGGGAAGATCTACTGTAATCTAGATTATACCCCACGAGGGTTGGGTACGTACCGTTTTGTTGGAAGAGACGTAACACTGATGCTTTCAATATTTGATGGTCATTTTAACAATCGATTTGTTTGTGTTTCACACAATGAAAAATGTAAAGGTAGAGCATGGTGATTGTGATACATGACAGGTTCGACGATATGTTCGGCATGAACGGCATATAAATCAAAATGGCGGTGCGTGGAGAGTCAGCCGCCATACCGCCGTAATGACATCCGAAACTAGAACGGGCACTCGGTAGAGCGCATACCTTCGCCGCAGCTACTGTTCTGTACTTGGTAAAAATACGATTTTGACCTTTTCGTGACCTTGACCTTGACCTTTGACCCGATTGCTCCCAAAATCTAATCAAATGTGTCCCGTATAATAACCAATCATCCCACCAAATTTCATGCAATTCGGTTGAATACTTTTTGAGTTATGCGAATAACATACACACACACACACAGACATACAAATAAATACACAGCGATCAAAACATAACCTTCCGCTTTTGCGAAGGTAATAATCACATCACACTGTCATGTGACCACATACTCAGCTCTGATTGGTATACGTTTGAGGGGACATACATACATACATACAGTGCATTCAGAAAGTATTCAGACCCCTTCACTTTTTTCACATTTTGTTGTGTTGCAGCCTCATGCTGAAATTGTTTAAATTCATTTTTTCCCTCATCAATCAACACTCAATACCCCATAATGACCAAGAGAAAACAGGATTTTAGAAAGTTTTGCAAATTTATTAAAAATAAAATACTGAAATATCACATTGACATAAGTATTGTCGCGTAACCGTGATTAACACCACAGTTACGGATGACCGATTTGCGAGACTTTAACTCCCGAGGCGAACACTCAATGGCGGACTCAAGTTCAACACCAACGCGCGGAATGGCGGGCCGCAGCGAAGGCTCCGCAACCTTATCTATTAAAATCAAACACCCAGGAAAACTGCGTTCAGATATTATGTACAAAAAGTAATATAAGGGTTTATTAGGAAAAGTAAAGCCAGTGAAAAAGCCCGCCGGTAAATCTAATAATTCTAATAAACCTAAATCGGGACGTCCCCACACGACTGACAGCAAACACAAACGAGGGAGATTAATCACGAAAATAACACGTCCCGTCGTTCAAAATATACGCGGAGATCGGGCTTATCTGTCTTTGTCGTCTTGTATTGTTGGTGTCCAGCACCGCTCCTTCCGGCCCGATCGCACACCACGAGGCCCCTCGCTCCAAGCACCACGCGTCCGACGCAGGCCAGCGGCTCCACTTGACCAGGGACAGGAAGGACTCCTTTCAACTCCACTCGACTCGACGCGGGAGTGCTGGCAGCCAAGTGCCAACGAACTGCTCAGTGCCAACTGGGTGTGCTCTCGTGTGTCTCCTGCGACTCCCTACAACCCGAACTGCACTCGAACTGCGACTGGAATGGCGTGTCCTCTCCAACTCTCCACCACCGCTCAACTCTCTGGTGCCTGCCTGCGTCTGCCAGTGCCTGCCACGAACTCAACTCAACTCCTGAAATGGCGTCCGACCGTCGCCTATATTGGTGGCCCATGACGTCACATTGCGCACTCCTCAGCCAATCAAAGCCTCCCGCGACTCCTGACATCTCCCCCGTTACGCGACCCTGCGGTCCTGGCATAACACGTGCCGGCCAGGTTTGTAGGCCTTTGGAGGTGTACACGGTGGCGGCCAATTGTGGTGGTGTTTTTGACCTGGTTTCCTGTCACTTTAATACGAAGTCCTTGTCAGGGAAAGGGGATTATTTAATGTTGCGCTAAGGACCTAACTAATGTTTATGTGGTTTGCAGTGCCATAAAGGACAAAGGTTTGATTACTAGGTGATACTCACAGGGGCGTTACCTTTAATCCCTCACTATTTAACACTCGAATCTCCAGGTAGATCCACACTCATACATCTTACCCCGACAACCGCCTGAACATCAATAACTTATTACATGTAGAGTCCCTGTCACGACAGCCGAATACCTACCTATTCAGATCTACCTAGCTCTAGATGTTGCATTACCAAATTCATAACACAGCCCCCCCCCTGGAACCGTAGCTCCTGCAAGGTTCACCGCAGGGCTACCATTCCAGCCTTAACACTTACTGTCACACACTTAATTAACCTATGAAATAAATCAGGAAGGGCTGTGGGAAGTGAGTCGGACTACCTACCTACACTTCCTTAACATGCTGAACCCCTTAACCATCATGCAAGTATGTACATCTTCTTCGTTGTTCCTGTGGAGGGAGGAAACAACAACACACAACACTAACTTAACCACAAAACTTAACCATCTTTCCAAAACTCAAAACTCTAACCTTTGTACATACCCCGGTCTACAGACCGCGTCCCCCGGTGGATGCCACAAGACACAACCTTACCTGCGGGGCCATCCCCAATGCATCCCACTAAATTTCCACGGGCCCTGTCCAGATGTTACAGGTGAGTGACACGGCTCGGTGGATTTCGCCCACATTCATGCTACACAGACCCCTTAACCACTCATTCTCATTCCATAGGTCATCAAGGCATTGCGAAAATCAACAAAGCACTTATTCCCAATACACCCCCTGCAGGACCATGGCATTGATGTCATTCACGTGTGTGTGCATTCCTCAACTAGGCAGCGGGGAGGTACCGCACAAAAGATGGTGGGGGCGCATCAGGCTGTGGTGCCCGCAGTCCCAAAAACAAGTCAACCGACTTACAAATTTATTGCCCCCCCCCCCCCTTTACCTCTTGGCCCCATGACAGCCCAACAGCCCCTTTCCGCCGTTACCTCGCCGGTGAGGGTCTCCACACACACCAGGCTCCTTTGCCTCCTGCTTTCGCGCAGCAACACGGGTCACCGGGGGACTTCCTCACCCCGCGGCGCCCAACCAGACCCTCCACCGACGAGCTCCAATTTCCAGTTACCACCGGCTGCCAGGGGTAATTGCCGCAGAGGGGGGCCCGCAGGCATCGCTCCTCAGAGCTTGCTCTGTACCTGCGGACACACACACCTTCCCCACCCATGGTCCCCAAAACACACTTCCTCCCCCGCTGCCATTCAATTCTCCACACAACTCAGCACAATTCAGTACAATTCATAGATGGTGTAAAAGGTGTTACAAGGCTTGCCATGGCCTGCTACATGTGAAATCCCCCCAGTTCACATTTAAACCATCACATCTTCCCAAAAGTACATTTCCAAAAGCACAATTATCATCCCTCATTATCTCCAATAATCATCACACACTCTCCAGGTTCCACTCTCACGACCACATCAAAACACGTAACCACAATACAAAAACATACGCCACCCACAAGACACTGTGGCTCCCATTCCATCCCCTCACCGGCCATGTCATCACTCTCACCCGCCTCCCAACTCCAATTTACATGTCCCCAAGTTCCAAAGCAAGTCCTGAAGCCTGGGACAGTACTCCTCAAAACACTCACCTCAAGTGCAGGTAGTTGCAGGTTGGTCAGGTTCAAAGTGCAATCCACCCATACAATTCCCAAAATTTCACATTGGGCCTACCAAATACTTCCAAATTTCTCTTTTGTCCCCACTACACTGGCAGGTATGTGGATCCGCATCCAACGGTGATCATCACTACACAACTACCTGTGGCCACGACAGCTCTGCACCTCTACCGTGCAAGGGTCACCGGGACAAGGTGAGCAGTCAAAACGCCAACATGGCCCATGAGTGTCCATAAGGGTGCGACCCACCATCCATCCTTCGGCCCCCCTGCGAGGAACACAGCTGCAGCAGCCCCAGCTGGCCAATGTGGTGAGCACTTGCTGCCACAACACACACTACCGCACACACAACCTCGGCCCTGGGGGGCACGGTCGCAGTGCGTGGCATCCCTACAGCCACGTCCCCTGCACCTCCCCATCATCCCCCAGTCCGACTACAGAACTGCAGCCCCCCAGTGCTCACCCACACTTGACCACACCAAGGTCCAGTCAACAGCCATGCTCCACCAGGAGACCCACCCAGAAGACATGGTCCACACACCTCGGACACGCACGGCACCACGTTGACCCTCAGGCTACACAACTACATCCCCATCATCCCGCGTCCCAAATATCAGCACAGTTGCCCCCGCAACCAGTTGAAAGCTGTGTCTTGCTACCCTATTAATTTCATCACAGCCTCCAACACTTTGGTCTACACACCTGGATCAATAATGGCGTCACTGTACAGTGTCCACCATGGCATTTCAAAATCCACCCTTAAATTTCCATCTAACCCACAGATTACCCATGCTAAACATTTATCACATTTCACTAACCTCACCAAAGAAGGATGCTTTGCCATACACATGCCAGCCGAGCATGGCCCATATGCTCGGCTCGTTACACATCTCCCGATTCACATCCCCATGGCTCTCTTCCCAACCCGAGAGTCCATAAATCATAACGGAGCATCTGTGGAAGGTCACTCACACCATCACGTTCCACAGATGCCCCAATGGTTGTCCGGCAGGCTATCTCCATCCCTGTCCATTCGGTTTGACCCGCGTCCATAGACCAACCACCATGCCAGGTCACCACATGCTGGTTGTCCCAGAGTCTCAGGGAGAGGGTGTCAGGTCGCATGCCCGGGTGATCACTACATCAGGCCCAAGCTGGCCATCTGCGGTGCCACCACCAAAGCGCGACCCACAACACCTCCCCCTAGTGGTCCTCAATATTTGCCATCCCAGGCTTGAGAAACCACCTCGGACCTCCCTGGAGGTCTTAACCCCCACCAGGGTCCGGTGACCCTGCCGGCCCGAGCCACCAGCTCGGACGGCGCCCCGATGGACAAGGGACGCCACACTCCACCAGACCCCCCGTGGGACCCAGGTCGTACCTCGACACCCAAGGCTGGACCCCACGTCCAAATCTCGCCATCACAGCCCCCCAGCTGGCTGGCATACCCAAATTTTGAAAGGGGCAACTTTGGCCCGAGGCCATCACCCATGACCTCGCCATGTCCAGATCCCGCAGCCCGGGGACCAATCCCCACCATGGCTGCTCCAAATCAATTTCCCATTGTAATTTTATTTTAAATTTTCTTTTACAAATTTTCATTCCCACTGCCAAACCGCAGCTGCAGGGAACAACCTCTACCACCGGTTGTTCTGCCCCTCCCTGCAGTTGATCCAAATTCCCTACAGGGACCAAATCTCCAGAAGCTCTATCTCCCGATCCTCCAAGATCCAAATCCAGCCCGGAGCCAACACACTCCCCCAACTGGTTGTCCAATTTTGGAGCCTCTGTTTCCAAATAGCAGTGTACAGTGAGCGTCCCCTCGGTCATTCCAACCACCTCCTCGAACCAACTCACCTCTTCCCCCAGACTCCTTTGGGCCTGAACAAGCTCTACCTCCATGGGACTGTCACAGGTCTCCAGCCGCTGGATCAACTCATCCTCATCATTAGAAATCATTCCTGGCCCCGCCAGGCTTTGATCAATATCCCCAATAAATACCCGGTCCGGCTCTATCGCATGGACCCCCAAAAACTCTACCCCCTCTTGCTCCGCACCACCGCCCTGGTGCTGCACAATTCCAAATTCATCCCCCGGTTGGGGTGTTGTGACATCCACACGGTCCCGATAAACAACCAGGCCAGAATGTGGGAAACATTCCCCATTACAACTCTCACATTCCAAATTTCCTTCCCCGCTCACCTGTGGACACTCCCTGCTCACCTGTGGACACTCCACGTTTACCTGCAGGCATTCCCCATCTACCTGTACCCATTCCCCATCCACCTGTGGACATTCCCCATCCACCTCTGCACCTGCAGTCTCCCTATTTACTTCAATTGCCATCCCCGGTGCAATTCCCAATTTTGCCATTCCCTGTGCAATTCCCTGCTCGTGAGCAACATGCACATCTGCATGGGCCGTACTCTCTCCTGTTCCCAATCTAGCTTCCCCCTCTTCAGATTCAATTTTATCATTTATTCCCCGAATTTCTGTCAGGTTTCGCTCACCCTGTGGTGTCATGTCTCCCATATATTTTCCCAATCGCTCATTCAGTCGTTCATAGTGGGCCTTCATGTCTCCCCGAATTACTGCAAAGATTCGCTCATCCTCGGCCCTCTGAGCATTTATTAAATTTACTATGGTCTGGAGATCTATCGGGGCCGTCCCAGCGGCGGGGAAAGTTCCAACACTATCCTCCATATCCCCCATTTCCGGCTCACTCCCGACGCTGACGGAGGCCTCGCTGCGTACTTCCATCTCGTCAATTTCCGACATCCGCTTTCCGGAAGATTGTTTCCCGCGCGCGTATTTATCTATCTATAATTCCAGCAATCTCTGTGTGTCTGTCTGTGTGTCTGTGTGTCTGTGACCGCTGTTTCTCGACAACCACGGGTCCGATATACTTGAAACTTGCCAGGTATATTGCTGGGGACCCGAGGATGTGCCTTTTCAAGGTTTGTAATTAATCGGACAAGTACCTACCGAGCTATGTCCAAAAAACGCTTCAACCAATCAGAGAGCAGCGAGCTATCACGTGTGCCGAACCGTTAATGCAATGCAAGCGTTAATGCGTTAATGCAAGGCTTTTCTTTTTTTCCCTCTTCTCTTTCTACTTTTCCTTGCGATTAAATTGCAAACAGCCAAAATACGTTGGCGCTAATTGAATAATTGGCCATTAACACTAAAATAATCGTAACTGCGATATGCCAACTTCCGGACAGTGCAGCCTTCCATGTTGTTGTTGTTTGCAGCAGCTGTTTGCAGCAAGGCAAGGCTTTTCTTTTTTTCCCTCTTCTCTTTCTACTTTTCCTTGCGATTAAATTGCAAAAAGCCAAAATACGTTGGCGATAATTGAATAATTGGGCATTAATAGATAGATAGATAGATATGCGATATGCGAACTTCCGGACAGTGTGCGCGTTACGAGCTGACCGCCATTACGGTACGTAATTCGATTTCTTATGCGCATTATTTCTCCCAATTCAGTCAGAGCGAAGGGCGGAAGCGAAGAGCGTTGTTATTTTTTGTTTACGGGCGTACGGGCGGGGTAGAGCGTACGGGTAGCGTTTTTTTTTTTTTTTGGCAAGGAACGGGCACCCACGTACGGGCAATGCCCTAGTTTTAATAATTCCAGTAACACAATTTAAATTTGACGAAGACGCGATATCGCGCTCCGTATGCCCAATTGATTACTAAATTTCTCCGCCTCGCCTATAACAATTTTGCGTTCGAACGTCGGGCGCAATGTACGCCCGACCGTGTCGATGTCGCCCCGCGGACAAAAAAATTTGTCCGACCGTGTCGATGTCTCGCCGCGGACAAAAAAATTTGTCCGACGGGTTCAAATCCCACTCCTGACACCACTTGTCGCGTAACCGTGATTAACACCACAGTTACGGATGACCGATTTGCGAGACTTTAACTCCCGAGGCGAACACTCAATGGCGGACTCAAGTTCAACACCAACGCGCGGAATGGCGGGCCGCAGCGAAGGCTCCGCAACCTTATCTATTAAAATCAAACACCCAGGAAAACTGCGTTCAGATATTATGTACAAAAAGTAATATAAGGGTTTATTAGGAAAAGTAAAGCCAGTGAAAAAGCCCGCCGGTAAATCTAATAATTCTAATAAACCTAAATCGGGACGTCCCCACACGACTGACAGCAAACACAAACGAGGGAGATTAATCACGAAAATAACACGTCCCGTCGTTCAAAATATACGCGGAGATCGGGCTTATCTGTCTTTGTCGTCTTGTATTGTTGGTGTCCAGCACCGCTCCTTCCGGCCCGATCGCACACCACGAGGCCCCTCGCTCCAAGCACCACGCGTCCGACGCAGGCCAGCGGCTCCACTTGACCAGGGACAGGAAGGACTCCTTTCAACTCCACTCGACTCGACGCGGGAGTGCTGGCAGCCAAGTGCCAACGAACTGCTCAGTGCCAACTGGGTGTGCTCTCGTGTGTCTCCTGCGACTCCCTACAACCCGAACTGCACTCGAACTGCGACTGGAATGGCGTGTCCTCTCCAACTCTCCACCACCGCTCAACTCTCTGGTGCCTGCCTGCGTCTGCCAGTGCCTGCCACGAACTCAACTCAACTCCTGAAATGGCGTCCGACCGTCGCCTATATTGGTGGCCCATGACGTCACATTGCGCACTCCTCAGCCAATCAAAGCCTCCCGCGACTCCTGACATCTCCCCCGTTACGCGACCCTGCGGTCCTGGCATAACACGTGCCGGCCAGGTTTGTAGGCCTTTGGAGGTGTACACGGTGGCGGCCAATTGTGGTGGTGTTTTTGACCTGGTTTCCTGTCACTTTAATACGAAGTCCTTGTCAGGGAAAGGGGATTATTTAATGTTGCGCTAAGGACCTAACTAATGTTTATGTGGTTTGCAGTGCCATAAAGGACAAAGGTTTGATTACTAGGTGATACTCACAGGGGCGTTACCTTTAATCCCTCACTATTTAACACTCGAATCTCCAGGTAGATCCACACTCATACATCTTACCCCGACAACCGCCTGAACATCAATAACTTATTACATGTAGAGTCCCTGTCACGACAGCCGAATACCTACCTATTCAGATCTACCTAGCTCTAGATGTTGCATTACCAAATTCATAACAGTATTCATACCCTTTGCTATGACACTTGAAATTTAGCTCAGGTGCCTCCCATTTCTCTTGATCATCTTTGAGATGTTTCTACACCTTGATTGGAGTCCACCTGTGGTACATTCAATTGATTGGACATGATTTGGAAAGGCACACACCTGTCTATATAAGGTCTCACAGCTGACGATGCATATCAGAGCAAAAACCAAGCCATGAGGTCGAAGGAACTGCCTGCAGAGCTCAGAGACAAGATTGTGTCGAGGCACAGATCTGGGGAAGCCTACAAAAAATTTCTGCTGCATTGAAGGTTCCCAAGAGCACAGTGGCCTCCATAATTCTTAAATGGAAGAAGTTTGGAACAACCAGGACTCTTCCAAGAGCTGGCCGCCCGGCCAGACTGAGCAATCGGGGGAGAAGGGCCTTGGTGATCGAGGTGACCAAGAACCCGATGGTCACTCTGGCTGAGCTCTAGAGATCCTGTGTGAAGATCGGAGAAACTTCCAGAAGGACAACCATCACTGCAACACTCCACCGATCTGGGCTTTATGGCAGAGTGGCCAGACGGAAGCCTCTCCTCAGTGAAAGACACATGAAAGCCCACAGAATCTTGTTTCTCACAGTCTGAGAGTCCTTTAGGTGCTTCTTTTTGCAAACTTCAAACTTTAGAATAACTCCTTACAATAACCCTTTAGAATAACTATTTACAATTTATTACCCTGAAGGAGCTGGGCTCCAACACGAGTTGAAAGAATTGACGCGACCAAAGATGGAAATTCGTCCGAGTAGGTTTAATAAATGTATCACACTCGGGTACTCTGAAAAGCCCGTTTATCGGGCAGCAATATATATACACATTTATGTCGGGACGTTTGCCCGGCAAAAGCTATACCGGGCATGCCCGGGTATCAAGGGCGAGCCTTGGAAAGGCGAGTCTGGACCTGCCCGGGCGTGTTTGGCTGCGGCCTGGCAAGTCGAGGCTGGGCGTGCCCGTGCGCTCTGGACGAGCACTGGAAAGGCGATAGCGGGCATGCCCGGACGCTCTGGGCGAGCCCTGGAAAGGCGATAGCGGGCATGCCCGGACGCTCTGGGCGAGCCCTGGAAAGGCGATAGCGGGCATGCCCGGACGCTCTGGGCGAGCCCTGGAAAGGCGATAGCGGGCATGCCCGGACGCTCTGGGCGAGCCCTGGAAAGGAGAGAGCGGGCATGCCCGGGAAAGACGAGACCGGGCGTGCCCGGGAGGTTCGGGCGTGCCCGGGAACAGTGAGTCCGGGCATGCCCGGGAGAGACTCGTCTGGCCGTGTTCTGGCCGGTGCAAGGCGATTGTGTGCATCCAGCGGTAACCGCTACACACGCCCCTCCAGAATCGACCTGCACCGGCAGGGTCAATTTAAGGGGGGTCCGGATGACCCGGCCGAAGCGACCCCTGGAGGGTCGTGGGGAGGGGTCCGACGTGGTGGTGGGTGGTCGAGTGGGGGGAACTGTGGACGGGGGGCGGCCTCGCCGCGGAGGAAGGGCCAACCGTGGTGGTCGGTTGACGTCCATGTGCGCCGGTTTGAGGCGGTCCACAGAAATCCGGTCCGGCCGGCCGCCGAAGTCGACGATGAAAGACTTGTCGCCCCGTCGCAGGACCCGGAAGGGCCCGTCGTACGGCGGCCGGAGTGGCCCCCGGTGAGCGTCATGATGCACAAAGATGGTCTCCGCTGTGCGAAGCGCCGGGGGGACGTAGGACTGGGGGCCACCGTGGCGGGACGTTGGCACGGGGGCAAATCGTCGGGCGGCCTCCTGGAGGTCCGAGCGCTGGCGAGCGGCGGACCAGGGACTGGTAGCATCGGGCACGAATTCGCCCGGGACGCGGAGCGGCTGGCCGTAGACGAGCTCGGCGGCGGACGCCTGGAGGTCTTCCTTGGGGGCCGTGCGAAGGCCCAAAAGGACCCACGGCAGCCGGTCGGCCCAACCGTCGTCCTGAAGGCCGGCCATGAGTGCGGCCTTCATGGAGCGGTGAAACCGCTCGCACAACCCATTGGCTTGGGGGTGGTAGGCCGTGGTGCGGTGCAGCGTGACCCCCAACGAACGGGCGACCGCGCCCCAAAGCTCAGACGTGAACTGTGGGCCGTGGTCGGACGAGATGTCCGCTGGTGCGCCGAAGCGCGCGACCCAGGTGGCGATGAACGCCTGCGCCACGTCGGCGGTGGTGGTGGAGGTGAGGGGCATGGCCTCCGGCCACCTGGTGGTCCTGTCCACCATGGTGAGCAGGTGGGTGAACCCCCGCGAGGGGGGCAGGGGACCCACCAGGTCCACGTGGATGTGGTCGAAACGCCGTTCAGGCACGGCGAAAGGTGCCAGCGGGGCCTGGGTGTGGCGGTGGACCTTGGCTCGCTGGCAGGCCGTGCCAGACGAAACGCGCCGACACCAGCTTCTGAGAAGCTTTCCGGCCCGGGTGAGAAAGGCCGTGGATGGAGGCGAAGATGCGGCGCTGCCAGGAAACGGGCACGATGGGGCGAGGCTGGCCCTGGGAGACGTCGCAGACCAGGACGGTGCCCGCGAAGGGGATGTCGGCCAGGCGGAGGCCCGTGTCCGCCGCGCGGAGTGCCTGCACCGAGGCGTCGGTGGTCTGGTCGGCCGCCATGAGCGCGAAGTCCACGCCGAGGTGGACCACGTTCGCGCTGGCCCGCGAAAGGCAGTCGGCCACGGCGTTGTCTTTGCCGGCGACGTGCTGGATGTCCGTGGTGAACTCCGACACGGCGGAGAGGTGGCGCTGCTGGCGGGCCGACCACGGCTCCGTGACCTTAGCCATTGCGTAGACCAACGGCTTGTGGTTGACGAAAGCCGTGAACGGGCGGCCCTCCAGGAGGTGTCGGAAATGGCGAACGGCCAGGAATAGCCCGAGCAGCTCGCGGTCGAACGTGCTGTAGTTTAACTCGTTCGGCCGGAGTTGCCGGCTGAAAAAAGCGAGTGGCTGCCAAACCCCCTCCACCCATTGCTCATGGACGGCGCCCACCGCGTAGTTGGAGGCGTCCGTAGTGAGGGCGATGGGCGCGTTGAGCACCGGGTGAGCCAGCAGCGTTGCGTCGGCGAGGGCCCGTTTGGCGCTGGCAAAGGCCGCGTCCATGGCCGCGGACCAAACAAAGTCATGCTTGGCCGGCTTGCCCCGGAGGGCCTCGTAAAGGGGCCGCATGAGCTGAGCAGCGCGGGGCACGAATCGGTGATAAAAATTCACCATGCCGAGGAACTCTTGGAGGGCCTTGATGGAACGGGGAGGCGGGAACGTGGTGATGGCCTCGACCTTGGTCGGCAGCGGCACGGCCCCGGTCTTGGTGATGCGGTGGCCCAAAAAGTCAACGGTCGTCGCGCCGAAGTGGCATTTGACCGGGTTGACAATTAAGCCGTGCTCGCTGAGGCGACCGAACAGTGTTCGGAGGTGGAGGAGGTGCTCGGCGCGGGACGTGCTGGCGACGAGGATGTCGTCCAGATAGACGAAAAGAAACGGCAGGTCGCGCAGCACGCCGTCCATCAAGCGCTGGAACGCCTGGGCCGCGTTCTTGAGGCCAAACGGCATCCGCAAAAATTCGAACAGGCCGAACGGCGTGATGACGGCCATCTTCGGGACGTCGGCCGCCCGGACAGGTACCTGGTGGTAGCCCCGTATCAGGTCAATTTTCGAAAAGATTACCCGTCCGCCAAACGGGCGGAAAAGTCCTGAATATGCGGGATCGGGTACCTGTCGGGGGTGGTAGCATCATTGAGATGGCGGTAGTCGCCACACGGGCGCCATCCACCCCCCGGCTTTGGCACGATGTGCAGTGGCGAGGCCCACGTGCTATCGGAGCGCCGCACGATGCCGAGGTGCTCCAACGCGTCGAATTCGGCCTTCGCCACGGCGAGCTTGGCTGGGTCGAGGCGGCGGGCCCTGGCGTAGACCGGCGGGCCCGTAGTGGGTATGTGGTGCTCGATCCCGTGCCGCACCGCGACGGCCGAAAACGTCGGCCGCGTGAGGGCCGGGAATTCCACGAGCAGGCGAGCGAACTCGTTCGTTGCCGGGAGGGCGCACGCCAGTTCGGTCGGCGCGGAGCTGCTCATTGTGCACGACAGGGAGCTGAAGGTCTCGGCATGGACAAAGCGACGTCGTTTGACGTCGACCAGCAGCCACTGCGCGCAGAGGAAGTCGGCGCCCAGCAAAGCCACGGGGACGCTGGCGGTAACAAAAGTCCATTGAAAGCGCTGGCTGCCGAAGCAGAGGGTGATGACGCGTGGGCCGAAAGTGCGTCTGGCCGAGCCATTAGCAGCGACCAAAGAGGGGCTGCAAACTGCGTCCAGCCTGTCCTGCTCGGAGGTGGGTATGACGCTCAGTTGGGCGCCGGTGTCGCACAGGAAACGCCGCCCAGACGCTTTGTCCCGAATAAACAGCAAGTTGCCCGAGTGGCCGGCGCTCATGGCTGGGAATGAACGCTGGCCCGGCCGTTTCCCGACCTGCCGAAAGTGCACGGGGGCCGGCACGTCCGAGCCTTGTGTCCGAACCTGACGTGGTAATAACACCACGCCCGGTCAGGTGGAGGCCCCGGCCATCGTGTCGGAAGCGGGTGGTGCGGCGTGGCGGCCGCCAGTTGCACCGGCAGTTCGGCCTCCAACCGCGCAGGGCGCTCGGGCGTCGTGGGCGTCGCCTCGGACGGCGGCGGGCTCCAGGTAACCGCGCCGATGTGCTGGCCCGCCGAGGAGATCTTATCGGCTTCCCTGGCGAGGGCGCGGGAATCCGTGATCAATGTGCCAGCCAGGGCGAGGCGTACCGGGTGAGGCAGCTGGCGAAGGAACAGCTCGCGGAACAGAAAATCCGGAGAGTGCTCACCGAGCAACGAGAGCATATAGTCCATGCGCTCGGACGGGCGCGTGTCGCCGAGCTCGGGCAGGTCAAGCAGGCGCCCTGCGCGTGCTGCCGGTGAGAGGGCGAAAGCGTCGAGGAGGAGTGTCTTCAGCGCGTCGTATTTGTCAGCAGCCGGCGGGTGCTGGAGGAGGCTGAAGGCGCGGGCCGCGGTGGCGGAACCGAGCGCCGCCACAACATGGTGGAAGCGGGTGTCGTCCGCGGTGATGCCTCGCAGGGCGAACTGAGAGTCCGCCTGAGCGAACCAAACAACCGCGTGAGCCTCCCAGAAGGTAGGCAGTTTAAGCGTCACTGCCGTATCCATGTCGGTAGGTCACCAATGAAGGAGCTGGGCTCCAACGTGAGTTGAAAGAATTGACGCGACCAAAGATGGAAATTCGCCCGAGTAGGTTTAATAAATGTATCACACTCGGGTACTCTGAAAAGCCCGTTTATCGGGCAGCAATATATATACACATTTATGTTGGGAAGTTTGCCCGGCAAAAGCTATACCGGGCATGCCCGGGTATCAAGGGCGAGCCTTGGAAAGGCGAGTCTGGACCTGCCCGGGCGTGTTTGGCTGCGGCCTGGCAAGTCGAGGCTGGGCGTGCCCGGGCGCTCTGGACGAGCACTGGAAAGGCGATAGCGGGCATGCCCGCACGCTCTGGGCGAGCCCTGGAAAGGCGATAGCGGGCATGCCCGGACGCTCTGGGCGAGCCCTGGAAAGGCGATAGCGGGCATGCCCGGACGCTCTGGGCGAGCCCTGGAAAGGCGATAGCGGGCATGCCCGGACGCTCTGGGCGAGCCCTGGAAAGGCGAGAGCGGGCATGCCCGGGAAAGACGAGACCGGGCGTGCCCGGGAGGTTCGGGCGTGCCCGGGAACAGTGAGTCCGGGCATGCCCGGGAGAGGCGCGTCTGGCCGTGTTCTGGCCGGTGCAAGGCGATTGTGTGCATCCAGCAGTAACCGCTACAACCCTTTAGAATTAACCTGTAGAACCCTTTGGAAATAAACACGGTGGGTGACTGAGTTATGTTGATGAGGTGGGTTAGAAAAGTTCTTCTTCTTCATTATAGACGGACCGACGGACATGGCCAAATATTGAAGTGGCTTCACCGCTTAAAAATTATCTCACTCCTCTCTGCGCATGTGAAATCAGGACAGATTCAGAGCCAAAGTAGGTTGAACTCCAGGTTCGTTTTCTGATTCATGCTCCGACCCGTGTTGAAAATATAACATTCAATTGAAATCAAGTTGTTCCTCGATCATAAACCGCCATTTCCAGACAGACAGACAAAGTGACCCCGATTGCTTAAACCGCACTTTTCACTTGTCGCGCGGGGTAATTACAAATTCGTGCCACCTTCAGTGGAAGGTGAAGGTTGGCCAGACGGTTCACGAAAGGCTTGGGTTAAAAGGTTAACCCAAGTCGAGGTAGCTGGGACTCATTGGGGGCCGTTAACGAAGTAATACATTCTTTAAATCCACGGATTGATCAGTCACTCCATGACGCCATTGTACCTCGTAAACTAATAAAATATGGACGATTGTGAAGCTAAATGCTGTTAAGATTCAGCCCAAATTCCAAACCCATGCCTACTCCCTCCAAGCCCTCTCCCTCCCACAGATCTCCCGATGTCCCTGTTCTCTGCTGTTGTACTTGCGTGCTTCCCTTTCTCTCTCCTCATCTTGTCTCCCGCTCCCTTTATTGTATGTTTTGTGTGTCAGTTTTTTTTTTTGTGGTTGATGTTACCTCTTACACGAGCCTCGATCTTGTATACAAAAAAATTAATAACTTCTTTTGTTGTTGTAAATAGTGTCGGGAAACACCAGCGCGATGAGTTTGATTGATTTTGCCACTGACTGATTGAGAACCAATTGCCATTTCCGAAAGAGGTAATTGAGATCAATGGGGCAGTGATCATTTCACAAATCTGAACTTCTCATCTTACAAGGCCTTTGCCTGTAGCTGAATGGAATACTGCTCTCTAACATTTTGAAACCAAAGTTCTCAATGTCACTGGTATGTCTAAGTTGGTGGTATCTCCTTCTTCTACCACCTCCACACACGTCTTGTTCCCTCTTCCCTTTCATCCCTCCCAGTCCCTCCAGGTCTCACCCATTCTTTCTGCAACTCCATCTTCTGGAAAGTCCCAAAATTCAAGCTTACTGCTTACCCCACTACTTCTCTTTTCTACAGCTTGTGAAATCTTCCTCAATGTGTTAATTACTCCCATTCTTCCCTCCAGGGCTTCACGTAAAGAGTACACACGTATATGAGTAAGGTAATCCTGCATCCATACTCATGATCTTGTCAATCCTCATTGGCCCTTCCATTACTTTCCTTCTCACATTCGATTTACTGGTTATTGTGTCTCCTTCCGCCTTCTCTCTTCTCCTGTTCATTCACCCCCTTGTCGTATCCGCATGTTGGCCTCCAGCTCCATTGTTAGTATGCAGCCATTTATCCTCTGTCACCTTGCTTTTGAACAAGGCCAGAGTTGGTAGTTATAAATATTTTAGCATCACACGACCTGAGGCAGCATTCCTCCACATTACTCACAATCCCAGATAGCATTCTCCCAACGATTGCAAAATTACACAAACGTGGTGCACAAACTGAACCTCTTAACAAAAGGCCTATTAGCTTGTCCCCAATTATAAGCAGGGTCATGGAATCTATCATTACAGTTGACATCAAATCCTTACTTTTGTCGAACGGCCTGAACTCTCAGCTCATCACTTTGGTTTCAGATTCAGTTATTCTAACCTGGACAGTGGACATGCTGCTACTCTCCCAACAATGTATGGAAGTCCTCAATCTCAGCCATGGGATCAGGGCCGGCTCTCTGGACATATATCAAGCATTCACCACAGTCTGCCTTGATATCCAAACTCTCTGCTCATGGGATCCAAGGCTGCCTCCTCTCCTGGCTCAGACTTCCTTCGCTCCCATAGTTAGTGTGTGGATCTTAATGGGATCCTCTCACATCCGCTCTAGATCAAGGCTGGAGTGCCCAAGGCAGTGTCATGGGCCCAGTCTTGTTCCGCATCTTCATCAATGATCTTTCTGATTCCATGGAAAATCCTGCTTATCTCTTTGCTGATGATTCCACCCTCTGCCTTGACCGCACTCATCCTCAGACAGGCAGGCAGCAGCCTCTTCCCTCTCCGCAGATCTTGATAGAACCAGGAGCTTGTCCAACCCTTGGATTATTTCTTTCAACCATGACAAATCCCACATACTCACCCTGTCTCTACGGAATGACTGTCTGGAAAACCCTCCCATCTACTTCCTAAACAAACCACCTGAAGAGGTTAAGTCACTCAAACGTCTGGGTCTCACCATCAGCCATGATCTTTAATGGGCAAACTATATTTCCAAGATGGCCTCCAGAGCCAGCTGCCCATGGCATCCCATGTTGTGCAAGGTATTTTATTGGCCATTCTGAACTTTTGACAACTTACAAGGAAGGTCTTCATTCACAGATTGATGGCATATTGTTCTCCCCTTTGGACTGGTGTCACTGCTTCACACCTTGCCCTTCTTGACGCAGTGGAAAGCAAGGCCCTAAAAATTATTGAGATCTCACGTGGCAAAGATGCGTGTGTAGGCCTGTTACTTTCGCACCACAGACAGGTTGGTGGCCTCTCTGCATTGTACATCCTCCTTTTTGGTCTTGCACCCTCTGTCGTCTTTTGACTCTGTCCCTCCTAGGTTTCTGCAAGGTGTACATGGTCTGCTAGTAATCCTCTTCCTGATAAACTCTCCAAATCCTGGCTTACTGCTCACCTCCACTCATTTGTTTTGTTCCACTTTTTTCTCACCTGTAGAACCAACTTCCCCAGTCTGTTCAGTCTTATTCTTCCCTCTAGTGTTTCAAACCAGCTGTTCACCACTTCCTCGGGTCATTCGCCATCTATATCTCATGATCTCTTCTACCCAAATGGCCCCATTTTCAAGCACACCCCTTTTCCAGGTTATTGTGAGTTTCCCCTTCTCCCTCACCTCTTCTCATAGGTTAGTTGTCAGTTGATTTGTTTTATCCCCGCTTTCTCCTTCCTCTTCTTGCAGTGTTGCAGCTTGTATGAAGTTTGTTCACCCCGAATGTGTTCTTCTTCACCTCCCTTGATCTAATTTCGGTCTCGTGTCTCTTCTGATATTGGTGTTCCCCCCTTCACATTTTGATCCATTTCAGTCCACTCTCACTCTTCCATGAGCCTCGACCTCGACGTATACAAAAGAGAAGATTTGTATTATTCTATTCATCTTCCTATTTTTGTCATTATTATTTGTCATTACTCTTTACCTTATCAAACCTACCTTTACCTTTACCTTAACCTCACTCAAACGTCTGGGTCTCACCATCAGCCATGATCTTTCTTGGGAAAACCACATTTGCAAGATGGCCTCCAAAACCAGTCGCCGACTGGGCATCCTCCATCGTGCGAAGTCTTTCCTTGGCACACCTGAGCTCCTCATCACATACAAGGCTTTCATCCGTAGCTCAATGGAATACTGCTCTCCTCTTGGGGCTGGTGCTCCTGCCTCACACCTTGCTCGGCTTCACGCTGTTGAAACCAAAGCTTTCAGAATCATTGGAATCTCCTGCGACTTTCTCTCTGTCACCGCAGGCAGGTTGGTGGTCTTTCTGTCTTCTCCCGACTCCTCTCTCGCCTTGCCCCCCCAGCTCTCTCTGGGCTCTGTCCCCCAAATATTCCTACAGGTCGCACAAGATCTGCCAGCAACCCTCTTCTGGTGAAACTGCCAAAATCAAGACTTTCTGCTCACCTTCACTGTATCATTCCTCTTTTCTCCCGCCTCTGGAACAAACTCCCTCACTCTCTTCAATCCCACTCCTCCCTCCAGGTCTTTAAAACAGCCGTTCACCACCATCTCTTGTCTTCCCCCATCCATAACCTTGATCTTCTCTACCCCCGTTAAAACACCCCAAATCCACCTCTTTCAATCCCCAACTTCTTTCCGGAAATTACTAGGAGTGAAATTCCTCGTAGTGAAATTCCTAGAAGTGTTCATTTGCTTTATACCGTGTACCCTCACCCACCCCCAGCCCTCCACCTTCCACAGATCTACCGACGTCCCTGTTCTCTTCTGTTGTTGTGCTTCTGTGCTTCCCTCTTTCCCCCTCTTGTGTCCCGCTCCCTTAATTGTATGTTTTATGTGTCTGTGCATGTTTTCATGTTCAATGTGTTAGCTCCTACACGAGCCTCGATTCTGTATACAAAAAAGAAAAATAAATAAATCCTACATTACTTTTTCCATTAATCAATTTATTCCTTCATCCCAATTTCCTTTTGTTTATAAGAGCGAAGCTCTTGGAAGAGCAAAGTGGAACTGACAGTCGGACAAACATCAAGGGAATGAACGAAGAGGAAAAGAAGAGTGGGATGAGGGGAGGAAACTGAAACTCTCAAGTAAAATGGTTGAGTTAGGAAGGGTTAATGGAGGTAATTAAGACCATAGCCAGAACCCGGGATGACAAAAGATGGCGGTGCAATGCTTGATTGACGTCCTGGAGGGAACAGCGAAACAGAACATCCTCTGGAAGGCGGTTCCATGGACGACAGAAGTGAAGATTAAAAGACTTTAGGTGTCAACCTGGATTTTGGAAGTTTAACCAGGAGGGGGTCAAATGTCAATAGAAGATTAATTATGGAGTTGCTTGGGAGGGTTGGAGGATTGAGAGTGTAGAGGGAGCAATGTTGGAGAGTAGATGGTAGTAAACAAAGAGACAACTGGCCTTCCTTCAGTGTGAAAGCGCGAGACCCTGTGCTTCGGCCTAATCATGTGAGATTCCAATAACTTTTAGAGCTTTAGGTTCCACAGAATTCAGGCAAGATAGATGTGATGCTGAGGTGCCAGCCCATAGCAGGTAGCAGCATTCCATTGAGCTACGGGCAAAGGCCGAGCGGATTTTGAGTGGGAAAGACTCGTATCAACGGAGGATGCTCAGTGTGGCTGCCTTTGGGGGCCAGCTTAGCTACGTGGTCGGCCCAGGAAAGGTCACGGCTGATGGGTGAGGCCTAGAAGTTCAAGAGACTGAATCGCTTCCAATTGATGACCAAGGAGAGCTGCGTTTGTTTGACGGTCATTCTAGTGATAGCATGAAGCTGAGATTGTTCCATGATGGAAGAGCATGTTCCATTTATCACACCGGAGTCTAATCATTTCCAGATCAGGAGAGAGAGAGAGAGAGAGAGAGAGAGAGAGAGAGAGAGAGAGAGAGAGAGAGAGATGCAGCTGCTGCACGTACATTCCTGGCAGAGGGATGGAGGAAGGGGCAAGAGGGGGAGGGGGGGGGGCACTGTACGACACAATGTGGAGCTCTCTGCAAAAAAGCAAAAGAAAAAGAAGGAAAAGATTGGCAAAACCCCTACTCATTCATCCAATTGTCTCAAAAATACTCCGCATCGTATTATAAAGTGTTCCATGTCTCCCCCTCGCTCAAATCGCTCCACCAGAACCCCCCCAAAAACGTTCAAAACAAAACACAATAACAACTGATTTATCGATGTTTATATTAATTCTGCAATCCATAGCAATCCAGAAAAAGGCACAAATTAACCCGGAATATTTATCACTTCACACTACGCGTTCGAAAAAGATAACGATGACCTGCCAGCCTAAGTAATTGCATAATTAATAAGCTGCCTGAGGGTGTGAGTAGGTTATTCAGGATATGATTAATGATAACTGCGGTTTTGTGAGATTACTTGCACATGAAAGAATTGGATGATTCACAATTATAAGGGAATGTACAGAGTGACGACATAAATTATGATACAAATATGGGCTCTATTTGCTTTGGCGTTAATAATGTGGTAATTTTATTGTTGCACATTATCACAACATATATTAGGAAGACAAATGCTCGACTGGCGGAAGGTAATTAACTCAAAATGCCGAAGAGGAAGAGCCTTTGAAGTTAAATTCAAAACCGGTCTCAAATTCGAGCGTTGAAGAGCTCTTGAGAATTTTTCGGTAATTATTCCATTTGTCAGTTTTGTATTATACCAAAAAAAAAATTATGTCTGGTGTTGGCTTAGCGGTTAGGGTGCCGGCTTGGGATCCTAGGATCCTGGGTTCAAATCCCGGTTGATCGCTGAATTAACGCCATGGGGGTTGACTCAGCCTGTCATCCTTCCGAGGTCGGCAAATTGAGTACCAGTTCACTGGTAATTCCCTGTGTGTCGCAAGAGGCGACTAACAGGGTTGGCGGCAGGAAGGGCATCCGGCCATAAAACATTGCTTCAAAAAGGGGACCACGGTGCTTGAAAAAGGCCAAGCCCCGCTCTGCGGGGAAAAATGGCTTCTAAAAGGTGGTTTCGTATTATACCAAAATCCTGGCTCATGGAAGTTATGGAAAAATAGCAAAGGATGGTGAGATTTACTGCTGGTGGGATGTATGGAGCAAAAATGGATGGAGAACAGATTGGTTTGCGATGTATCGATAAAGAGGATCCATGACAATAAAGAAGACAGCAAGTGTGGAAGAGCGGAAGTTGATGGATCTCAAGGAGGATTAGATGATGCTGGATGTCATGAGATGCCACCTTCAAACAAGTAATACGTTTGGACAGACAGTGAATTGCTTACATAGGCAGGTAAACATAGGGGACAAATGGGATGGAGGCGAGCAGAAATTCCGGATTTTGTGAAAACAAATGGGGGGGGGGGGGGGGGGGAGGCACTGGAGAAGTGTGTGGATCCTGGTTGGGATATGTGGAGCAAACTGAAGGTGTTTTCATTCATAATAAATGAGGAAATGGGCGGGGTCTGCGAGGGACAAATTTGATTGGTCGAGATGACGTAAACTGCTGTAATATTTTGTCCAGGTACTGATAAATTGAAGGATTTTGAAAGAGCCCAAAATAGATTTTCTGAAGTGTTCAAGTATATAATGAATATGAAATAAAATAAAGGTTTTAAAGGTTGTTGGAAGAAAACCGTTTTTTGGAAGTTTACCACCATTAACACAGTGGCTATTACACCACCCTATCTGGAGTGTTACATTAGTTGTGATGATGTCCTTAAAAACAGTAACTTTCTTGTTTGGTATGATTTTCAATTTTGTTTTACTGCCAGGCAGGAACAACAACAACAACAACAACAACATGCATTTTAAGGCCATTTTCCCTGCTCGAGCGGGGGTTAGCCTTGCGGGCCCCATGACAATCTTCTCCATTTTGCCCTATTTTCTGCATCTCCCCTTGTTAACCCCTTTGCCCGCATTTCTTCTTCTACCACATTTAGCCAAGTCTTTCTCAGTCTTCCCCATCCTCTACTTCCTTCTACATTCATTTCCATCACTCTTCTCAACCAGTCACTTTCATCCTTCCTCAACACATGACCAAACTATCTCAACCTGTTTCTCTTCACAGCATCAATCACAGGCTCTATTCCCATCATCTTTCGCAATTCATCATTTGTCTTCCTCTCTCTCAACGATACTCCACACATCCACAGAACCATTCGCAAATCCACCTTTTCCAGCCTTCAGGAAGAAAGAAGAAAGACGAAAAAACCTGGCTCCTCTCTCTCCAGAAAAAAACAAGCCAGGCAGGAAGAAAAACGAAAATAATTATCTGACTCGTCTCTCTCCGTATGTGCGTATGTGCGATCAAGGAGAGATCAGAGCCAAAATACTGCTAAACTGCAAGTTCGTTTTCCAATTCATGTCCAATTGGTGTAAAAAAAATACAACATTCAATTAAAACAAGAAAGAGCAATCAGAGATTGCAGACCCTCGCTAGGACGTGTTTTAGTGGTTTTTAATGGTTTTGTGTTAAAACAAATATGGCGGCCGAAGCACGTGTCCGATGATGTCATAATGTTTTTTTTCTTTCCCTCCAACAATTTATCCATAGATGACGCTCAAGAAATTTCATCTTGATCGGATGAAATTTTGTACTTGTTGAATTATTACGTCATAATGGATGAATCTATGATATAATCATGAACATATGTTATTCCCCATGGAGAGTTCTTTACACAGCGCTTTCAGAGATGTAGAGGTGCAATTTTTTTTCGGTTTTTCCAAGATGGCGCCCATACTACGTGACCCTATGATGTCATAATTATCATTTAAAAAATTCTACAGGAGGAGGAGCACCTTTGGTGAAAATTTCCTGTCAATCAGACCAACGGCTGCAGAGAAAATCATATTTATTCTATGCGCACAAACAAACAAACAAACAAACAAACTAGAAATCGGTCAGAGACCGAGGACTTGCCGGAATATACTTTTTATCAGCCATTTTGGATCAAAGTGGTGGGAAATCTATATCTATACATGTATACTCTTGAAATCTATACATGTATACTCTTGCCGGCGGTGTATAAGTAGCAGCATAGCCAGCATAGCTATTTGGGTGGTGTGTAAGCTAACAGATCGCTGTCTCCATCGATCTTGCCAAGGCCGTAACACCTATCGGTTCAAAATCCTTTCAACTGTTGACTTGGTAGTTTTTACAATGAAGGAAACACGTATCGGGAGTACATACGACATAGCTATTGTGAATGTGACAGCTCTGAGGCGTGTTTCGCTTCGCATCGCAGTGACAGCTATGTGTAACTGCAATGTGTAACTGCGTGAGCATCCGTTGCCTAGTAACCAATGACAGTTTTCACGATTTTCAAGTTTTGGGTGACCTTGAGCTTGACCTTGGGCATGGAGAGTTAAAAATTGGGCACAGTCTATTGCAGGGCAAGGCAAATATGTGTTTAAAGTATGGCGATGCTAAGTGCAACAATGTAGACGTAGTACTGCGCACAGACAGATGGACAGACAAACCAACCAACCAACATACTTGCCGGAATTTTTTCCGGCAAGTAACAAACAGACAAACGGACCCAAATGCAATACCCTCTCCTCTGGCGATGGTAATTTGGTTGTTTTTCAATCATAAACTGATGTTTGTTGAGACATAAGTCGACAAAGTGAACCAATAATTGCTTATCCCCACTCTTTGCGTCGAGTGTGTGGGGTAACTATCAGTGTGTGGCTGTTTCTACCTGCTTGCTGATGTGATTAATAATGCAATCTAATACCTATTGAAATGCCCCAATTATTCTTACCTTCTCGTGGGGTCTACGAGGAAACCATGGAAACCATTTTTTATTAACCGGCTGGCCAGGCTTAACTTCCGAGCGAAGGTGATTTGGGCAGGGATTTGTAATTCCGACTGCAGGTGAAAGGTGCTGGCGAGAACTCATACCTATTCCCTGGGCAAAAGCCACCAACGGATCTATAATATCCAGTGCTGGCAGACGGGTCCGCATGACGTTCTTCGGATGGCACACACATTGATGAATAGTCCCGCATGCAAAACACCAGGGTGACCATTTATATTTGGGCCGAGATTCAAACCTACGTTGGACAGCTCAGAGTCGGCAATTTGCCACAAAATGATTAAATCCTGAGTGTTCTCCACACAACTTTACCGATGTGAAAGCATGGATTGGGATAAACAAACACCTATGTGGCATCTCTCAGCCATTAACCAGAAATAGAACAACTGTAATCACAGTCACATTCACAAGTAATAGTGCATAACGATGTCTGTTTGCATAAGTGAAAATAAATATGTCACAAAATGTCGGAAGTTTCTCTTATATGTATGTATAAGAGACATCATCCCATCCTGATAGGACTAGGGGGAGCAAACAGAAACAAAGCTCTGATCAACAGAAGCTAGAATCACACTCTAAGGCACCTTCGTATTTCTGACCAAATATTCAAACAAAGCTCCAGGTCTTCCAAAATAATCAAGGTCTTCAAAACACCACCATCTCTTGCCTTCCCCCATCCAAAACCTTGATCTTTTCTACCCCCGTTAATCCACTCCAAACCCACCTTCAAATTCCCTGTTTACTTACCTGAAATTCCTTGTAGAGTTCATCTTGTTTATGCCGTATACCCCGCCCAGCCCTCTCCCTTCCACAGATCTCCCGATGTCCCTGTTCTCCACTGGTGTTGTGCTTCCCTCGTGTCTCCCGCTGCCTTTATTATATGTTATATGTCATGTGTTAGCTCTTACACGAGCCTCGACTTTGTATACAGATAAATAGAAGAAGAAACACCTTCAGAGGCCATTTTTCCCCGCAGAGCAGGGGTTGACATTTTTCGGGCACTGTGGTCCCCTTTTAGAAGCAATGTTTTACCGCCAACCCTGTTAGTCGTCTCAGAGCGTGGTGTTGGCTTCGCGGTTAGGGTGCCGGCTTGGGATCCTAGGATCCTGGGTTTGAATCCTGGTCAATCACTGAATTAACGCCAGGGGGGTTGACTCAGCCTGTCATCCTTCTGAGGTCGGCAAATTGAGTACCAGTTCACTGGTAATTCCCTGTGTGTTGCAAGAGGTGACTAACAGGGTCGGCTGTAGGATGGGCATCCGGCCATAAAAATTGCTTCAAAAAGGGGACTATGGTGCCTGAAGAGGGCCAACCCCTGCTCTTTGGAGGAAGATGGCCTTTAAAGGTGGTTCCTGGTCATCACCTCCTGCAGCGCAGGGAATTACCAGTGAACTGGTACTCAATTTGCCAACCTCAGAAGGATGACAGGCTGAGTCAACTCCTCTGGCGTTAATTCAGCGATCAACCGGGATTTGAACCCAGGATCCTAGGATCCCAAGCCGGCACCCTAACCGCTAAGTCAACGCCAGGCTCGTACACAGATAAATAAATACATGAATAAATAAATAAGTAAAGTAAAAAGCTATTTCAATGGAACTATAAAATAACAACACATCTGAATTTGTTTTTAGCAAAGTTAATGAAACAGAGGAAATGTTTTTGAAATCGTGTTTCTTTTTCCTTTAGAAAACTGCAAATGTTATGTCGAACTCGGAAATTATTGAATATTCGATGGTGATGGGCACACACTCACCGGCCACCTCCAAAGAAGCATTGCGGCTGGTTGCCTGGCCTAAGTAATTCCGGGCCACGCACACATAAGTTCCTTCATCTGGTCGGACACTCCGACCACCGGTGACCCGCAAGAAGAAAAGCGCCCCACTCGGAAGCTGTGCCCGCCGCAATTTTGGGTCTTCGTTGTCTGTAGTGACACGCTCGCCATCCCTGTACCATGTAATCTGTGGTGGAGGGCGGCCGGAAGCCTTGCAGGCGAGTGTTGCTGGCTCTCCCCGTGGAACGACAAGGTCAGAGGGATGCTCAGAGATGAATGGCGGGTAATCATTTGCTCGAAGGCGTGAACCTGGTGGCAGCAGGGTGGGATGCAACGGGGAAGTGGCACAAAAAGGTGAGACAAGGGATATAAATAAAAGAAACGACCAGCCAAAACAAATAAGATGGAGATATATCACCGTGGATTGACAAGGAAAGTAACTTTTAAGGGGAAGTGCGCAAACCCTCGTTCGGCCATCTGTCTTACACGTATATGAGCCTTCAGGAACTCCATCAGGAAAGCAAATAGATTTTTTCTTATCTCAAAGAACGCATTCATAGAGAGAACAGTTGTGTAAGTTAGAGGAGGAAATTTTGGAATTCCTTCAGGATGCCGTCCGCCAAAAGACATCGTGGAATGTTTAGTGTCCACCAGATAATACTATCACAATTCACCATATTAATGTCCCTCATAGACAGTTTGTGATGAAGACTGGTGTTGGCTTAACGGTTAGGGTGCCAGCTTGGGATCTTAGGATACTGGGTTCGAATCCCGGTCGATCGCTGAATTAACACCAGGGGATTGACTCAGCCTGTCATCCTTCCGAGGTCGGCAAATTGAGTACCAGCTCACTGGTAATTCTCTGTGTTGCAAGAGGTGACCAAGAGGGTTGGAAGGGCATCTGGCCATAAAACATTGCTTCAAAAAGGTGCCCGAAAAAGGCCAACCCCTGCTCTGCGGGGAAAAAAGGCCAACCCCTGCTCTGCGGGGAAAAAAGGCCAACCCCTGCTCTGCGGGGGAAAAAGGCCAACCCCTGCTCTGCGGGGGAAAAAGGCCAACCCCTGCTCTGCGGGGGAAAAAGGCCAACCCCTGCTCTGCGGGGGAAAAAGGCCAACCCCTGCTCTGCGGGGGAAAAAGGCCAACCCCTGCTCTGCGGTGAAAAAGGCCAACCCCTGCTCTGCGGGGGAAAAAGGCCAACCCCTGCTCTGCGGTGAAAAAAGGCCAACCCCTGCTCTGTGGGGAAAAATGGCCTCTAAAGATGGTCATAGACAGTTTGTGATGCAAGAGTCGAATATATATATATATATATATATATATATATATATATATATATATATATATATATCAGTCACTATGCGACCTTCATATCATCTGTGGAGAACCGCCAGCAAGGTGTGCCATACAGCTGCTGCTGCACCTTGCTGGGAGCGATAAGCACCGCCTGCCACACGGTAACGTTATCTCTGGTATCCACTCATCATATGGAGTCGACCTGGTTGCGGTTGGGAGTTACTAATAATGGTATCTGTAATCTGGTTCTCCAACCTAATGAGCGGACAGCATGACGTCATCGCCATGCATGTCCGCATTGCCTGCAAAGCTCCAGAGGAACCATCTAGCAGTGCGTCATTATCTGAGTTGGAAATCGAGTTTCGGAAATCGAAATCGAAATCAGATATATATATCTGAGTTGGAAATCGGACCCAGAGTAGACTGGGCACTATCCCCTCCTGATTTGACTAGGGGGAGCAAGCAGAAGGTGCTTGTAGGAATCTACTTTTATCAACAGAAGGACTACAAATCACCTTTAAATACATGGCTTGTCCACTGTGCAGCACACTACGTGAAGTCCACTTTCATGGAATGCCTCCTATTCATGGGATTCATCAAAATAAGTTACAATATGTCCCACTCATGTGTATATGGTTAGTTAAATGATGTTTATTATTTGCGTTGTGACGATTCCACTAAGAATTGTAAACATTACATTATTGGCCATGAAGCGGAAGTGTTAATACAGCTGGCAGTTGGCATTTTGTTTTGTAGTTTGCAAGTGATTTATTTGAATTTTCACCTCAATTTGTGCCAAATGGCAGCCTGAGGGTCAGGGAAACATTTGAATATCGTCTCCCTACGGCTGCTTGGAACTTACTGTTAGTTGGGCCGACTCACTGATTTTTTTTTGCTGCAGAGTAATATTTTTGTATTTTTTGTTTACATGGTTGAGACTCATGAAAGAGCTCGTATTAGTACACTGGAGGGATCAGGACACAACAGGATAGAGACAGACTTGGACAAACAACGACCTGGAGGGAAGAATGAGATTGAAAAGATTGTGGAAGTTGGTTCTACAGGTGGGGAAAAAGAGGAACTAATGAGTGGAGGTGAGCTGTGATCTTGGATTTCACCAGAAGAGGGTAGATGGGAGACCATGTGTACCCTGCAGAAACCTGGGGGGGGGGACAAAGCATGGGAAGAGCAGAAAGTAGGTGGTAGAACACAGAGAGACGACCGACCTGTCTGTGATGGCGAAGTGATAGGCCCATAGTCTCAGCTCCATCATGGGAGATTCCAATCATCTTGAAAGTCTTGGTTTCCACGGTGTCAAGATGATCAAGATGTGAGGTAGGGAGCCAGCCCAGAAGGGAGGGCAGTACGCCATCAAGCTGCGGATGAAGGCCTTATAGGTGTATAGAAGTTCAGGTGTGCCAAGGAAGCACTTTGTACCACGGAGGATGTCCAGCCGGCTTTAGAGGTCATCTATGGAATGTGGTTTGGCCAAGATAGATCATGGCTGATAGTGAGATCCAGGAGTTTGAACGACTGAACTTCCTCAAGAGGATTGTTAAGAAAGTTGGTGGGGAGAGGGAGGTTTTCAGAAACCATGGAGGAGAGACCATTCAAGGGACGCAGCATAGTGAGAGTTGGGAGGTTGAGTTGGACGGATACGGAGAAAGTACCAGTTAAAGAGATTTGGATATAATTGAAAAGTGCGGGAGTCACAGCACTAAAATTGAGGGAAAACCATTGAGGGAAAACCATTGAGGGGAGATGAGTGACGTCCAGCTTTCATACTTGATTCATCAGCTCAAAGTGGTGTTGTTTGTGTCGTTAGACAGACAAAGTCTGTCGTACTAGTGCAGACAGACATGATATTTTGTATTTCTGAATGGCCTATTTTTTTTTGCTCCAACGAAGGGTTAATGACTGATATATCAGCTTCTCCTTGTTTCCCAAGAAATGAGCGTACTTCAATCAATGTTCTGTTGATTCCATCCATTGACTGATTGATAGGCTTTGTGGCCATCTTGGATTTACGATAGTTTCCCCGAAATTGTAAAAGATATACTTCTTCAGAATTGCTGAACCAATCAATCTGAATCTTCACAAAGATCAATCAATGATCGGATGGGGTGGCTCATGTTTACAAAGTAGAAGCGTATCATTCTGTAAAACTAGAGTATACCAGAAATTCACAATACAGAATCACATTTAATCAAAATCATCCGTCCACAACTTTTTGAGATATCCTGCTATGTATTGTTTTTGTCCCTATCTCCCAATGGTGAAGAATCACTTAAAAAATTCTACTAGCCGGATCTGGATCCTCACCAAAATTGAATCGATACTTCCTTGTCGCACACACTTCCGTTTCCAGTCTTCCGTTTCCAGTCCCTGGAGCAAGGAAGCGTCTACATCCTCTGCACAGCAGCAAAAGTTATAGTATTTTTTCCATTCGTGTCTTCGTCAATTTCTACTCGCTTTTTATTGTGCATTTGTTGCAGTGTGTTTTCCAGTTGGTGTTGATTTGCAATTCTTGCAAACTTTTGTATAATTTAATCGTTTTCTGTGCCACTGCGTGCGCGGCCTGGTTTCTCTCGGCTTCCCTACCCCCATAGGTGTTCTGTGAATTTAAGTTCTTTCCTTCGCTGTATTGCTTATTTCTTAGATTTTCTCTTCTCCCCCTAAATTCCCCGAACATCGACCACTTGTCTAACGTTTTAAATCTCTTCAAAGTCTCTTCACGTCTCTTCTCGTCACGTCACGTCACGTCTCTTCAAAGCTGTCCATGCGCGCACGCTTTCGAAGTTAAGTAACTTTTCACAATTGTGTTTTTGTCGAAACTGTATCTTTCTTTCGGTGTGTGTAACTATTGGTGTCTTTAATAGTATTCTTGATGTTGGTTTTTCATACCTGTGTACAAAATCGTCGGTTAGTTCGTGTCGCGTATTCTGAGGCCGAGTGTAGTACTAGTAGGCTACTGTGTCTGACCTTGGCTTGAGGCTTTGTTTCTGTCTCAGCGGTTCTTCGATTGCGCTCGCAATTACTTTCGGTCTCTATTTTTCATGTTTCACGTTCGGTCTCTGTCTCTGTTTTCATCTCAACTCAAAAAAAAAATAAAAAAAATATTCCCTTCTCTGTTCTTATCCATCGTTCGTTCTTATTTGTTCGTTCGTTCTTCGACCAGATTGTTCGTGATCACGTGTTCACGTCGTTAAAAAATGTTTCAAATGTCCCCTGAAGAACTGTATTCTGTCATATACTATAACACCTTTTTCTTCCTCTTCTATAAAAGGATGCTTTCGACTTGCTCACCAAATCTATTCATTCCAAAAAAATATTCCATCTCTTACAGATACAGTGCCTCTTTCATATATTCCCTAAACTCTCCAGAACGCCACCCATCCTTCAGCGTCCTCAAACGTATTTTTGACTCGAAGGTCTCAAGAAACTCATTTTGCAAGAAATGTTCGTTTCCCATTAATCGTACATTTTTCAAAATCCAATCTCACCCCTCCCCTCCAAAACTTCCCCATCACCCCTTCCCTCAAAAACTTCCCCATCACCCCTCCCCTTCAAAACTTGCCCATCACCCCTCCCCTCCAAATCCACCCCCTTGCCCCTCCCTTCCAAATCTTCCCCATCACCCATCTCTTTCAAATATTCCCCCTTGCCCCTCCCCTCCAAATCTTCCCCATCACCCATCCCTTTCAAATCTTCCCCCTTGCCCTTCCCCTCCAAATCTTCCCCATCACCCATCCCTTTCAGATCTCCCCCCTTGCCCCTTCCCTCCTAAACTCCCCCCACACCCCTCCCCCCCGAGACTCTCCCTCACTCCTCCCCTCCTAGACTCCCCTATCACCCCTCCTCCTCAATGCGTCCTCCCCGCTTCTTCCCCCTTCCAACTTTCACCTTCATCTCCCTCAACCTTCTGCCTCACTCTGCCTCCTCCTCAAGTAACACCTCACCGCGCCTCACCCAATCACCATCAAACGTTTTGTCCGCCCCATTCTTCCCTTTCTCCAAGCTATTCTGAAATCTCTGACACACCTTCAACAGCTCTCCCTACCTCTTCCTCCTCTTCCACATCTTACCCTACCGCTCCCCCCCCCCCCCCCCTGTTCTGTATCCGATGCTCACCCTTCCTCTTCTTTAACAGTATGGACATCAAACATCCGGGGCCTTCGCTCAAACTTGACTGATCTCTCCATAAAGGTTGCTTCTGACAAACCAGACGTGATCTGCTTAACAGAAACTTTCCTCCTTCATGATGTCTCTGATTCCTTGGTATCTCTCCCAGGTTACTCCCTCCTCCGGTATGATAGACCTGAGCCTCGTCCTGGAGGGGGGGGGGGGGGGGGTTGCTATCTTTATAAAAAACTCTCTTCCTCACTCGCCCTGCACTGCCCTCTCTCCACCTCACCCCCAGGAATACCTTTGGCTACGGCTTCCCCTTCGCTCCCACCTTTTGTTCATATGTGTGTTGTACCGTCCACCAAACAGTGATGACTCCATCTACATCTCGCTGTCTGATAATATGGACCAACTTCTATCGACCCATCCCAACTCTCTCTTCCTCATATGTGGTGATTTCAATTGTCACCATGCCAATTGGCTGGGTGTGGGTTCCTCTCTCACCAGCCATGGCTCTTCAGCAAAGGACTTCTGTGACTCACTGGGACTGACACAATCTGTCAATTTCCCGACCCGGATCTCAGTCAACGGAGCATCTTCTCTTCTGGACTTGGTTATGACTAACTTCCCTGAAAATGTCTGCTGCTCTTCTTCTGCTCCAATCGGCTTATCTGATCATGTGCTTGTTAAAGTGGACATCTCTCTGACCATTCTCAGAGAGCCTCCTCAGCGTCGACGAGTCTGGCATTTCACTCAGGCCAACTGGCACGGTCTTCAAGCAGCCATCAATCATCTGGACTGGTCTCCCATCTCTACCACCTCTGACATCAACTCATCCTGGGAATTCTTCCAAAGTAAATTGCTCTCTCTCATGCACAGATTTATCCCATCTCGTCTTCAGTTGTCATACCCTTCCTCCCGTCCATGGTACACGGAATCCTGTGGTGAGGCTGTTGCCCAGAAACAACTTGCTTTCGTCTCCTGGAAAGCAAATCCAACGGAAGGAAATCTCATTTCTTTTCACAAAGCCCGAAACAAGTGTGTGTCCACCCTCAGGAGAGCCAGGAAACAATATCTCTCCATTCTCAAGACCGAACTCTCTTATCTGTCTCCCTCTTCCAAATCCTGGTGGCGTCTGGTCAAATCTGTTTCTGGTGTTTGTTCCCCCTCCATCCCCTCCCTCACCTCAAACGGCCACATGGCTGACTCCGCACGTGAAAAAGCTGAATGCCTCAACTCTGTGTTTGCCTCGAAATCTTGTGTCCCAAACCCATCCCTCTCTGTACCCACCCTACCCAGTCGTACCCAGCTGCTCCTGGACTCTGTGTCCTTTCCTCCTGACAAGGTGGAAAAGTTTCTGTCAACCCTCGACTCTGATTCTGCAACTGGACCTGACGGCATCAGCCTACGGGTCCTAAAATCCTGTTCTTCCACTCTTTCACTCCCTCTCTCTGTTCTCTTCACCCTCTCTTTTGCTCAAGGTCATCTGCCATCTGCTTGGAAGTCTGCCAACATCACCGCTTTGCACAAAAAAGGTGCAAAAACAGATCCCAGCAACTACAGACCAATCAGCCTTCTCCCAATTATCAGCAAAGTCATGGAATCCATCATTGCTTCAGATATGAAATCCTTCCTCTTCTCCAATGGCTTGATCTCTGATCATCAATTTGGTTTCAGACCTGGTCACTCTACTCTGGACATGCTGCTTCTGCTTTCTCAACAATGGATGGACGTCCTCAATGCCAAACAGGAAATTGGAGCTGTCTCCCTTGACATTTCACGTGCCTTCGATACGGTCTGGCACCCACTCTGCTCACGAAACTCTCCTCTTTTGGTATCCATGGAAATCTCCACGCATGGCTGGCGGACGTCCTCTCTAGTCGTAGTCAATGTGTGGCCCTGAATGGGTTTCTCTCATCTCCTCTTCCTGTTCAGGCTGGAGTTCCCCAAGGCAGTGTTCTGGGCCCTGTGCTTTTTCTGGTCTTCATCAATGATCTCTCTCTAGCATGGTGTTGGCTTCGCGGCTGGGGTGCCTGCTTAGGATATTCCTAGGATCCTAGGATCATGGGTTCGAATCCCAGTCGATCACTGAATTAACGCCAGGGGGGTTGACTCAGCCTGTCATCCTTCTGAGTTCAGCTAATTGAGTACCAGTTCACTGGTAATTCCCTGTTTGTCGTAAAAGGCGACAAACAGGGTTGGCGGCATAAAACATTGCTTCAAAAAGGGGACCAAAAAAACAACAACAACCACGGTGCCCGAAAAAGGCCAACCCCCGCTTTGCGGGGAAAAAATGGCCTCTAAAGGTGGTTATTTTTTTATTATTTATCAATGATCTCTCTGACTCTCTTGAAAATCCTCTCTATCTCTTTGCTGATGACTCTACTCTCTGTCGCTCCATTCTTCATCCCTCAGATCGGCAGTCTGCAGCCTCTTCACTCTCTGCAGACCTGGACAAAATTACAGACTGGGCAAACAAGTGGAACATGTCTTTCAATCCTGACAAATCTCACACTCTTACGATGTCTCTCCGAAAAGACCGACTGGACAACCTTCCCATCCACTTTCTGAATAATCCTCTCCAAGAAGTTCTGTCACTCAAGCTTTTGGGTCTCACTATCTGCCATGATCTTTCCTGGGAAAACCACATTTCAAATCTGGCCTCCAAAGCCAGTCGCCGACTGGGCATCCTCCGTCGTGCGAAGTCCTTCCTTGGCACACCTGAGCTCTTCACCACATACAAGGCTTTCATCCGCAGCTCAATTGAATCCTGCTCTCCCCTCTGGGCTGGTGCTCCTGCCTCACACCTAGCTCGTCTTCACGCTGTTGAAACCAAAGCATTCAGAATCATTGGAATCTCCCGCGATGAAGCTAACTCCAATGGCCTCTCACTCACTCACCGCAGGCAGGTTGGTGGTCTTTCCGTCTTCTACCGACTCCTCTCTGGTCTTGCTCCCCCAGCTCTCTCTAGGCTCTGTCCCGCAAATATTCCTGCAGGTCGCACAAGATCTGCCTGCAACCCTCTTATGGTTAAACTGCCAAAATCAAGACTCTCTGCTCACCTTCACTCTTTCATTCCTCTTTTCTCCCGCCTCTGGAACAAACTCCCTCACTCTCTTCAATCCCACTCCACCCTCCAGGTCTTTAAAACAGCTGTTCACCACCATCTCTTATCTTCCCCCATCCAAAACCTTGATCTTTTCTATCCGCGCTAATTTCACCCCAATTCCACTTTTTTTAAATACCATCTTCTGTCCTGGAAGTCCTTGGTGTCCTTGTGTTTTATATTTCTCCCACCCCCCCCCCCTTCCCACGCCTTCTTCCCCCAAGCCCTCTCCCTCCCACACATCTCCCTGCTCTTAAATGTTGTGTGCTCTCGAGTGTTTGTGTGCTTCCCCTTATCTTGTCCTCCGCTTCCTCTTTTTATATATTTTGTTTGTCTGGTTCATTTGTTTGTGAAGTTAATGTCAGCTCTTTCACGATCCTCGATTCAGTATACAAAAAACAAAAAAAAAACAAAAAACACAACCTGTCCACCTAGTTTAGTCCAAATCCGTCCATAACTTTTTGAGATATCCTGCTATATATAGTTTTTGACCTTATCTCTCAATAGTGAAGAATCACTTAAAATCTTCTCGTAGCCAGATCCGAATCCGGATCTTTTTTTTTTCTTTTTTTCTTTTTTTTTGTATACAAGATCGAGGCTCGTGAAAGAACTAACATTAATCACACAAAACGACAAACCGACACAAAAAACACAAAAAACAAGGGGAGCGGCAGACAAGATGGGGAGAGAGGGGGAGAGAGGGGGAAGGACACAAAAGAGAGGGGGAAGAGGGGGAAGGACACAAACACAACATTTGAGAGCAGGGACATCGGGAGGACTTGGGGGGAGGTGGGAGAGGATTAAAACATATGAACACTGCAAGGACTCTGGGGTGAATTACCGGGGGTAGAAAAGATCAAGGTTTTCGATGGGGGAAGATAAGAGATGGTGGTGAACAGCTGTTTTAAAGACCTGGAGGGAGGAGTGGGATTGAAGGGAGTGGGGGAGTTTGTTCCAGAGGCGGGAGAAAAGGGGAATGAAAGAGTGAAGGTGAGCAGAGAGCCTAGACTTTGGCAGTTTAACCATAAGAGGGTTGCAGGCAGATCTTGTGCGACCTGAAGGAATATTGGGGGGGACAGAGCACAGAGAGAGCTGGGGGAGCAAGGCCGGAGAGGAGTCGGTAGAAGACAGAAAGACCACCAACCTGCCTGCGGTGAGTGAGTGAAAGGCCCTCGGCGTTGACTACATCGCAGGAGATTCCAATGATTCTGAAAGCTTTGGCCTCAACAGCGTGAAGCCGAGCAAGGTGTGAGGCAGGAGCACCAGCCCAGAGGGGGGAACAGTATTCTATTGAGCTGCGGATGAAAGCCTTGTATGTGGTGAGCAGCTCAGGTGTGCCAAGGAAGGACTTCGCACGACGGAGGATGCCCAGTCGGCGACTGGCTTTGGAGGCCAGCTTGGAAATGTGGTTTTCCCAAGAAAGATCATGGCAGATAGTGAGACCCAAAAGCTTGAGCGACAGAACTTCTTGGAGAGGATTGTTGAGAAAGTAGATGGGAGGGTTGTCCAGTCGGTCCTTTCGGAGAGACATTGTAAAAGTGTGAGATTTGTCAGGATTGAAAGACATGTTCCACTTGTTTGACCAGTCTGTGATTTTGTCCAGGTCTGCAGAGAGTGAGGAGGCTGCAGACTGCCGATCTGAGGGATGAGGAATGGAGCGACAGAGAGTAGAGTCGTCAGCAAAGAGATAGAGAGGATTTTCAAGAGAGTCAGAGAGATCATTGATGAAGACCAGAAAAAGCACAGGGCCCAGAACACTACCTTGGGGAACTCCAGCCTGAACAGGAAGAGGAGATGAGAGAAACCCATTCAGGGCCACACGTTGACTACGACCAGAGACACCAGAGAGGAAGTCCGCCAGCCATGCGTGGAGATTTCCATGGATACCAAAGGAGGAGAGTTTGGAGAGCAGAGCAGGGTGCCAGACCGTATCGAAGGCACGTGAAATGTCAAGGGAGACAGCTCTAATTTCCTGTTTGGCGTTGAGGACCTCCATCCATTGTTGAGAAAGCAGAAGCAGCATGTCCAGAGTAGAGTGACCAGGTCTGAAACCAAATTGATGATCAGAGATCAAGCCATTGGAGAAGAGGAAAGATTTAATATCTGAAGCAATGATGGATTCCATGACTTTGCTGATAATTGGGAGAAGGCTGATTGGTCTGTAGTTGCTGGGATCTGTTTTTGCACCTTTTTTGTGCAAAGCGGTGATGTTGGCTGATTTCCAAGCAGATGGCAGATGACCTTGAGCAAAAGAGAGGGTGAAGAGAACAGAAAGAGGGAGTGAAAGAGCAGAAGAACATGATTTTAGGACCCGTGGGCTGATGCCGTCAGGACCAGTTGCAGAATCAGAGTCGAGGGTTGACAGAAACTTTTCCACCTTGTCAGGAGGAAAGGACACAGAGTCCAGGAGCAGCTGGGTACGACTGGGTACGGTGGGTACAGAGAGGGATGGGTTTGGGACACAAGATTTAGAGCCAAACACAGAGTTGAGGCATTCAGCTTTTTCATCTTCACCAAAATCTAATCATTTCGTTCTTGACACATACCTCTCCGCCAACTTTCGTCCGAATCCGTCCACAAACTTTTGAGATATATTGTTCACAGACAAACAGACAGACAGACAGGCAGACAGAGGTGAAAACATAACCTCCATGCACCTTTGGTGGCAAAGGTAATAAAATGGCTGGCACAGGCTAATCAAAACTTACCATTTTTTGAGAACTGGAAGTTGATGGGTTTAGAGTTTACTTTCGAGTAAACTAGTTTGCTTTAAACAAATTTAGAGTTTAACGATTTTGTAAAAGATTGGAGAGAACAAAGCGAGCACCTATTTTCAAAATCCGCGCGCCTCCCTTGCCACCTCACATCGTGGGAAAACCCACCCAAACGCCAAGAAGCACCTTAAAGGTAGGCTGAGAGATATATTTTGGATCATGGTTTCCCCAATACAGTGCACACTTTTTGAGATATCTTGATTTTTATTGTTTTTTGCCCTATCTTTCATTGGTGAAGAATCACTTAAAAAGTCTCAGATCCAGATCCAGATCCAGATCTTCACCAAAATCTAATCAATTCGTCCTTGTCACATATCCAACCTCTCCACCAAATTTCGCCCAAATCCATAAACAACCCTTTGAGATATCCTGTTCACAAACAAACAAACAGACAAACATTACCTGTGCATCATTACCAATTAACAGTAACCAAGTCTTCAGCAAAGTGACGTTAAAATAACACAAAGCTTGCACCAGCTATCAGTTATGTAGGAGCTCGATGTATAAGGTAGCCTTCCTTGGGGAAGACACCGTATCCGGTTTGGGTGCATCTGCACACCAATAGGAAGGCTATATCCTGTGCTCGTGAATATACAGGGTAAATTTAAAATGATGACACCATATTTACTATGAATCATGTTGGGATGGAGAGGGAGGTATGTGGGAGCTATGGGAGTTGTGAGGGTTGTTATAAATATATTCTATGTTTGGTTCCGGAGCCACGGAATAAATTATACTAGATTTTTGCATCTATTGCTAAAAGGCGAAGTATCCGTGTGTGTGTATCCACTGCGGCCACTCGCTTATATTATGGTAACAGGAAATGATAGATAATCAACATATCTCAGTCTCATCCACAGATATTTCTTGTATTTCCTATACAAGCAACGGTACCTGCCCTATGGGCGGGTCTTCAATTGGGAGGCCCAAATGAAAAGGCAAAATATCAGAAATTGAAGGCTTTTTTAAATTTTAAACGATTTATATAAATATCCGCTAAATCATATCACACGCAAATCATCAAAATCGACACTATTTGTAGAATTTCAATAAAATCCACATCACTGTTCATATCGGTAAATATTATTCCATCGTGTTTGGAAAAACTGGAAAATTGGAAAATTGGAAAAAATTAAAAATTGGGGAAAAAATTGGAAAAACAATATCGCCTATTTTACTCCAGGGAGTCCCAGGATTACCCACCCAAAATTTCGTTGCGATCGGTTCAGCCGTTTTTGTGGTACCTGGGAAGAGACAGACAGACAGACAGACAGACACATTTGGTGAATTATAGTAGGATTTCAGCGAGTCAAATTTGCATCCAGGAACACAACAACTATGGTTAACCATTTGCAGATTGCCATTCTTTTGTTTAAATGCTGAAAATTATGTTGCAAAGACTACTTCATTTCCACATTTCGTGCTAGCAATGGCAGGTTAAGAGTGCCCGGACAAACAGGAACGAGTCACTGAAAACACACACAGCGTGCGCAAAAGGCCACGTTGGCATTCATACGTCATTTTGAAAGTTGCCTTCCGGTATTGTCCAGTGTTGGGCCTAAGTTGTAAATGAGCTTTTCTTTCTGTTGTATCATTTGCAGTTTCTGTTCTGATGGCTTTTGGCAACTTTGTAATCCAGGTATTAATTTTTCGGCAGCGTGATTGCTACAAACCATGTTATGCCTGCCATCTATTCTTCTTTGCTTCCTTTGCTTCTGTGTACTATAATTATATTTGTAGAACTGCAACAAGCATCTGTTTTCGCAAATTATCACGATTTAATTTTTATCTCGGAGCACACTGATTAATGGTTGCGCCATCGTTCTGAATCTGTAAAGTTACTTCCCAACTGTCAATGCATTCATCACACCTTTCGATTTCTGATGATGCTATTGTATATCTGATCATGTTACTGTTATTGTGATACATCTAGCTTTCGCTTCCCAAACACAAAGAGGCCATATACATATTTAAAATGAAACTGGAAGTGCAGGGGAAGGTGTTGCGGAGTAGAAAGGGGCTCTATTTGAGAAAAGGAAAATTAGGAAAGAACAAGGTAAGAAATAAATAAGTACGTAATAAATCGATAATAATTAAGTAATTAATCAATTAATTGATTAATCAAAGAATAAAAAATACTGTTGTGGAATAGAAGGGGGCTTTATATGAGAAAACGAAAATTAGGAAAGAACAAGGTAAGAAATAAACAAGTACTTAATAAATCGATAATAATTAAATAATTAATCAATTAATTGATTAATCAAAAAATAAAAAATACTGTTGTGGAGTAGAAGGGGGCTTTATTTGAGAAAACGAAAATTAGGAAAGCACAAGGTAAGAAATAAATAAGTACGTAATACATCGATAATAATTAAATAATTAATCAATTAATTGATTAATCAAAGAATAAAAAATACTGTTTTGCCAAAGCACTTGCTCACTATTGTGCCCAAATTTCAGCTTCTTAGCTGAAAGGAGATATCGCCATAGAAACGGAGTGCAAACTGATTACTCCCCTTTGGTGTCCGGCGATGACGTCATGCAGCACCTGGAGATGGGTATGAAAGGAGCGGTGTAGAATAAACAGGATACATGGGATTTGAACCGGAATCCCAGTCGCTCTTATGTGTTCAGATGTGATTGCCAAAGAGGTTGATTTTGCTTTGGGTTAAGTTTTTATACTTTCACACCGGAAACGCAAATTAAACCTACTATGTCACACTCGATAAACATACATTGCATTCCCCTTTTGGCTCTCATTTACCTTTTGAGCATGTGCAATAAACTAATAAACAAGAAAATTAACAAAAACAAGTTTTTTGTAAACAAACCGGACGAGGGGAAAAACATGTTTGAAGCTGAAGTCAGTGTTTGAAAAAGGGAAGTATGACATAACATACGGAAGATTCCGGAATGTTTGAGAAACATTAATAAACTCCGATGGTACTCGGCAGAGCGCATTCCGCCGCAAGGCTGAAACGTTTATGGCTTGTATGCCACTGATAGGCCGGATCTGGATCTGACATGAAAAAGAGCTATTCGGCTTGTTATTGTCGCTTAACTAACTCATTCACCAAGTTATTATTATTATTTTTGAATACAACGTCGAGGCTCGTGAAAGAGCTAACATCAATCACAAAAAAGGACAGCCGGATGCGAAAAACATGCAACAAAGGGAGCGGGAGACAAGATGGGGAGAGAGAGGGAAGCACACAAGTACAACAGCAGAGAACAGGGACATCGGGAGATCTGTGGGAGGGAGAGGGCTTGGGGGGAGGAGGCATGGGAAAGGCGGGGGGAGGAGGGGGTGGGAAAGGTATAAAGCTCATGGACACTGCTAGAACTTCCAGGAAAGAAAGAAGTCGGGATTTCAAAAAAAAAGGTTTAGTCATAAGTCATCCACCACAACTTTTTGAGATATCCTGTTCACAGACAGACAGACCAACAGACCAACAGACAGACAGACAGACAAACAGACAGGGTGAAAACATAACCTCCACCCATCTTTGGTGGACGAGGTAATGATGAATCCAGAAAAATGTGCAACATCACATTCCTGATTCATGGAATGTACCTCATACCATGGAGTCGACTAGTGAACCCATGTGGACCAGTCAAGTAGTTCCTCGGCAAGGCCCAGGATAATGCCTATGCCTGTGGATGGTACATACCTTGAATGTGTATTCCTTCCTAGCGATAAGCTCATGCCTCACTTCCTTAATTCTTTGCGATCTCTCTCTTCTCTTCTGCCATCCCCGTGCTTTTAAAAGTTGCCGATGAAGAGTTGAGATTGTCATCGGCCAAAAAATGACGTCCATGCCATCGGTTTTTACTCAAGGCCTGCTGACAAAGGAATCACCCACATCCATCAAAGATGCCCACCGGGTAGAAACGTGAGCTTTTCACTCAGCTCCAATCATACACTGTCTGCCAGGAAACCAGGCTCAGCAGCGTGGTTTTCAACCCGGGTAAACAAGGTATCGTTTCCCGATCACAGTGTTGTGAACACACTCCACTGAACTCTCTTCTCCCGATCAATTCTCAGCTGACCGCTTCAACCTCTCCCCCAGTTCGTTGCACGTATTCTTCCAGGAAACTACATGTGGATACTCTCCCTGAATCTTGATTGGATTCTCAACTTCTTCCTTTCATCCCACTTTTCTCTAATTCACGGAACCAACGCCCCGTGCCTGTTGTCTCATGTTCTTCCATTCAGTCTTTCAAGGGAGCTACCCATCGCTACCTCGAGCTTTTCTCCGATACCCAGTCACGATCGCTGCTACTCCCACTGAAGCGCAAACATTTTTTCCTCCGGGTCACCTCTTCCTCATCCTCTAATGTTCGTCCATTTTGTTTCTTTTTTCTTCACTCTTTACTCTCTATCACTCTGTCAGTCGATCCACTTACCACTGTCATTGTGCTCCTCCATTTGTCGAAACTTCTACACTTTAAAGCCTGGATTCGGCAAATCTATCGTGCCACCGTTTGTCATTTGGTCTCTGCAGGCCACATCTAGGACACTACTTCTGCAAAGATTATCTCGAAGAGTTAAGTGATGAGCAGGTCTTTGTATATGGTCCTGAATTTTAAGACATTTCCTCATATCTTAGGAGAAGAAAAAGAAGGTGGAGATCATCAAGGATTTAAGATATTATTGAGGACTAGCCGAAACCCGTGGAACATCCACGGAAGGGAGGATGTGGTGTATGGATGGAGTGTACCATTATGGATGGCATAGGGGATTTGTTGTCCGAGTAAGAGTTATACTTTTATACAACTAAAGTTATAAAGGAAGTTATACTAAATACAACGTATTTATTGCAATCTACTTAAATGACAACGCTACGATATACTTTTGAAAAATGAATGGATTCGTAATAGGAATTGGCATAGCACCACTCTGGGATTGTCCACTCAGTGGACGGCTTGCTGTCGCCTTCGACTGTCCAATCAGCGGACGGCTTGCTTCGCCTTCGACTGTCCAATCAGCGGACGGCTTGCTTCGCCTTCACCCAGCAGACGCCAATACGATGGCGTCGTATCGGCAGTTAATCGGATGCTTTTGGGCCCCAACGTCGGCTAATTCAGATTTTTCGAGTATGGCTGTACGTGATAAACAAAGAGCGCGGTTCGTAGATGGTAAATCCATTAGTGCCGTGGGCATCAGGTCACTGGGTGCGGCGTAAAAGGGATATCAAAGTTGAGTCCTTACGCTATTATTATATAGATTGATTGATTAGCGACCTAGATGTTTAAGATGGTGTGGTAGTGAATTTGGGGCCCAGTTGAATGGTAAACAAAAAGAGGGCGAATAAAAAAACTAAATGCGTTCTTGGGTAAAATCCCAGGGAGATAGAAAAAGCCCCTTTATATAAGGGTATGTGCCATGTGGCAAAGTATAGAAAAAAGGGACTTAGAAAAAAAGCATTCTTGAGTTCCAGTGCATTCAGAAAGTATTCAGACCCCTTCACTTTTTTCACATTTTGTTATGTTGCAGCCTGATGCTGAAATAGTTTAAATTCATTTTTTCCCTCATCAATCTACACTCAATACCCCATAATGATAAAGAGAAAACAGGATTTTAGAAAGTTTTGCAAATTTATTAAAAATAAAAAACTGAAATATCACATTGACATAAGTATTCATACCCTTTGCTATGACACTTGAAATTTAGCTCAGGTGCCTCCCATTTCTCTTGATCATCTTTGAGATGTTTCTACACCTTGATTGGAGTCCACCTGTGGTAAATTCAATTGATTGGACATGATTTGGAAAGGCACATACCTGTCAAAATAAGGCCTCACAGCTGACAATGCATATCAGAGCAAAAACCAAACCATGAGGTCGAAGGAACTGCCTACAGAGTTCAGAGACAGGATTGTGTCGAGGAACAGACCTGGGAAGCCTACAAAAAAATTTTCTGCTGCATTGAAGGTTCCCAAGAGCACAGTGGCCTCCATAATTCTTAAATGGAAGAAGTTTGGAACAACCAGGACTCTTCCTTGAGGTGGCCGCCCTGCCAAACTCAGCAATTGGGGGAGAAGGGCCTTGGTAAGGCAGGTGACCAAGAACCCGATGGTCACTCTGAGCTCCAGAGATCCTGTGTGGAGATGGGAGAAACTTCCAGAAGGACAACCATCATTGCAACACTCCTCCAATCTGGGCTTTATGGCAGAGTGGCCAGGTGGAAGCCTCTCCTCAGTGAAAGACACATGAAAGCCTGCTTGGAGTTTGCAAAAAAAGCACCTGAAGGACTCCCCGACTGTGAGAAACAGGATTCTGTGGTCTGATGAAACCAAGATTGAACTGTTTGACCTCAATTCTAAGCATCATGTCTGGAGGAAACCAGGCACCGCTCATCACCTGTCCAATACCATCCCAACGGTGAAGCATGGTGGTGGCAGCATCATGCTGTGGGGGTGTTTTTCAGCAGCAGGGACTGGGGGACTGGTCAGGGTTGAAGGAACAATGAGCGGAGCAAAGCACAGAGATATCCTTCATGAAAACCTGAAACAGAGCGCTCAGGACCTCAGACTGGGCCGTAGGTTCACCTTCCAACAGGACAATGACCCTAAGCACACAGCCAAGACAACACAGGAGTGGCTTAGGGACAACTCTGTGAAGGTCCTTGAGTGGCCCAGCCAGAGCCCTGACTTGAACCCAATCGAACATCTCTGGAGAGACCAGAAAATGGCTGTCCACCGACGGTCCCCATCCAACCTGACAGAGCTTGAGAGGATCTGCAGAGAAGAATGGCAGAAAATCCCCAAATCCAGGTGTGCAAAACTTGTCGTGTCATACCCAAGAAGACTCGAGGCTGTAATCGCTGCCAAAGGTGCTTCAACTAGGTACTGAGTTAAGGGTCTGAATACTTGCATGTCAATGTGATATTTCAGTTTTTTCTTTTTAATAAATTTGCAAAACTTTCTAAAATTCTGTTTTCTCTTTGTCATTATGGGGTATTGAGTGTAGATTGATGAGGGAAAAAATGAATTTAAACGATTTCAGCAGAAGGCTGCAACATAACAAAATGTGAAAAAAGTGAAGGGGTCTGAATACTTTCTGAATGCACTGTATATTTAGAAAACCCTCGAAATCATGTCGGTGCTCTAGTTAATGGTTTTTGAGACAAATTCCACCAAAGTGCTGTCGTTTTTGCTTTAAAATTATATATATATGTATATACTGTATATGTATGTATATATATATATATATATATATATATATATATATATATATATATATATATATATATATATATATATATATATATATATATATATATATATTCATACACCTGCATCCACCAATTTGATTCATACACCTGCATGAAGAAGTAAATGTATTTTATTTGCCAAATGTGGGGCGCCCCTTTATATGAACTTTTCTCGAGCATTACTTGGTTCCTCCTAAGAACACAAGGGTAGTCCATCATGCACACAAGATTTTTTTGAATGCCCCTGATTTTGTATTGTTTGGCATTTTCTGTAAGCTATGGCATGTACATTCTTTCTTATACTTTACCACATGGTACATACCCTTAGATAAAGGGGCCTTTTCTATGCCCCTGGAATTTTTCACAAGATACATTTTAAATACGAACAAAATGCATTTGTTCATCGTACAAGACTTTATGCAAGAGGATAGAAAAGGCTTGAAAAAGTAAGGGGAAAAAAATATTCAACCCAGACAGGGTTTGGCCCCACAATCCCCAGCTTGGGAGGCTGATGCTTTATCCAATAGGCCATTGGGTCAGCATGTTACATTGTGCGTAATAATATTTTGAAGAGTTATAAAGTGTGTATTTTTTATATATATATTTATTTATGTATACATATATTTATATATATATTTAATTTTAAAGCAAAAACTATGGCACTTATGTGGAATTTGTTTCGAAAGCCATTAACTAGACCTATTGGCTGATGTATATTCCAAGTTTCAGCTAGTTTCAATGTATAGTCCTTGAGGTATGAGAGCAAACACAGTTTGGGTGGATGGACGGACAGACACCAACGTGATTTCGAGGGTTTTTTCGAGGGTTTTCTAAATATAACTCAAGAATGCATAAATGGACGTTGCTGAAATTTGGGTTCATATTACCTCAACCTCAAAAGCATTTACTTCTGAATTTGCAGCCGATTTCGTCCAGTAAAATCTGAGAAACAAATTTTCAGTCCCCATGCAAAAGCTGCATACAGAGAAACGATCCCTTATATAAAGGGAGGGGCGCTTTGTCCCTCCCTTTGATTTGGTATGTTGTCCAGGGGGGGGGGGGTGCAGGGGATGCGCACCCCCCCCTTCGATCCAGGATGAGGGTGCAGGGGGTGCGAATCTGCTGAACTGTTGGACCAGGGAAGAACGCAAGGCACTGCAGAAACTTCCAAGAACGCATGAAATGCCGTTGCTGACGATCTTTTTTTTTTAATTTCCTGGGGGAGGTCCCCCAGGCCCCCCTTTATGCCCCTCCCCAAGCACTATAGTTTCATGCACCCCCCCCCCCGTCTTGAAATTCCTGGATCCGCCCCTGTGAACAATTCATTATCTCCGCCAACGAAGGTGGATGGAGGTTAACTTTTCACCCCTGTCTGTTTGTCTGTCTGTCTGTCTGTTTGTTTGTGAACAAGATATCTCAAAAAGTTGTGGACGGATTCGGACGAAATTTGGCAGATATGTAGAGCATGTGACAAGGACGAAATGATTAGATTTTGGTGAAGATCCGGATCCGGCTACTAATTTTTTAAAAGTGATTCTTCACCTTTGGGAGATAGGACTAAAACCGATATATAGCAGGATATCTCAAAAAGTTGCGGATGGATTTGGACGACACTTGGTGGACCGGTTGGGTGTTTGACAAGAACAAATCGATTTGATTTTGGTGAAGATCTGAATATGGATTTAGATACAAGAATTATTTAATTTTTAAGTGATTCTTCACCATTGCGTGATCTGGCAAAAAGCGATTATATAACATGATATTAAAAAAAGTTATGGACTAAACATGGTGGACGAAGTTGGTTCGGTGACAAGAACAAGCCGATTAGATTTTTGTTCAGTTCCGAATCCAGATCTGACCTATCAGTGGGATACAAAATGTAAGCTGTTCACCAGGCGGAGGTATGCGCCCCACCGAGTGCCGTTCTAGTTAGAATATTTGGAGTAATATCACCGTGTCAAGTTTGAAAAGGAAATTTCTCAACACCCCTCGTACATGTCCCTGAAAGACTCGGGCCAATCCCATTCCCCAGCCGATCCCACGAGGTGGGAATAATTGGAGCTGTTGAGGTTGTTGAAGTCTGCACATAAAGTGCTGTTAGTTACCTCTTCTATTCCCTCCCGTGCATCCATTGTGGTTATTATCACCAATATCATGGCGTTTTTGGGTTATAATGTTGCTATTAAGGTATGACTCCTACTTGGTGTGCAGATTTGCTTTTTCCTATAACTGCTCATCCTGACTCGTTGAACTGCATCTTCATATCCCTCGTCCAAATATAATTTAGCATTTCAATTATCGAACCTGGTAGGTTTGACAAGTGAACACAAACTGTCATATTCAAGCATCCTCAATAGTTTTCACTGACAGCTGCTAGCTAAAGTTTGTCACGAACTAGATTTTCGTTGCATATTATTATTCTAGCTCTGGAGTCCAAATCAACTCTCAAATACAACCTCAGTCACCATTATTTCCTTTTAATCTTACTATAATTCACCAAATGTCAGTCTGTCCGTTCGAAGGTACCGCAAAAACGGCTGAACCGATCGCAACGATATTTTGGGTGGGTATTCCTGGGACCCCTTGGAGTAAAATAGGCTATATTGTTTTCCCAGTTTTCCAATTTTCCAGTTTTTCCAAACACGATGGAATAATATTTTCCGATATGAACAGTGATGTGGATTTTATTGAAATTCTACAAATACTGTTTAGATTTTGATGAGAATTACGAACCTGCTGCGAATGCAATGCGCGGGTTTGATAATATCCCAATACAACCGTCATTTAATTGTAATGTTTAATCGTTAATTGTTAAACGTTAATCGATTTAATCGTTTTGTTAAAGTATCAATGGATGATTGGAATTGAGTGAATACAAGTACGATTTTGAATTCGTAATTGTATTCACCCACCCGTGGAACTTCACATCACGATTTAAATATTTGTTTATGTCACGAATGTTGTTAAAAGTTTATTACATTAATGTGTATTTATGATTGGAGTTATGCTGTTTGGAATGAAAAAAAGAGATATCGAGTTCAAGTGAATGACGGAATGCCGTGATGGTTTCTACTTTCTAAACGTGACATTCGCGGATCGCCATATGCAGATTCGCCATTGACTGAGTATGGAACACACGTACCTGTTTGTTTGCAAACGGGTACGTTTTTTGTGGAAGTCCTTCACGAACTTGCTGTCCATGTCTGACGTGTGACTGAAGGTGCTACAGTGATGCGCAATTTATTGGTTTCATGCTTTAGCATTCGCCGTTTCTGTATTGTCTGTTTGCTTCTGGTCTCCCACCCGTGCGTAGCACGGATACCTCACTCGTATTGTTTAGTGCCTCATGCGCATGGACGAGGGAGGGGTATCTCATGCAAACGACAACCTTTGCTTGAGAGGTTCAAAAGTGTTGGGGAGAGAGACGAATACCATGTTGCTGTCTGTTAGAAAAAGTGAAAGAATGAAGAATATATACTTTGATAGGCAGCTCTCTAAAAATAGCTCTCTGGATATTCACAGACAGCTGCCTCAGCGCCGGAAGCCTGGCATTTCACTCAAGCAGTTTGGCCAGGACAGCAAGCAGCCATTTCTCTTCAGGACTGACTGGTCTCCCTTATCTACTGCCCCTGATATGAACTCAGTCTGGGAATTCTTATTATTATTTTTTTGTATACAAGTTCGAGGCTCGTGTAAGAGCTAACATTGATCATAAAAAGACAAACTGACACATAAAACATATGATAAAGGGAGCAGGAGACAAGATGGAGAGCAGGGACATTGGGAGATCTGTGGGAGGGAGAGGGCTTGGGGGGAGGAGGCGTGGGAAGGGGGTGGGGGGGTGGAGGTGGGAGTGGTAAAAAACACACGTGGACACTGCTAGGACTTCCAGGAAAGAAGGTGGTATTTAACAAAATTGGATCTGGGGTGAATTAACGGGGGTAGAAAAGATCAAGGTTTTGGATGGGGGAAGATAAGAGATGGTGGTGAACAGCTGTTTTAAAGACCTGGAGGGAGGAGTGGGATTGAAGAGAGTGAGGGAGTTTGTTCCGGAGGCGGGAGAAAAGAGGAATGAAGGAGTGAAGGTGAATAGAGAGTCTTGATTTTGGCAGTTTAACTATAAGAGTCTTCTTCCAATGTCCAAACGTCTTCCAAAGAAACCTGCTCTCTCTCATGTACAGATTCATCCCATCTCGTCTTCAATTATCCTATCCTTCTTCCTGCCCTTGGTACAATGAATCCTGCAGTGAGGCAGTTGCTCTGAAAAAAACGTGCCTTCTTTTCCAGGAAATCAAACCCAACCAGAGGTAATCTCAGATCATTCCACCAAGCCCTCAACAAGTGTGTCCACTTTCAGGAGAACCAGTAAACAAGATCTGTCCAATCTCAATAATGAACTTTCAAATTTGTCTTCCTCCTCTAAATCCTGATGGCGCCTTGTTAAGTCTGTCCCTGGAGTATTCTCCCCTCCACTATGCTCCCCTTTCACTCTTCCCTCTCCTCAAATGGCACCGCAGCTGACCCCGCTCGTGAGAAGGCCGAATGCCTCGATTCAGTGCTTGCTTCCAAATATTATGTCCCAACTCCTCGCTCTCTGTTCCTACCCTTCCCTATCGTACCCAACTGCTCCTGGACTCTGTGTCTTTTGCACCTTAGAAGCTGGAGAAGGTTCTTTCAATCCTCGACTCTGACTCTGCTACTGGACTGGATGTCATCAGCTCACGTGTCCTGAAAGCCTGCTCTGCTGCTCTTGCACATCCTCTCTTTGCCCTTTTCACCATGTCATTTGCCCTAGGTCATCTTCCATCTGTTTGGAAATCAGCCAACTGCAGAGTTATTAGGAAGGTCACTTCAAATAATCAGCAAGATCATGGAATCCATCATCGCAGATGATTTGAAATCCTTCGTTTTCTCCAACCTCATCTCAGATCAGCAATTTGGATTCAGACCAGAACACTCCACCTTGAACATGCTACTTTTACTCTTCTAGTGACATTCCCAAAATCTAGAACCACAACTCACTGCTCACCTCCACTTATCCGTTCCTCTTTGTTCCCACCTGTGGAATCAACTTCCACATTCTCTTCAATCTGATTCTTTCCTCCAGGTCTTCAAAAAGCTGTTCACCACCATCTCAGATCATCCCCCATCTAAAACCATCGCCTTTTCCAACCCCATTAACATCCCCCCACCCCCAAGCCCGCTTCCTTCCAAATTTCCAGTATTTCCTTGAGAGTTTGCTTTTGCATCCATCCTGTCCACCCATGCAACAGGCTTATGAGTAATTTTGCAAGTTATGCAGACCAATTAATTTTCTTAATTACAGCACAAATCAAATATTCTAACACTTGGGGGTATAATGCACTTGGTTATTAAAATCGTTAAAATTAGAGGTAATGAATCGCTTATGCAGGTGTGAATTAAGTGTAGAAATGCTTTTGCGCACAAAATTTCACACTTGGGAGCTTAAAGCGCTCTGCTAGAGGGCAAATGAAAATATCGCAACAAGGACATCGCTTTCTTTTAGTGATTCAACAAAACAATACTTTAAGAAGCAGACAGATGTGAGGTTTGATTGATACCCAACAGGTTTTTTTTTTGTTGTTTTTTTGTATACAAGATCGAGGTTCGTGTAAGAGCTAACATCAATCACAAAAAAACAAACGGACACGCAAAACATACAATAAAGGGAGTGGGAGACAAGATGGGGAGAGAGAGGGAAGCACACAAATACAACAGCAGAGAACAGGGACATCGGAAGATCTGTGGGAAGGAGAGGGCTTGAGGAAGGAGGCATGGGAAGGGGGGTGGGAGAGGGGGAGAGGTGTAAAACACGTGGACACTGCTAGGACGTCCAGGAAAGAAATCGTTATGTCAAAAAAAGAAAAAGAAAAGGATCTGGGGCGAATTATTGGGGGTAGAAAAGATCAAGGTTTTGGATAGGGGAAGATAAGAGATGGTGGTGAAGAGCTGTTTTAAAGACATGGAGGGAGGAGTGGGATTGAAGAGAGCGAGGGAGTTTGTTCCAGAGGCGGGAGAAAAGAGGAATGAAAGAGTGAAGGTGAGCAGAGAGTCTTGATTTTGGCAATTTCACCAGAAGAGGGTTGCTGCCAGATCTTGTGTCACTACAAAGGGTTGCTGGCAGATTGTTGCTGGCAGATTGTTGCTGGCAGATTGTTGCTGGCAGATTGTTGCTGGCAGATTGTTGCTGGCAGATTGTTGCTGGCAGATTGTTGCTGGCAGATTGTTGCTGGCAGATTATGTCACTAAATTGGTTCACCAATCTAAAGCTAGAAGCCAATTCGAAAGAAGAAGCCTCACCGAAAGCGAGGCGAGGTTTCGTTTATTCGCAGCTCTCCACGCTCTCCATCGAAATCGAAGTTAAGTAATTGTTTCCATTTGTATTTTCGTTATAACTGTATTTATTTTATGGTGTGTGTACATATATTGTGTCCCGACCAAGATTTTCGGTGCAAATCTTTCATACCTGTATAGAAAATCGTGTTAATGCGTGTCGTGTCTTTTGAGGCCTTGTACAGTGTACAACCTTGAGGCTTTGTTTTTCTCTCAGCGGTCCGTCGTTTGTGCTCCAATAACTTTCGTTCTCTGCTTTTCCCAGTCTTTTCACCCCATAGCCTACTTCCTTGTTTAAATCTCAACTCAAAAACAAACAAACAAACAAAAAAACACATTTTTCTTCTCTGTTCTTATTCATTGTTCTCATTCGTTTATTCGTTCTTATTCGTTCGTTCGTTCTTCGACCACATGTTTCTCCCCCATTTCCCCAGATAGTTTTCACTGTTATTAACCTGACAATGTTTACACTTTCCCCTCAAGTTCTGTATTCCGTCGTATATTATAACACCTTTTTCTTCTTCTTCTTTAAAAGGCTGCTTTCGACTTGCTCACCAAATCTATTCATCCCCAAAAAAAATTCCATATCTTATAGTGCCTTTTTTCGACATTCACTAAACTCTCCTGCACTCCATCCTCCCTCCAGCGTCCTTAAACGTATTTTTGACTCGAAGGTCACAAGAAACTCATTTTGCAATAAATGTTCGTTTCCCATTAATCGTACACTTTCTAAAATCCAATCTCACCCCTCCCCTCCAAATCTTCCCCATAACCCCTCCCCTCCAAATCTTCCCCATCACCCCTCCCCTCTAAATCTTCCCCATCACCCATCCCTTTCAAATCTTCCCCCTTTCCCCTCCCCTCCTAATCCTCCCCATCACCCATCCCTTTCAAATCTCCCCCTTGCCCCCTCCCTCCTAAACTACCCCCTCACCCCTCCCCTCCAAGACTCCCCCTCGCCCCTCCCCTCCCAGACTCCTCCCTCACCCCTCCCCTCCAAATCTACCCCATATCCCATCCCTTTCAAATCCCTCCCCTTGTCCCTTCCCTCCTAAACTCCCCTCTCGCCCCTCCCCTTCAAATCTCCCCACCCTCATTTCTTCTCAATTTCCCCCCTCTCACTCCCCCTCCTCAAAGCGTCCTCCCTGCTTCTTCCCCCTTCCAACTCTCACCTCCATCTCCCCCAACCTTCTGCCTCGCTCTTCCCCCTCCTCAAATAACACCTCATTGTGCCTCACCCAATCACCATCAAACCTTTTGTCCGCCCCATCCTTCCCTTTCTCTGAGCTATTCTGAAATCTCTGACACACCTTCAACAGCTCTCCCTACCTCTTCCACCTCTTCCACATCTTACACTACCCCTCGTCCCCCCTGTTCTGTATCCAATGCTCCCCCTTCCTCCTCATTAACGGTATGGACCTCAAACATCCGGGGCCTTCGTTCAAACTTAACTGATCTCTCCACACAGGTTGCTTCTGTCAAACCAGACGTGATCTGCTCAACAGAAACTTTCCTCCTTCATGATGTCTCTGATTCCTTAGTATCTCTCTCGGGTTACTCTCTCCTCCGGTATGATAGACCTGAGCCTCGTCCTGGAGGTGGGGTTGCTATCTTTATCAAAAACTCTTCCTCACTCGCCCTGCACTGCACTCTCTCCACCTCACCCCCAGGAATACCTCTGGCTACGGCTTCCCCTTCGCTCCCACCTCTTGTTCATATGTGTGTTGTACCGTCCACCAAACAGTGATGAGCTGCACATCGGATTTTTATGTGAAAAAATAAAAAACATTTTTTCACATAAAACGGCTTTTTTGCACGCAAAAAAAATATTTTGCTATTTTCGGAGAAAAAAAGAATTTCGCCCTTTTTCGGGAAAAATAAAATAAAATGCCCTTTTTGGTCGAAAATGTCTGGCAACGCTAAAAAAAAATTAGGGGCTTTTTCGAAATTTTTAACTGCGATCGATCTCAAAAACAAAACGTTGCGTCCACTTGCGTGCGTTGCGTCCCCAGCGTGTACAGCAGTGAGGCGGTGTACTACAGTGAGAGAGTGTACACAAAGTGTGAACAAGTCTCCTATCAAGATGAGTGCTGGTCTTCGTGACAAGTGGCTGAAGGAATTCAACGACGGCGGCGATGGGGCCACCTTCAAGTACGTGTCGAGTGACACGGCTTTCTGTCGAGCTTGTGAAAAGACTTTCCGGGCGAAGCAGAAGTCTGAGCTGGCCCAACATGTCCGAGGAGACCGCCACAAGAGCAACTTGGCCTTGAAGAAGAAGAGGACGGTCACGCAAGCCACCATGGAGGACTTTGGTGGCGGAAAGAGGCACAAGTGCGACGTCGTGGCTCAGGAACTGTGCCAGGCCATGCTGGCCGCTGGCATCCCATGGTCGAAATTGGAAAACCCTGCCCTCCGGTCGTTCCTGGAGAAGCACATCACTCTCCAGATCCCCGATGAAAGCTGGATTCGAAAGCACTACCTCGACAAGTGCTACGACGAGGCCTTGGCGGGGATCCGTGCCGACCTCGGACAGCAGCCCATCTGGCTGTCCGTCCACGAGATGACCGATTCGGCAGGTCGATATGTGGCCAACATCATCACGGGACGCTTGTTCAAGGAGGGGTACTTTCGTCCCCACCTCGTCCAGTGCATGTTTCTGGAGAAGACCAACTCCGGGGAGATCGTGCGCGCAGTCAATGACACGCTGCGCTATCTTTGGCCTGATTTCAAGCCGGAGTGCCTCAAGGTCCTCGTCAGCGACGCCGCGGCCTATATGATCAAGGCCGGCCATGCCCTGAAGGAACTCTTCCCGGACTTGCTGCATGTGACTTGCGTTGCCCACGCGCTCCACCGTGTCTGCGAGACAGTCCGAGAAATGTTCAAGGATGTCAACGACCTGATTGCCATGACGAAGAAGGTGTTCGTCAAAGCACCGTCGCGTGTTGTCCTTTGGAAGGAGCAGCAGCCCAATCTTTCTCTCCCCCCGGAGCCCATTCTGACTCGGTGGGGGACGTGGATCGACGCCGCGGTGTTTTACGCCGAGCACTTCGAGGCCGTCAAGGACATTGTGGACCAGCTGAACGATGACGACGCGATGGCAATCCGGAGTGCCAAGGACCTGTTCGGAAAGGCGGACATCAAGCTCAGTTTGGTCTTCTTAAATGCCCACGTGTCGTTCATCCCGAAGATCCTTAAGCAGCTGGAGGAGGCCGGCATGGAGCTGGCCAAGGCCTTCCAGCTCCTTGATCAGGCCAATGAGGAGCTCGAAAAGATCCGAGGCTGCCGTAAGGAGATCCTGCTCACCAAGTTCAAGGCGGTGCTGCAGCGTAATTCCGACATTGGTGTGCTGAGGACAGTGGCTTTGATCCTGGATGGAGATTAGCACGGATCTGAGGTTGGTGTGCCAGCTGGAGTCAAGCTTGCCGACATCCCCCTCTTGAGGTACTGCCCCATCGTCAGCGTCGACGTGGAAAGGTCCTTCTCCGTCTACAGAAACGTCCTCACTGACCGCCGACACCGCCTCACCAAGGAGAACATTACCAAGATAATGATTTCAAACACCTACTTTAACCGTTCCTAAAAGGGTCTTGTCAATTTCTTCTAGTCCTCTACTTATCAAACAATGCGGTTGCAATAAAGGTACCTGAACGTCATTTTTTACCTGTTTACTAGCCCAGAGTGCTTAATGTTGTGCAGGAAAAAGCTTACAATTTTTTGTTCTTTTTTTGACAGATTTCTGAAAAACTTGGTAATAATAAAAAATGAATAAAACGGGGGAAAAAAATATTTCGGGATTTTTTCACATAAAAAAAAAAAATTCCCGCTTTTCAAAACATAAAAGGCCTATTTTCTTAACATAAAAATCCGTAGTCTAGACTGATGACTCCATCTACATCTCGCTGTCTAATAATATGGACCAACTTCTATCTACTCATCCCAACTCTCTCTTCCTCATATGTGGTGATTTCAATTGTCACCATGCCAGTTGGCTGGGTGTGGGTCCCTCTCTCACCAGCCATGGCTCCTCAGCAAAGGACTTCTGCGACTCACTGGGACTGACACAATCTGTCAATTTTCCGACCCGGATCTCAGTCAACGGAGCATCTTCTCTTCTGGAATTGATTTTGACTAACTTCCCTGAAAATGTCTGCTGCTCTTCTTCTGCTCCAATCGGATCATCTGATCATGTGCTTGTTAAAGTGGACATCTCTCTGACCATTCTCAGGGAGCCTGCTCAGCGTCGACAAGTCTGGCATTTCACTCAGGCCAACTGGCACGGTCTTCAAGCAGCCATCAATCATCTGGACTGGTCTCCCATCTCTACCACCTCTGACATCAACACATCCTGGGAATTCTTCCAAAGTAAATTGCTCTCTCTCATGCACAGATTTATCCCATCTCGTCTTCAGTTGTCATACCCTTCCTCCCGTCCATGGTACACAGAATCTTGTGGTGAGGCTGTTGCCCAGAAACAACTTGCCTTCATCTCCTGGAAAGCAAATCCAACGGAAGGAAATCTCATTTCCTTTCACAAAGCCCGAAACAAGTGTGTGTCCACCCTCAGGAGAGCCAGGAAAAAATATCTCTCCGTTCTCAAGACCGAACTCTCTTATCTGTCTCCCTCTTCCAAATCCTGGTGGCGTCTGGTCAAATCTGTTTTTGGTGTTTGTTAGGGATCTCTGATCATCAATTTGGTTTCAGACCTGGTCACTCTACTCTGGACATGCTGCTTCTGCTGTCTCAACAATGGATGGAGGTCCTCAATGCCAAACAGGAAATTAGAGCTGTCTCCCTCGACATATCACGTGCCTTCGATACGGTCTGGCACCCCGCTCTGCTCACCAAACTCTCCTCTTTTGGTGTCCATGGAAATCTCCACGCATGGCTGGCGGACTTCCTCTGCAGTCGTAGTCAACGTGTGGCCCGGAATGGGTTTCTCTCATCTCCTCTTCCTGTTCAGGCTGGAGTTCCCCAAGGCAGTGTTCTGGGCCCTGTGCTTTTTCTGGTCTTTATCAATGATCTCTCTGACTCTCTTGAAAATCCTCTCTATCTCTTTGCTGATGACTCCACTCTCTGCCGCTCCATTCCTCATCCCTCAGATTGGCAGTCTGCAGCCTCCTCACTCTCTGCAGACCTGGACAAAATCACAGACTGGGCAAACAAGTGGAACATGTCTTTCAATCCTGACAAATCTCACACTCTTACGATGTCTCTCCGAAAAGACCGACTGGACAACCCTCCCCATCTACTTTCTGAATAATCCTCTCCAAGAAGTTCTGTCACTCAAGCTTTTGGGTCTCACTATCTGCCATGATCTTTCCTGGGAAAACCACATTTCCAAGCTGGCCTCCAAAGCCAGTCACCGACTGGGCATCCTCCGTCGTGCTAGGTCCTTCCTTGGCACACCTGAGCTCCTCACCACATACAAGGCTTTCATCCGCAGCTCAATGGAGTACTGCTCTCCCCTCTGGGCTGGTGCTCCTGCCTCACACCTAGCTCGTCTTCACGCTGTTGAAACCAAAGCGTTCAGAATCATTGGAATCTCCCGCGATGACGCTATCTCCGTGGGCCTTTCACTTAATCACCGCAGGCAGGTTGGTGGTCTTTCCGTTTTCTACCGACTCCTCTCCGCCCTTGCTCCCCCAGCTCTCTCTGGGCTATGTTCCCCAAATATTCCTGCAGGTCGCACAAGATCTGCCTGCAACCCTCTTATTGTTAAACTGCCAAAATCAAGACTCTCTGCTCACCTTCACTCCTTCATTCCTCTTTTCTCCCGCCTATGGAACAAACTCCATCACTCTCTTCAATCCCACTCCTCCCTCCAGGTCTTTAAAACGGCTGTTCACCACCATCTCTTATCTTCCCCAATCCAAAACCTTGATCTTTTCTACCCCCGCTAATTTCACCCCAAATCCTCTTTTTTGAGGTGACTTTTGACTTTTTTCCTGGAAGTCCTTGGTGTCCTTGCGTTTTACACCTATCCTGCCTCCCCCCAGGCCCTCTCCCTCCAAAAACATCTCCCGATGTCCCTGCTCTCAAATGTTGTGTTTGTGTGCTTCCTCCCCTTCTCTCCCCATCTTGTCGACCGCTCCCCTTTTTATATACTTTGTTTGTTTGTTTGATTTGTTTGTTTGATAAATGTTAGCTCTTTCACGAGCCTCGACTCTGTATACAAAAAAAATAAAAAAAAATAAATTGTTTTTCAGATCAAAAGGTCAAAGGTCAAGGCTGCATAACATCATCAATTTTCATTTTGAAATTAAAAAAAAACTATTTTCGTTATTTTGAGCATACGGAAGAAGACATCTGAATACAAACGGACACGGACGGGCTTTGCATTTTCAGATGCCTTCCAGTTCCATTTGTTTTGCAGGTTTTGTTTCGTGCATGGATCCAAACCGAACCCTTGGCTCCAGTCGCTGATCCGTCGTGGGGCCAGGTATATTTATTGGTTCGAGTGCTGTGTTTTATGGCAGATCTGTGCGCTGAGTTACCTGGATACCCTTTGCTGATGGAAGCTATGCTTGCCACTTACCCTGTAACTTGCTGGAATGTCAGTGGCTTGAAATCCATTATGATTCAATTATCTTGCAATCGGGGCAGTTAATCACTCGGGAATGATGCATGTACGGTGGCATTAACCCTTTTGCTTGCTTGTTGTGAGTAACCCCACAGGGATCTTTAAACTGCTTCTCATTCTTTTTATTATCGTTGTTGTTACTGCAGTCATACACTTTTAATTGCATGGAGTTGGGGGTGACCTTTTGCTTAATGGGACAACAACAGTGAAGTGCATTAAATATTGTACTGTGGATTCCGAATGTGCCACCACTCCACGCGCCTTGGCAAACTCATCCCCACCGGAAAAAGAAAATCATTCGGTTCACAATTAATTGCGTTTGTAACCCAATCTGGGCCATTTTTGTGATGCCAATAATCCCACCGCGCGTGGCTGCTTTAATTGTATTGGAATTAGAATGACCCCACACACTGTAATCATGGCTTTTGCAAAGGCCAAAATAAATAAATAAATAAATAAATAATACAACCTCTACTGCTCCTCTTTTTCCGTTCATTTTGCATCACGTGATGGGAGGTCGATGTTGATTTGCAAATATTCGATCAGTGGCATTTGTGCTGATTAATGATCTGATGCTTTGACAATGCACCATCTTACTATAATTCACCAAATGTCTGTCTGTCTGTCTGTTCCCAGGAACTGAAAAAACGGCAGAACCGATCCCAACAAAATTTTGGGTGGGTAATCCTGGGACCCCCTGGAGTAAAATAGGCTATATTGTTTTTCCAATTTTTTCCCCAATTTTCCAATTTTTCCGATTTTCCAGTTTTTCCAAACACGTAGGAATAATATTTACCGATATGAACAGTAATGTGGCTTTTATTGAAATTATACAAATACTGTTTAGATTTCAATATGATTTAAGGATGTTTATATAAATCGTTTAAAATAAAAAAAAAGCCTTCAATTTCTGATATTTTGCCTTTTCATTTGGGGCTCCCAATTGAAGCCCCGCCCGTAGGGTGGGTACCGTTGCTAGTTTGTGAAATGTGTAGATTAGAGATGGTCAATTATTTTTTTTACAGGACCTATGTAAGGGTCGTGGTGGAGCTGGCACACATGCATGCACACACACCTACATGCACACACACCTACACGCACACACAAGACAATTAGATGAGAAACAGTCACTGAGCTTGGGGGAAGTGCCGGCCCTTCCTGAGGCACTCTGGGTACCAGTGACGTCACAAAAATGGTACAGTACCACTTTTCTCACCACACTCAGCAGGGAATTTCCCAAGGAGGAATTTCTTCCATGATTCCCATGGGTGCCAACTAATGGGAATTGTCTGTGCTCTTTCTTTTTAAATGCTGAACGTCAAGGAAGGAAGTAGCCCGGACCATTTTGAAATCTTTGGTATGGCTCAGCCACGGTTTGAACACCTGGCCTCCCACACTTGGAGTGGATGCTCTAACCATTACACCACCGAGTTTGATACAATAATTTGTATATATATCATTAAAACGCTTATTTCTGAAGTTTGTAATCGGAACTTCTCTCCAGCTATTGCTCCTGTCGCCCTAAGATATGTGTGATACTATGTAGTTATGACTAACCGTTCCATATAAGCATACCTATGTCTCCAAATGTCTATAAGTGTGGAATAAAAGCTGAAAATCAGTGAAAAGTTTTGAATAACCCGCGCCATTTTGTTTTACGCACAGAGAGACGCTGCACTTGATACCGAGGAGAAGAAGAAGTTGTCCCGATGTGTGCCGGACGCGCAGCGACTCGAGAGGCATGCTACGCATTTTAATACAAATATAAATGCGATCAGAAATGTAAAGGGGATACTTACCAGTAACCACACTATAAGAGACAATACTGCAGTTGAATACAAAGCGATATTCAGGAGATCCGTCAGAATGAATGTTGGTGCCAACTGACAATTATTTTGAAAGGAAGCGGAAAGGAAGGGGAAGGGCAAGTTAGTTTGTATGAACATAGACACTATTTATGCCCGTGATTTTCACGGGTTACCGCTAGTCCTATTTATTACTCTGCACTCACGAAGCGAAAAGCGGGGTTAAGCAATCGGTTACGTAGATACATGTGGTGTATGTACGTGTGGTATACGTACATATAGTGCACGTACGTGTGGTGTACGTACGTACGTGTCTGCCTTTTAAGAATTCATTTTCTTGACAACTGTTGGTCCGATTGACACGACGTTTTCACAATAGTATGGGTCTACTCGTGTCAAATTTTATTGATAATTACAACGTCACAGGTCACGAGGTACAGGCACCCTCTTGGTAAAAACGAAAAACTTTGGAACTCTATTTCTCTGAAACCGCTCCATGGAAAAAACTTGAAACGTGGCTCATTGTGAAGAACTCCACACAGTTGAATAAGTGTTGTTAATGATGGCGTCATTGGTGCCTTCATTATGACGTCATAATTCGACAAGTGCATCGCTTAGTCCAATCAGTTTAAAATTTCTTGAGCGTCATATATGCAGCAATTATATTGAATAATGTAAACCTATGACGTCATCAAACACGTGGTCTGCAGCCATATTGGATCAAAGAAGAAAGTCCTAATAAAACAGAAGAGTTGACTTGCACCAAGTCGACTGCGTGGGGTAAGTATTCTATGAATACCATCTAATTTTCTTTAGTATAACCACTTCTCTCTTCATCCTTAATTCGTTTTCCAATTGGATGGTTCAGAGGTGGCGTACCTGCATCTGAGGGGTCTGGTTTGCATTACACTCCCAACAAGGCTAGAAACTGTCTGATCAGAACTTTGCAGGCAGGACGTCGAATCACAAAGCAGAGCGACCCTTTAGCAGCGACCCCTTATTGGCTAGCATTAGCTGGTGGATGTTAATGATCCCACAGCATCTTTCTCGAACACTGGGGGAGTCATTGCTGGCACCATGACCAAGTTCCAAATTCCAATCACTTTCCCTCAAACATCAGGCCTGCCGAATTGGTTCGTTGCCCCACAAAAAGATATGCTTAAGTGGTACAATTAAATAAAGTAGTGGGGTCACCCGTGGGATTCCCACGGGCATGGAGGTGTATCGTTGCGATCGGTACAGCCGTTTTTGCGGTACCCGGGACAATAACGTTAGGCGGGTGTCCAAACCTGAAAATGCTGGAGACCAAAGCTGAAATTGGAAAAATAATATAGCCTATTGTACTCCAGGGGGTCCCAGAATTACCCACCCAAAATTTCGTTGCGGTCGGTTCAGCGGTTTTTACGGTACCTGGGAACGGACGGACGGACGGACGGACGGACAGACAGACAGACAGAAGGATGGACATTTGGTGAATTATAGTAAGATGGTGCTCATAGTAATACTGGTGGAGGTGGCAATAGTAATAGTATCCTTTACTCCTCTCATTCCTCATGACAAAATGGTATTGATTTTGAGATACTGTGAATATTTTTTGTTTTATGTTCCCAGTTCTGGAGAGATTGTGTGTTGGAACACCTGCGTGACTTGGAATCGTTATGGGTTTACGGCAGCATATGGCACGATTCCAAGCAAACACAGCTCGAACTACCTGCCCGGTGACAGAGGCAATCCTGATATGATGGAATGGAAATACAGTGAGAGTAATATTTCAAGCATGATGTATTGCAATTCGATTTCGCCAACTATTCCATAATACCCGAATCTACTGGGTTTTTTTATTTTAATTTTAAATAAGCTGTTTCTCGATCATAAACTGACAATCATAAACTGATAAGAAGGACGGACGCATAGACAGACATGAACCCGTTACTTAACCCTGCTTTTCACTTCACGTGTACGGGGTAAAAAAAATTAAAATCATTGATCATTCAAATGACGTGATTTTTCCCTGGCAGGCACACCTCTTTCAGTTAGGATCGTTTAAGGTCAAGCACTCTGAGATGTAGATAGTTTGCACCATCAAAGCCACTCTTCAGTGTGTGTGTATGTGTATGTGTGTGTATGTATGTGCATGTCTGTGTGTGTGTGTCGTTGGTTGTTTTCTCCATTTGTGCGTTTCAGGAGGTGGAACGGAGTCCTCCCAGGACCCAAAGTATCCAATATCCACCTCCTCTTCGGTAAGGGATCATGATTCATGGACCAAGCTGTTCAACTTTTTCAGAGTTTTGTTCCAAGGGATCTTTTCAGGATCGTCACCGAACCCTGGATTGCTTCCAGTTGTAGTTCATTTGAGGTAATATTCCCGGGGATGTTTTATTTATATCTCAGTGAGGTTCTTCATCATTCCAGTTGCTCCAATTATCACTGGTACAATTTCGATGCTCTTCAGCTTCCAAGATCTCTTGACTTCATTTTTGAGGTCCTGGTATTTTGTCATTTTCTTGATTTCTGTGTTGTTTAGGCCAAAATCGCTGCGTATTGATATCTCAATCACCAATGCTGTCTTTTCCTTTTTGTTCCTGAGTACAATGTCCAGCCGCAATGCTTTGTTTTCTATGTTCACGCTCGGTGGAATCATCAGGTCGTACGTGAGCATGACGTCCTCATTTTCAATGATTCCCCTCGGTTCGTGTTTCCATGAGTTTTCTGGTCCTGAGATGTTTAAACATTTGCAGATTTGACAATGAATCACTTTGCATACTTTGTTGTGCCTTTGTGTGTAAAGTTGTTCTGTTAGTAGTTTTTTGCATCCCAAGAGCAGGTGACTAGTACCTTCTGTTTCTACTTTGGAGCACCTGCACTTGTCTGATTGACTCGGTTCTACCATCTTCTTAAAGCCATTCATGTGGTGTGCCTGGTCTTGGGCATTAATAATGAGTCGTTGACCGTCCCAGTTGAGGTGACCTCTTCTTAGCCATTCCAACAAGCGTTATGCCTTGGTCCCCCGTCGGTGAAGTGATGTGAGTTGACAAAGTGGAAGACGCAGGAAACATGGAAGAGTCGATAATATTTGCGAGTGGGTTGGAGACACACCCACACACCAGATTAGAAGTTAGTAGTTCGTTTATTTTTCAAGATATTCCGCTCACAAGGTTCAGACATATATGGTGGCCGCCATCTTGAATTTTGACGTGGCGACCCAATTTTCAATAACGTCCTTCCTTATGCGTAGATACACCTACACACCATATTAGAAGTTAGTAGTTCGTTTATTTTTCAAGATATTTCGCTCACAAGGTTCAGACATATATGGCGGCGGCCATCTTGGATTTTGACGTGGCGACCCAATTTTCAACAGCATTCTTCCTTCTGCCTAGATACACCCACACACCAGATTGCAAGTTAGTAGCTCGTTTATTTTTCAAGATATTTCGCTCACAAGGTTCAGACATATATGGCGGCGGTCATCTTGGATTTTGACGTGGCGACCCAATTTTCAATAGCGTTCTTCTTTATGCCTAGATACACCCACACACCGGATTAGAAGTTAGTAGTTCATTTATTTTTCAAGATATTCCGCTCACAAGGTTCAACGCACACACGCACGCACGGACGCACACACGGACGGACACACGGACGGAGGGGGAAAACCATAGTCCCCCTTTCGCTCTGCGGTGCGACGGGGGACAATAAGCCTTATTTGTCTATCCCCACTCTGTCCAATTCTTTTTTGTATTTTCTGCTCTTTGTGTGTGTTAGTGATGTGTGGTAGTGGTGTGTGTATGAAGTGTAGTGCTGGTGATAAATACAGGATGCACATATGATATCGTAACTTGAATACAGCAAGTCCAGTGTGTAAATTCACAGAGTAGTTAAGTCATGGAATAGTCTCCTTGGAAGAGTGGTGGTACTAGAAACAGTAGACCCACCTTTAGAGGCCATTTTTTCCCGCAGAGCAGGGTTTGCCTTTTTTGGGCACCCTGGTTCCCCTTTTTGAAGCAATGTTTTACAGCCGGATGCCATTCCTGCTGCCAACCCTGTTAGTCACCTCTTGCGACACACAGGGAATGTACCAGTGAACTGGTACTCAATTTGCCGACCTCAGAAGGATGAACAGACTGAGTCAACCCCCCTGGCGTTAATTCAGTGATCGACTGGGATTCAAACCCAGGATCCTAGGATCCTAAGCCAGCACCATAACCGCTAAGCCAACACCAGGCTTGTACTAGAAACAGTAGATAGGTTCAAATTGGAATTAAATATGTACCTAGAAGCATCCTTCGAGATAGAGGGGTAGCTTACAGGGATATTGGCAGGACTGGAAGGTAGCTTGAGTATGATGGTTAATTGCACATGCCCATGCTCATTGAGATGTCTGTGGGAGTGTCCCATCAAGGGATTGTGTGTCATTGGTGTTGTATATTCTACACTCTAACCCCCACCCCTGCCTCCTCTCCCTGTGCGTACCCAAACAATTAAGAAATTAACCTCAAAAGCACTTTTTCCCTCATTTTTATTTTTAGCTCCCCATGTGATATCCCTGAGTCTGCCAGACTTTTCTCATCCCTCCTCCTCTCTATGAAATCAATTCGTTCTGACGGATTTATTTCATCTGGTGTTGGTGGTGGAAGAACATATATTGGACAGATTACAGAGTGAAGGAGTGTATATACGAGCAGTGGGATGGTAGACGGGGCTAGACACAGCCAACATGGAGGGAATGATGAAGCACCTTTCTATACGATTCTCGGCATGCCGTATGTTACCAATACACCATTCTTGTGCTAAACATTTACTAAGGAAATAACTATTACAATATAAGCTCATTTGACCCATAAGCCAGTGTGAATTATTGGAATCTCCTGCGATGAAGCTATCTCTGAGGGCCTTTCACTCACTCACCGCAGGCAGGTAGGTGGTCTTTCTGTCTTCTACCGACTCCTCTCCGGCCTTGCACCCCCAGCTCTCTCTGTGCTCTGTCCCCCAAATATTCCTACAGGTCGCACAAGATCTGCCAGCAACCCTCTGATGGTTAAACTGCCGAAATCTCGGCTCTCTGCTCACCTTCACTCTTTCATTCCTCTTTTCTCCCGCCTCTGGAACAAACTCCCTCACTCCCTTCAATCCCACTCCTCCCTCCAGGTCTTTAAAACAGCTGTTCACCACCATCTCTTATTTTCCCCCATCCAAAACCTTGATCTTTTCTACCCCCGCTAATTCACCCCAGATCCACCTTGTTTGAAATTCCAACTTCTTTCCTGGAAGTCCTGGCAGTGTCCATATGTTTTATACCTCTCCCACCGCCCCCTTCCCATGCCCCCCCCCCCAAAGCCCGCGCCCTCTCTCAGATCTCTCGATGTCTCCATGTCTCTCGGTCCCTGCTCTCAAATGTTGTGTTTGTGTCCTTCCCCCTCTCTCCCCATCTTGTCTACCGCTCCCTATGTTATATGTTTTATGTGTCGGTTTGTCTTTCTGTGTGATTAATGTTCGCTCTTTCACGAGCCTCGATATTGTATACAAAAAAAAAAAGAAAAGAAAAAAAAAAAGCCAAATCCGCAACAATATGATACATTTTAGAAGCCTCTTTACACACTCTGTTAGCTTAGCAATGTTGTCAGACTTTAACAGGCATCCACGTGATGAGGTACTTTCTGAACCCAGCGCCCATCCTGGCAAAAGGTGTGGGGGGGGGGGGGCTTGGGGGGGGGTGGCAGGGCGAATTGCCACCCCCACCCTGGCATCCCAGATTCCTATTCTTTCACCTTTCCTGTTTCAATACATATTTTTAATCCACTGGGTCTCCGTGCATTTGCTCGGACCTCCATCGATTGCTGTCAGAATTGCCAATTTGGCTTTAAATCCTTTTAGTGAATATCAGAGTTGAGCATGTAACACTCTTTTAAATTTGTTCTCCCTCTAAGCAGAGGTGACCGTTCGCATCTCCATTTTGAATCGGGACCTGGGCGTAGTGAGGAGTCCGGTGCACCACCCAATTGGCCGTGGGCATTCCAAATTGAACTAGGTATAGGAGCAAATTGGCCCAACTCAAAGGATCTCCGCAGTTTGCCTGGTATGTCTCCACAACATTATTATCATTCATTCATAATGGTCATCATAGTTGCTAAAATATAACAATACATCAAATTATGCACACCTTATCTTGTGCATTGCATGTGCATTACCCAGCATGCCCATTATGCTTCACACCGAATCGAGACGTTTGATATTCAAATCCAGAAAGTGTCAAAATAATGGATTTTCCACATGATCTACTGCATCTGAAAATACCACTGAAAATGTTTTGAAATGTATTTATTTGAATTCTTCATGCATAATGTTTTCCCCTTTTTTATTGTATTTAATAAATCCATCTTGGTGTTGCTTTGTGACATTTAAAAAAACATTTGTTACCCTCGCCAGAGGAGAGGGCATTGCATTTGAGTCCGTTTGTTTGTCTGTTTGGCCGCACAGAATAAATATGATTTTCTCTGCAACCGTTGGTCCGATTGACAGGAAATTTTCACCATATGTGCAACTCCACCTGTATAATTTTTTAATGATAACTATGACGTCATATGTCACGTGGTTCGGCCGCCATCTTGGAAAAATCGATAAACTTTGCACCTCTATATCTCCGAAAGTGCTGAATAGAAAAAAATTGAGAAATGGCTCATTGTAAAGAACTCTCCATGGTAATAAAATATGTTAATGTTGATGTCATAGGTGCCTCCATTATGACGTCATAATTCGACAAGTACAAAACTTCATCCGATCAAGATGAAATTTCTTGAGCATAATCTAGGAATAAATTACTTTAGAAAAAAAATAATGATGATGTCATCGGTCACGTGGTTCGGCCGCCATATTTGTTTTAACACAAAAGACTTAAAAACCACTGAACATACATCCTGGCGAGGGTTTGCAATCTCCGATTGCTCTTTTTGTTGTTTTGATCTGCTTACTCCAGCTCCTTGTGCTAACATCGTCTGACTGCCTGTTTTAGTCTACTGACAAGATCTGTCCTATTTGACAATCTACAAGGACAACTGGTAGACCAGCAGCCATTTTAGTTGTAAAAAAAACCCCCCGATATTGACCACGTCCTCAACCATTTCCTGGAGATGCATTTACTGATATTGTGCAAATTTGGCACATAGATGATGGTTGAACAGACATAATAGTAAGGGCATTTTATGAGATATTTCACAAATCTGTTAACTAAATTGTTACCAAAAAATTTCTTCACCAATATGTTTGTAAAGGTGTGTAATAACATGTGTTAAAATGTTGAAGTTCAACTCCCGTGGGAAACCCAGAAAAAAAGCTGTTGAATTCGGGTACCGAAAAATTATTTTCGAGAATTTTTATTTTTTAAAATCGGCCCTTAAGTAACTTATGAGGGGTCAAATAAGGGTTTTTCATGATTCTGAGTTGATTGTTAACATTTATATTTTCACTTTTACATTTACACACAAAGTAGCTTTTATTTCACATACATATATAATACTCAAGAGTTATTTCTCATTCACAATGTCAGAAGTTTCAACAGTCATTGTCTATGTCTTCTTCAGACTCAACAACATCATGACTGCAGTTTCTGCATGTAATGCCATTACAGACTCCACAGGCCGAGATGCACGTGACCCCATTCTTCTTGCAGCTGCATCGCCGGTTGCTGCAATCTCCATGACAATTACAGCTCGTGAACTGCAATAGCTCCTCAGGAGCCGTGGGGTCCAGTGTTGGAACTGGCTCATACCCATGCACACCTATTGTCCATCCATAGTCACTGGGGTTCAGAGACATGCTCTGTAGAAGGATCCAGTCCCGGGTCTGCAGGTAGGCACGGAGTGAATGTTGTGCAGCTGCACCCTCTGTTGGAGGTAGAGTCTCAAGCGCAGCATCAACCGCAACCTCATCATTGATCTGTTCATCGGTTTCCTCCACAATGGTGTCAAGAGTGCCAGAAGTATCTGGAACATCATCTCCACTCCTACTATTAAGGAAGCAGTATTTGTAGTTTTGTGTCTCCGTGTAAGACTCAGTGTATCCCAGCCGGTGGAACTTGTTGAGCATCCATTTTGACCCAAATCTATGATCAAGTTGTATGGCAAGCCCCATTTGGTGTGGCAATACTCCAGACCGAGGTCGACAGGCCTTAATAAAATTCTGCCCCCAAACGGCAACTCTTTCGTCTGTCTTGACAATCGGTCTCAAGAACATCTGAAGGCTTGCAGGAACAAGTGTCAGCTGACTATCGATGTCAGTCATACTGTGTGTGGTGGGGTATGACTTTGGACCTAAATCAATCAAGGCAATATCATTGGATATGAACTTGAGTGCCGTCTTTATGATCTGAGTCTTCTCATCTCCATGGTCAAGATTAGCATGATGCCCTCGCAGAATATTGTCGGTGCCATCTTTGAGACAGAGTACATCTGCCCTTCTTTCCTGTGTTGTGAAATACAAGGTGTCTTCGTATTTCTCTAGAAGTTTTATCTTTAGCCAATGCTTTGAATAAGAAAGGCTCTTCTCTGGTGACTGATCAAACTCCTGCAGCTTTTCATGGACTTGGTCCATGTTCATTACCCCATGCTCTAATTCTGAGTCTAACCATTCGCAGAATTCAATAAAAACTGCCTCTCGCTCCTCATCAATACTCCTCTGTCCTCTCTTCCTTTTTCCTTCCTCATCAGTCTTGGACAAACTGTCACCTCTCGCAAACATAAGTTTGCATCGCAAATAGTACAGTGTTTCTTCTGCTACCAAGTCGTTGATCCCTTCCAGGCGTCCAGTGACTTCAGTGCCCCAGTCATCCCCGCGACTCCGTGCTGTCTTCAGCAAGCTTGCCTTCAGTGTATCTGCAGTCAAATTATCTGGCACTCTGTATTTCTTTCTAGCTTGTGCTGGATTATTTTTGTAGAGCTGGGCTGGTTGGTTGCAAAGACTGCATACATCCTTATACAGGAGGTCAACTGACTGTGATCTTCTAGAACTGCAGCCAGTTGATGAACTGAACTCACAAGTAGTGCGTCTTCTCTTCAACTTTGATGACTCTTTCTCTGCCTTTGATGCTTGAGCTGACTTCTTGGTGGTTGCAACAAAGTTGTTGTACAGATCATTTTTACACTTCTGGTGGTACCTCAGTTTTCCTTCCTTTTGAGCGTCCTTCATACGTTCCACAACAGTAACATTTTCGACAGTTTCTGCTTGTTTCAATAAAGTTGAGTATCCCTTTGGAGTTGCCTGTATGAGCCTTTCAGCTGGTGTATCCGAGCGTGCACAGATGAAGCAATTGAGCACAGGTGGAGTAACGTCTTCATCCATATTGCTAGACTCCATGTCCTGCAAAGTAGAAAATGAGATATATTTAGAAATTCTTTTTCCACAAAGGAGTGTCTGTGGTGAAATATAAATGTTAACAATCAACTCAGAATCATGAAAAACCCTTATTTGACCCCTCATAAGTTACTTAAGGGCCGATTTAAAAAAATAAAAATTCTCGAAAATAATTTTTCGGTACCCGAATTCAACAGCTTTTTTTCTGGGTTTCCCACGGGAGTTGACCTTCAACATTTTAACACATGTTATTACACACCTTTACAAACATATTGGTGAAGAAATTTTTTGGTAACAATTTAGTTAACAGATTTTCATGTTTCCCTTACTATAAGAACATAAGAACACACAGTGTTACGGATTCGTAACTTCCGTTATTGTGGTTTTCACCCACTTGACGTAGTTCTGATGTGAGGTACTATTATTATCTTCAAAAGGTTTATTATTCAGGAACGATTATCTAAAGTTAAAAAGGCTAACTTTAAATGATACAGGAAACCGACCCGGAAGAGATGAAGAGGAAGAAGTGGCACGAGCAAAGTCGGAGAAGAAGGCGTGACGTCAGCGCTCCGTAACGAGCAAGGTCTACTGACAGTGGTGAATGAATTTTGAGTTCCTTGAAGGGACATCCGGCGACAGGAATTAACGCTGGAGGGGAAAATCTGTGTAGTCAGATTCGGGCGCTGAGATTTCGACGAATCCGCGCCTGGTCGCATCGGCTCAAGTAAGGGCCGTCGGCCATTGTGAACCCCGCGCTTGGGACACCTACAGAGGTTTTGCCTTGTGTCATCTTCACCCCAACATCCTACCGTTTGTCGGGGATGTGTGTGTGCGACCGCTTTGTCTCCAATTACGTTGCGGTTCGCTGAGTGATAGGTGAAGGTTCTCCTCTGAAGGGCGCTATTGTACAGTTTCGGCGGGGCGATCCCCATTGTCAACTGTATGCGCTTCGGATATCGACTGAAGAGCGAGATTCGGGCTTTGACCGGATTTCGTTCTATCGACCGCTGGAGTGAATCACATTCACCTTGGGAAAAGTTATAGAGACATTGAGGAGTGTCCTTTCACTCGCAGGCCGCGCAGTGAGTTACCTGACTTTATATAAGATATATATATATATATATAGAGTGCACTCTTAATGGCCATCTGTTATACCGTTATTCCTGTGTGTGATTTCTAATACAATTTTGTTCATTTTTAATCATTGGTGTGGTTTCACTATTGATTTTCAACACAGGGTAATATATCTTTCTGCCGGGGCTCCTCTCGTAGTTCGGAGGTGACCGAGACCAGGAGATTGTAGAGGACTCCATAACAACAGACACAGATAAAGTGGTTGCTCTCACTACTTTGATTATTAGCCCCCGTTGGACGTAGTTCGAAACGGAGATTTATGGATTTGGTCTTGTCCGTCCGCCCGTGTGTCTCGGAGATGTATGGACCGATTTTGTTCATATTTAGTATAAAGACAATACACGATGGTATACATATGCGCGTCATTTTGTTTTGCGATGCGATCAGAAATGGCCGGCTAGCAGTCATTTTAGTTGTGAAAAACCGGATGTTGAACATTTCCTCAATCATTTCTCGGACATGCATTTGCCAATGTTGTTCAAACTAGGCACACATATAATGAATTATCGCTTACATATGAACGTCATTTCTTTTCGAGATCAGATCCAACATGGCCGACTGGCGGCCATTTTGTTACTTAAGCGTGTCTCCAAAAATTTCTTGAACATGCATGGCCCGATTTTGTTCAAACTTGGCACAAGCAGAGTACATTATGGCGTACACGTGGGCCTCACTTTATTTTGCGATCCAATCAAAGATGGCCAACTGGTAAACTAGTGGCCATTTTAGTTGTTAAAAACCCTATATTGACCATGTCCTCAACCATTTCCTGGAGATGCATTTACTGATATTGTTCAAATTTGGCACACAGATAATGAATGATGGTTTACATATGCACGTCATTCTTTTTCGAAATCAGATCCAAGATGGCCGACTGGCTGCCATTTTGTTATGTAAACGTGTCCCCACCCATTTCTCGGACAGGCATGGACCGATTTTGTTCAAACTTGGCACAAAGACAATACATGAGAGGATACATATGGAAAAGATTTTGTTTTGTCATCTGACCAAAGATGGCCGACTGACATCCCTTAACCTCATACAGCAAAATTACTAAAATCACGGCGGGGGCTATGATATTTTACGCCTTTTTCTTCTTGTGTCACATGAAACTGTACCATAGAAGAGCTTTCTTGGAATGTTTCTGTCCAAGAATGGCATTCATACAACACACACACATACACACTAATGTGGATACAGTACTACGAGACCTAAGAGGACTCCGTTCCACCTTTTGAAACCCGCATTTGGAGATAACAACCAACGAAACACACACAAGATGGCGGCGGCGGCGCTGGAGGCGGTATGACTTTCGGGTCGCCTGCCTCCCTCTCGCCTGGGACGGAGAGGACATCGTTCCTTTTGTTCAGTATACTGTACATTTCACATTTGAAGTTGTTCACTATACCATCAGACAGACGGACATATCTCAAAAAGTTGATATCTCAAATCGGATATCTCAAACAGACAAATGTGTAACTACGAGAAAGGAGTGATTGGCATACCTTCCATGACATGCACATTTATGAGAGTAAGCAGCCGTAAAAACCGAAACCCAAACTGACCAGAGATGAAAGAAACAAATCTTTAACAACTTTACCAACCAGAGAGCTCATCTGACAGTTAATCTCAGAGCACGCTGGTCATTTCCAAAATGGCGGCGAACCATCACGTGCTCGAGTGCACCATTGTGCAAGGAAGTTTCTGCTAAACACAAAGGTGAAACCAAGTGATATTTCCAGGAGATAGGCCGAAGAGTTTGGTGATTCGTGTCTCTTATTCAAAGTCGCATCTCTCTGGTGTAAAAGGTTTAAAAGTGGAAATGAATCGTGCCGAATAACCTTGAACCACCATCCTCATATATACATTGAGAGGATTAAAAATAAACACCAGCTCATGATCTTTCCTGATTGCAGCTCGCAGCAGGTCATGAGCTGTTAATACAAAGGGTATTTTTTTTAAAGTAATCTTGGATTACCGATAGACCGTTTATGATTAAAAGCCATTAAAGTGTCACATATATTATTTTTTTGACTGCGGCCTTTACAAAATTTACAACTTTCAGAGGATCTGCCTTTACAAGAATTCTGTTATTTCTCTGTTTCTTTTGTCTCCGCATTTTCCATCCTTGGATTTGAATGCTTAGTCAACCTTGGCCATCAAGGGCAGCCATTGATTGCTGGAGTAACTCACCTGCATAGGCCAAGGTGTCATTTCCAACCAGTGGTCGTTTTCTGTCCATGATGTTTGCTCCTCCTGGCTTCAAACTCCAGCTCTCTGGAAAACAGGTGGATATAATAATGTGGATGAATAAGAAGATGGCATTAGGTTTGACAGATGCAGTGTGGTTGGTAAATATTATCAAGGTGTTAAGAAGGCGAAGGTAAAATAAAATCATGGCTTGAATATGCCATCCTTAGGAGGGCACATCAGGAAGGTTTGTTCGCCTATGCTGCTTGAGGTTAAAGATCACACAATGTCCATAAATAAGAAGAGGCAATAAAATGGATTCTGCTAACCCGACCTAATTCCAAATTCATGCCCGAACATAAAGGGGCACTGCATCAGCCACACTGCTATGCTTCAATGATTTACCCAGTGGAATTAATGAATAATTGAATCCCAGCCTATTATGCATGCGCAGGAAGAATAAGAAGAAATACAGAGTTCATAGAGCACATTACCATACGCTGTCTTGAGAATCAAGGACATGGGCGGGGCCTACCAGTGGCAAATTTGATTGGTCATGATGACGTAAAATGCTGTGATATTTTGTCTAAGTACTGCTAAACGGAAGGGTTTTGAAAGTGCGAAAAAGGCAATTTGTGTTCTACAGTGTTGGAGTATATAATTCAATTGAAGTAAAATAAATATTTTAAAGGACATATAAATATTTTTTTGGGAGGTTTCGTGCCATTAATGCAATGTCTTTTACACCACCTTATTTAACACTTTACATTACAACTATGGGGGATGCCTCTTCGTGGTGGTTGTACCCCCAAACACAAGTCGGGGACCAAATCCTCCCTGTTCTTCCCTGCTGGCCAGATTTGTCAGGGTAACACGGTTATGGGCAGAGTGCGGATCGGTCCCCATGGGCCGGCCCTTTCCCTCTTGTCTCTCTCTCTCTCTCTCTTTTCTCTCTCTGTAACTCTGTCGTGGCCCTGACTTTGTGAGGGTGGGGGTACACCAGCCTTGATGTGAGGGAGGGGGGCATGTGGGGGGGGGGGGGGGGAGAGGCAGGGTCTCTAGGTCGCTCCTGCGATATCGATCGGCTGTCTCCGTGCCGTGGGCTTGTTCAAGAGAACTCTCCGGGGCTATACAACAACAACAACAGCAACACATTACATTTGTTATTCGTGCTTGTTGTTTGTGTCCTTTTTGAAGTCCTTAAAAACAGCAAGTTTCCTGTTTGGAATGATTTTCAATTTTGTTTCACTGCCAGACGGGCAGACAAACATCTCCGCGTTTCGATTCTCGTGCGCATGGTAATATCTCCCCTTTTACCATTTCACACCACAAGATAAACCTCAAATCCTGTTGGCACTGACAGGGGACAGTTTTCATAATTGCATAAATAATTTGAAAAGCTCATCTCACTATGTATGTTTATTAATTAGGTGAAGGAACAAAAGTGACGAATTGGAATTCAAATATTCATGAGGTGAAATTTACATGGCACAGGGGGCAATGTTAACAATGCGTGAATGCCGTTAAATCCCGTTTACACGCGGCTCTGCACCTTATGGACAATTGCTGTCACCAAGGAGGAAATATATTCACAGCTGCAAACTGCAGGACTAGTGGTGTGAATGGTCAAGGCAAACAGGTCATTGTGCTAGGCTCGTTCTACACCCAGGCTGAATGGAAGGGACAGACACTCGCTTTATGTAGCAACTATAATGCTTAATGCAATCCGAGAGCCTGGAAATTGGTGTTTTATCATTGGCAACAATGACCATCTTTATCTGGCTTTTCCTTATTTCCTCCCTTTGTGGCGGACCGAGCTGGTACGACACTTGAATGGACGAATCGAATTTGAATGGTCTCCCTCCTTCATAGCATGATGTGTACTCTGTGACCTGTGCTGCATAATTGAGCAGTGGATCACACCATAGCGGGAGGCGTTGTAGTATTCAGATCAATATTTATTACACTCGTGAGTGATAATAATAATAATCAGGTCGGACAAGACACCCATGTTAGGAAAGGTGGGGCAAGATGTCTGATATATATATACATATACACACACACACACACACACACGCACACCCATACAGTGCCTTCATAAAGTGACCCCAAACCTTGACGTTTTCACATTTTGTTGTGTTCCAGCCTGAATTTCAAATGGATCAAATTAAGATTGTTTTGGCACTCATCTACACATAATACCCCAATAATGTCAAAGTGGATTAAATTTTTTAATTTTTTACAAAATAATTAAAAATCAAATACAGAAATATCTAACTTACATAAGTGTGGTATTCAACCCCCTGAGACCATACGTCGTAGAAGTGCCTTTGGCAGCGATTACAACTTCGAGTCTGCTTGGATATGTCTGTCTCAGGTTTGCCCATCTGGATTTGTGGAGTTTCTCCCATTCTTCCTTGCAGATTTGCTCAAGCTCTGTCAAGTTAGATTGGCAGCATCAGTGAGCAGCGATATTCAAGTCTTTCCACAGATTCTCAATGAGATTCATGTATGGGCTTTGGCTGGGCCACTCAAGGACTTTCACGTTCCTGTACTGAAGCCATTCCAGTGTTGCTTTGGCTGCATGTTTGGGGTCATTGTCCTGTTGGAACGTAAATCTTCGCCGCAGTCTAAGATCTTTTGCACTCTGAAGCAGGTTCTCCTCAAGGATTTGCCTGTATTTGGCTCCATTCATTGTTCCCTCTACCCTTACAATTCTCCCAGTCCCCGCCGATGAAAACCATCCCCATAGCAGGATGCTGCCTCCACCATGCTTCACGGTAGGGATGGTGTTAGATGGGTGATAACCTTTGCTCGGTTTCTGCCAGATGTATGGCTTTGCCTTCAGGCCAAAGAGTTAAATTTTCATCTCATCAGATCACAGAATATTTTGTCTCATGCTCTCGGTCTTTCATGTGCATTTTTGCAAACTCCAGGCATGCTGTGATGTGCCTCATTGGGTTCTTCGTCAACTCCTTGCTCAAGGTCCTTCTTGTCCGGTTGCTCAGTTTGTTCAGAAGGCCAACTCTCAGAAGAGTCTGAGTATTTCCGTATTCTTTCAATTTGTTAATGATGGAGCTCATTGTACTCTTGGGAACTATGAACACTCTAGAAATTGTTTCATATCTGTCCGCAGATCTCTGCCTCCTCACAATTCTATCTCTGAGTTATATGGATAGTTATTTGGACTTCATGCTCAGTCAGCGTGTGGTTATACCAAACAACATGTGGCCCTGAATGGAATTCTCTCATCTCCCCTTCCTGTTCAGGCTGGAGTTCATCAAGGCAGTGTTCTGGGCCCTGTGCTTTTTCTGGTCTTCATCAATGATCTTTCTGACTCTCTGGAAAATCCTCTCTATCTCTTTGCTGATGACCCCACTCCACCTCATATAGAAAGGTGTGTTTCTTTCAAAATCATGTCCAATCAATTAAATTGGCCACAGCTGGACTCCAATCAAGTTGCAGAGACATCTCAAGGATGAGCAAAGGAAATTGGATGCACCTGAGCTCAATTTAGAGTGTCATAGCAAATGGGGTGAATACCTATTGACTCAAGATATTTAATCTTTTCAGTTTTAATTAATTTGTAATAAATTCTGAATTTTTTTTCCACTTTGACATTATGGGGTATTATGGGTAGATCAGTGACAAATAAATCTCAATTTAATCCATTTTAATTTCAGGCTGTAACACAACAAAATGTGAAAACATCAAGGGGTGTGAATACTTTCTGAAGGCAATATATATATATTTTTTGTACAATTAGTGCCCCCAATTTTAATGGTACCGTAGAGTTTCTTACACCCCTCGGAGTACTGAGCCATCATTTAGGTTTTTTCTTTCTTCCTTTTTTTCTGCCAATGTCTGAATTGTATCTCTGAGCTGGGTGGGACTTTGGAAATGAAATTTTACATCAGTAATGTGAAGACAAAGAATGTAGGGTTGGCATAATTTGTTTAATCTTGGCCAAATTTTTGAGGTCTTGACCTTATTTTCGACATTTTAACACTTTTAAGCATAACTCGACTAAGGTTTGTCTGATCGGAATGAAATTGTCCCTTCTAGATGGAATAGAGGAAGGTGCATTTACGATTTATTTAAATCATAACCCCCCCCTGGGTTAAAGGTCAAGGTCAAATGGTGATCTAAAGAAAATAACGCATTTTTTGTCTTCTCTCAATTTTGATCATCCGGAATCTCAAAGACCGCTTGGCCTTTCAAGATATCCTTGCATCACAATAGTGTACCTGCATTGAAGTTGTGCACCTGATATTTGATTTGTGTCCTTGCCCTACCTTTTCGGAATGCGATCGAATTCCCAAAAAACACATTCCTGATCGTAATGTGAATAATTTTCCTCCGATTTTAATGACGTTAAGCTTATTGGATACATTGTAGATGGGGACACATTTTATTTATTTACACTCTGTCCCTCAATATTGAAGGGCAAGGGCATATGGCAGTCAGAAACAAAATGTGGCCTTCATCGCAGATATCTAGTTTTCAATTGCTGATTTTCTTCCTAAATTCGAGCATCATTATATGTGTGCCGTTACCTGGGCATCCCATCTGGTAGCATTAATTGGTGGACAAAAAAAATCTCCCAGTGTCCTACACGAAGAGTAGGTGAGTTATCGCCGACACGTTGGATAAATTCCAAACTACTGCCCTGATTGACTGCTGGGAAGGCAATGGCAAACCACCCAGCATATAACGCTTGCCCAGGAACTGCTTTGGCAGCACCAATGCTCTGCAATGAGTTCTGGTACATTGATGATTATGATGATGAAATGGAATCATATAACCATGAGCAAGGAGGTTAAGCAGGCCAGAAAGGTTGGAAATGTTGCTTGACTTCTCGACAGCGACCTCTCGCCCCAAACTTACAATAATTCGCCAAATGTCTGTCTGTCTGTTCCCAGGTACCGCAAAAAACGGCTGAAACGATCGCAACGACGTTTTGGGTGGGACCGAAGGTAATCCTGGGACCCCTTGGAGTAAAATAGGCTGTATTGTTTTTCCAATTTTTTCCCAATTTTTCCAATTTTCCAGTTTTTCCAAACACGATGGAATAGTATTTACCGATATGAACAGTGATGTGGCTTTTATTGAAATTCTACAAATACAGGTTTAGATTTTGATGATTTGCGTGTGATATGATTTAACGGATGTTTATATGAATCGTTTAAAATAAAAAAAGCCTTCAATTTCTGATATTTTGCCTTTTCATTTGGGCCTCCCAATTGAAGCCACGCCCATAGGGCGGGTACCATTGCTAGTAATATGAATTCATTGATGCGCAGCATGAGGCTGCAGGTTTGCATCATAGCTACTTCACCTCATTGTTCAGTTTGGAAACAATCCTCTTTCATGGAGGTGCTCTATGTTTAGCATCCTTTGGGTTGGCCTGTTTTGGCATTGCAAGCCGAGTACATACTTCGCCCTGCTGGCATCCGAGTCAAGTCTCACACACTGCTTTGATTTGCTCATTGTCTAATAATATCATGTAAAAGCATGTAAAGCTGGTCTTTTATTGTCCTGGTTCTTTTTCTTTTTCCATAGAGAAACTTTTTCTCCCCCCATTAAGGCTTAAATGTCATGTGATATATGGGCAAGGCCTTCCATGAGCCTTGGATCACTGTTACAAAGAACACCAAGAATTGATTGACACTTAGTCAGTTCTCAGCAGGTTTGCACTAATTACAGCGATTCACCACAATTCTTGTCTTGTTTTGACTGATCTTCTCCAGAGACGCAGGCCCTGTGGCTCACGTCATAATGATTGAGAAGGTTTGCTGTGAAGTCTAAGGATGACTCGAGGCACTTTATGGCTGCTCAACTTGAGAAATTGAATCAGTACTTATCCATTGGTAATCCACCAGGGAGATGTACCGAAAGTCTAACAGCGGCGTCGCTGGGCTTGTAAAATATTATAAACAACAAACACATATGCTTAGCTTTTTAAACAGTCGCTATTGCTGTTTACAACATTAAACAAAGAAATTTGGAGGAATCCCGACATCCGTGAGGTAAGTTTTACATACAGAACTGAGCGAAGATCTACTGTAATCTATGTACCCCACAAGGATTGGGTTAATAACATGCTATCAGAAAAATGAGGCAAATTTCTGACTTCCGCGGTTGTTAGTACCATACACCGCTTATCATTGATTCATGAATCATACACCGCTTGAATCCATTAACTTTGCATTCACGACATCGGGATTAAGGTTTTATGGTCATATTTACTATATTATTATTATCACTATCACGAAAACGATACGACTGAAACGATATACTACTGTATTAAGAAACCTGGGCTTAATTTGTCTGAAGGGTAGGCATAAAGCCTAAGGCCTATACGTACCATTTTGTTGCAAGAGACGTAACCTGATGCTTTCGATATTTGATGGTCATTTTAACAATCGGTTTGTTTGTGTTTCACACTGAATGAAAAACATAAAGGTAGAGCATGGTGATTGTGATATATGACAGGTTCGACGATATGTTCGGCATGAACGACATATAAATAAAAATGGCGGTGCGTGGAGAGTCAGCCGCAGCACCGCCGTAATGACACCAGACGTAATCACATCACTCTGTCATGTGTCCACATCCTCAGCTCTGATTGTAATATGTTTGAGGGGACATACATACATACATACATAAATACATACATACATACATACATACATACATACACATACGGACCGACAAACACTGTTCTCGACGGCTTTGCCCTATGGGCTACGCACTAAAAAGTGACTTAGGTCTTGTCTCCAATACTGACATTGCAATACGCACGTGTCCTGCCTTCGGGATTTCACAGCTGTGCAGGAATTGGACGAAACTGAGAACATTTGAATCAACAAATCCACAGGCCGAAAACGTTACAGTTTGTGCAACATGATGTAAAAACTGGAACATTCACATGATGTCCTCATGGGCTATTGTTTCAGGACAGTGGCAGCATGATTTGCAATATTGAATCTGGTAACAGCTGCGTCTTTTTGGTTCAATCTAAACCACCCCCAAAAGTAACACAATGCTCCAAAACCAAAGAATAGACATTGTGGACGTGCTGTTTGTTGTGATGTCTGCAGCAGGAGGTGGGGACCATGCCAAAAAGAGAGCTTTGTTTTCAAAAGTTTCTGCTCTGCTCGTTCTGAAAACGAATGTTCGCTTTTGTCTTCACATGCTTTTTATCTCCATGATGGTGTTATGTAACTTCAGTATAAAGGCAGATTTGTTTTTATCGTCCTCATTGCCTTTGCATGCAAGCCATATTGTAAGAGATCACAAGTTTGACAAATCTCAAATTTGGCCAAAGCGGCCCATTATTTATACTAGCAACGGTACCCGCCCTATGGGCGGGGCTTCAATTGGTAGGCCCAAATGAAAAGGCAAAATGTCAGAAATTGAAGGCTTTTTTTATTTTAAACGATTCATATAAACATCCGTTAAATCATATCACACGCAAATCATCAAAATCTAAACAGTATCTTTAGAATTTCAATAAAAGCCACATCACTGTTCATGTCGGTAAATATTATTCCATCGTGTTTCAAATCGTGATCGATACACTATGATCGATTGTGATGATCGTGATCGTGAATCGTGATCGATAATAGTGTTCACAATCGCTATGTCGTATGTACTCCCGATACGTGTACTAAATTCCCGAAACGTGTAACTGTACCAAATCAACAGTTAAAAGGATTTTGAGCCGATAGCTGTTACTGCCTTGGCAAGATCGATGGAGACAGCGATCTGTTAGATCTGATCCTCCTTCATGCCGAAGTGCAGATCCTCCTTCATGCCACATCCGATCGATGCAGCCGTGCAGCGATCGGTGCAGCCGTTTGTGCGGCACACGGTGCAGCGATCGGTGCAAACATGGACTCCCACACTGCCACATCCTGCTGATACTTGCTCCCGCATGACGTTATTTTCCCGGGTGCCACACAAACGGCTGCACTGATCGAGATTTAACGGATGTTTATATAAATCGTTTAAAAGAAAAAAAAAGCCTTCATTTTCTGATATTTAGCCTTTTCATTGGGGCCTCCCAATTGAAGCCCCGCCTGTAGGGCAGGTACCGTTGCTAGTCGTCACAATGAGAACAATGAACGTTATGCGAACGCGAATGTTATGCGGGAGTCCACCCCTGAGAATGCTGGAGACGAAAGCTGAAATTGGAAAAACAATACAGCCCATTTTACTCCTGGAGATCTCAGGATTATCCACCAAAAATATCTTTGCGATCGGTTCGGCAGTTTTTACGGTACCTTCGAACAGACAGACAGACAGACGGACGGACATTTGGTGAATTATAGTAAGATATATATAAACCCCCCCACTCTTGCAGGGAAAATGGCCTTAAAATGCCTGTTGTTGTGTTGTTGTGTATATATATATATATATATATATATATATATATATATATATATATACAGGGTGTTTCAAAAAGATGGACCCAATTTCAAAGCAGTGTATTTCACGATGGCAACATTTTACAATTACACAAAAAGTTACAAACGGTTTAATAAGTTATCAAGTTTTACTAACCATTTTATAAATGCTCTATGTGCCCTCCACCTGCTGCAAGGACAACATCGAGACGATAGTTGAATTCGTCCCGAACGTCTCTCAGAGTGTCTTCTTTCACTGAAGTCGCCGCTGCCGTGATTCTGTTTTTGAGTTCATCCAGATTAGTCGCTAATGGTGGCACAAAAACACGGTCTTTGACGTATCCCCACAAGAAAAAGTCGCAGGGTTAATGTCTGGGGATCGTGGGGGCCAAGAGTGTAGCGCCAAGTCTTGGGGTCCCGTGCGACCTATCCAACGTTGAGGCAGTGTGTCATTTAGAAAACGTCGAACCTGCAGGTGACAATGTGGCGGTGCTCCGTCTTGCTGAAAAATGAAGTCAACGGAATCTTCATTATGTTGTGGAAAGAGCCAGTTCTGCAGCATTTCGAGATAGGTTTGCCCCGTAACTGTTTTTCCCTCGAAAAAGAAAGGGCCATAAACCTTTTTTTGAGAAACGGCACAAAACACGTTCACTTTCAGGGAATCACGCTCATGCTCTAGTTTCGTGTGGATTCTCTAGTCCCCATATGCGCACTTTGTGACGGTTAACTTTACCGCTTAGATGAAACGTTGCTTCATTACTAAAAATGAAACGCGGTAAGAAGCTGTCGTCTTCCATGTTCTGTAACATCACATCACTAAATTCTACACGCTTTCCTTTGTCACCTGCACGAAGAGCCTGTACAAGTTGCAACCGGTATGGCCTCATGATTAAACGTTGCCTTAACACACGCCAGACAGTCGTATGAGGGATCGCAAGTTCTCGGCTGGCACGACGAGTGGACTTGCGTGGGCTACGCAGAAAACTCTCTTGAATTCTACTCACGTTTTCCTCTGAAGTGCGAGGTCGCCTTGGGATCTTCCCCTTACATAAAAAGCCTGTTTTCTCAAATTGTCGGTACCAACGACGAATGCTCTTTGGCATTGCCGGATCAATGCCAAAACGCCGTTGAAACGCACGCTGCACCGCAATTAAGGATTCAGTCTTGCTGAAATGCAGAATGCAAAACGCCTTGTGTTGTGGGGTCGCCATCTTGTGAACGACTGAGGCTAGAGGCTGTTGGTGCGCTGGGAGAGTCATCTAGCGGTGGTCGTTTTAAACTCTATGCCCCGCCCTTTCAAGTGGTAAGAGGTTCATTTATGGGTGGTTCGTGGTTGCAGAGATATAGCGATTTCAAATCGGATCCATCTCTTTGAAACACCCTGAATATATATATAATATATACATGGCCCACAAGGTATATATATGTATATATATATACATATATATATATATATATATATATATATATATATATATATATATATATATATATATATATATATATATATATATATATATATATATATACAGTCACGTGAAAAAGTAAGTACACCCCATGAGGTCGAAGATCATAGTAAAAAATACGAAACCAATTGTTCAAATTGTTCTAAAAGCACCAAAATTGGCACACATGTAGATTAATACATTCTGAACAATTTTGGATATGGAGGCATTCAAGATTCTCCCCGTAGCACATTTGGCGGCCATTTTTCAAAATGGCCGCTATTTACCATTAGCGTCATTGAATATGTACCATAATTTGTCTTTTTGTGGATGCTAGAGGTGATAAGTGTGCTAGAGGTGATAAGTATTGTACAATTACACATACTTGTGTGCTTACCAAATAAAATGGCTACCATTTTACAAGAAAAATGAATTTTACTTTGCAGCGGCAGCGGTGGTGGCAGTGACGGCGGCTGCAGTAATAGTATAGTGTTGATAGTCATGGTACTTGTAGTAGTAGCTTGTGGTAACATGGTGGTGTTTTGTGTCTTTGCAGGTGAGGCTTTGATAACCATTCAACTGGTGGTGGATTACAGCAGCAGCAGCAGCACCACCTGACATCAGAGACGCGTTGTTCCAGACTGCAGCCATGGCAAAGAAGTTCCAACTGGTCGATACTTTTGAGCAACGTACTCCCACAACACCTCCTGAGACAAACTGGAAGCTGTGTCTTGTATGTCAAGAGGAGACAACAGAGTCACTTGTCTGCCCAGTACTGTCTAAACGCCGAGACCCTGGGAGTGGATACACGACAATGGCTGCAAACTTGGTCAAGTTTGATGAACTAGGGAAACTGCCAAGAACTGTTCAGTTACAGAGACTAGATGAAGGACAAGGTGTTGAGGCGACAATGGTTGCCCACCAGGCCAAGTGGCATAAAACATGTATGCTCCAATACAATAACACAATGCTACGAAGAGCAGAGAAGAGACTCATCGCAAGCAGCTCAGCATTTGGTAGTACTGACAATGTCCCAGCCAAGCACGCCAGAACACACTCTTCAGAAGCCACTACCAGCGGCACCTCCTGCTTTTTCTGTGGAAAGTCTGGCACAGAGACCCTACATGAAGTAGCAACCTTCCAGGTGGACACACGCGTACGGAAGTGTGCAGCGCAAGCTGGGGACAATGAACTCATGGCCAGGCTCAGCATGGGTGATATGGTGGCTCTGGAGGCCAAGTACCATTCCAAGTGTTTGTTGGCTCTTTACTATCGTGCAAAGACCACTGTAGAAGCCGAGCAGAAAACTGACCATGAAGGTGTGATGTCAAGAATCGTACTGGCTGAACTGGTCCTGTATATCGAGGAAACCCACCTAGAAGAGGGCACCGCCCCAGTCTTCAGACTCGCAGATCTTGCAAAGCTATACACGACAAGAATGGAACAGCTCGGGGTTGCTTTGTGCAAGAAAGTTAATAGCACAAGGCTGAAAGAGCGCCTGTTAGCCCAGTTACCAGGCCTGAGATCCCAGAGCAAAGGCCGAGATGTTCTACTAGCGTTTGATGACGACATTGGTGAAGCGCTAGGCAAAGCCTGCGAGCAAGACTGTGACACTGAGGCAGTTCACCTTGCGCGTGCTGCACAGATAGTTCGTCGATATATGTTTGAAGACACTGACCGATTCCGTGGATCATTCCCGGGCGGTTGTCAGGAGGACTCTGTGCCAAACGTACTAGTTGCAATGGTAAATATGGTGCTGGATGGCCCCAGCATCAAGAACCAAAGCCATTCCTCTTCGACACAAGCAGCTCTTTCCATTGCGCAGCTTCTCAAGTTCAACAGTGTCAAGCAAAGTCGGAAGCAGGGAGCAACCAAGACACAGGAGCCTCCAGCTGTCAGACACAGTACGTCTCAAGAAACTCCTCTTCCAACCTATGTTGGGCTGATGCTGCATGCTGAAACACGCAAGAGAGGACTTGTGGACAAGCTCTTCTCTCTGGGCCTAAGCATCTCATATGACAGAGTCCTGCGTCTTTCTGCCCAGATGGGAAACAGCGTGTGTCAGCTGTACCGCATAGAGCAAGTGGTCTGCCCGCCTACCCTGCGTGGCAATGTGTTCACAACTGCGGCTGTGGACAACATTGACCACAACCCAAGTGCCACCACAGCCAAGAATTCATTCCATGGAACAGGAATCTCGCTTTTGCAACACCCAACGTGTGCAGATGAGGGAGTGGATCGTAGCATTGCTCTCACTGGGCGTGATACTGGATCAAAGACGGTTGAGCCTCTACCAGAATATTACACGGATGTACGTCCTGTTGCTTCCTCTGTCAAAGGGCAAACGATCCCAGCTACTTCTGTGACCTCTCTTAGACGCCACAACTTTGAGCAGCACATAGAAGATGAGTATATGTGGCTGGAGAACACGAGAAGTGTTCTCAAAGATGATGTTGAGGCCTGTGAAAACACATCATGGGCTGCATACCATGCAAGGCACCAAGATCCAAAGCAACCAGTCATCACACCAACGTCCCTGCTTCCCTTGTTCCAGGAGAGTGCTCACACTGTGGCAATGATCAGACACTCTATTGATGTAGTCAGGAGTGCAGTTCAACATCTCAACCCAGGCCAAACTCCAGTTCTGACTTGCGACCAGCCACTATTCACTCTAGCAAAACAGATCCAGTGGAAGTGGCCAGACACATATGGAGAAGACCAACTGGTGGTGATGTTCGGGGGGTTGCATATTGAGATGACGGCACTGAAGACCCTGGGTGACTGGTTGCAGGGAAGTGGGTGGACACAAGCACTGGTACAAGCAGAGATCACAACTGCAGGAACAGCAGACTCATTTCTTCGAGCAGCTCACGTCACATGCACCAGAAGAGCACACCAAGTCACAGCGGCTGCGTTGTACATTCTCCAACGGCGTGCCTATGACCAGTACAGCACCACCAATACAGAAGATGATGAGCACCCTGGAAGCTTCGAAGACTGGTGCAGTCAGAGAGAACAGAGTTACCCGCAGTTTCAGTACTGGTCAACAGTCTTGGCACTGGAGCTGTCCACTCTGATCTATGTGCGATCTCTGAGAGAAGCCAATTTTAGCATGTACGTGGATGCTCTGACAGAACTGGTTCCGTGGTTCTTCGCACTAGACCACACGAACTATGCCCGCTGGATACCAGTGCATCTGCGGGACATGGCAGAACTGGCAAACAAACATCCAGACGTCTTCACAGAGTTTAGCAACGGACACTTCACAGTCCAGAAGACCAAGAGGATCTTTTCAGCAATCCCTATTGACCAAGGACATGAGCAGAACAACGCGTATGTCAAGGGTGATGGAGGAGCCATCGGCCTCACAGACAATCCAACTGCACTGAGGCGCTGGATGGTTGCCGGACCAGAGGTTGCTAGAGTGATTGTGGAATTTGACGACTTCAATCTGCATCCACACGACCAAGAGGAGACACGTCACCACGAGGAGACACCAAGTGTGCAGAACACTTTTGCCAGAGATGTGCGCTCACTCGTGGCCGTCATTGAAGAGCTGGGCAACCCTTTCGAGGAGGACAGTCAGGACTTGCTGGTGCTCGACACAAAGGAGATCGCAGACCCTGCAGTCATAGAAACAGTCCGTAATGCCAAGCAGATTGGCCAAGACCAGTTTGAAGCATTCTCAAAGGAATGCATCGTGGACAGAACCAAGTCCATTGAGGTGGCAATCCACCGGAACAAGCTACCACTGTTTGCGACCAAGAGAGGACCCAAAATACCCAAAGGAAAACAACAAGGAATTTTGGCCCATCTAGCACCATACTACCGACACATACTGAAGTCTATGTAATGACGCTAATGGTAAATGGCGGCCATTTTGAACAATGGCCGCCATATCTTCCACAGGGCTAATCTTGAATGCCTCCATATCCAAAAATGTTTAGAATATATTAATCTACATGTGTGCCAATTTTGGTGCTTTTAGAACAATTTGAACAATTGGTCTGCTATGCCGCAGGACTAATGTAAAGTTTTGACTTTTTCAACATATTTCAACATACAGCTATTTGATCTTCATTTCAACAATATTGATAGATAAAGGTGATATAATATAACCAATATCATGAAACATTTACATTTTGCAGTCCATTGTATAATTTAAATAAACATAAATACAAATTTCGCATGTGGAAAAAGTAGGTACTACACCCCTACATTTATCACTACTTCAAATACCTAAAATTAGAATCAGGTGCACCAGCTCAGGAGCAAATGATTAGAACATCGTTAGAGAGGATCTTGGAGGAACCTGTCTTATTTAAACCTCAGACATTTAGTTTGGTTTGCTCTTTGTTGTTGAAGTGTGCGGCGTCACCATGCCCAGATCAAAAGAGCTCTCTGAGGTCTTCAGAAAGAAGGTTATAGATGCCTACGAGTCTGGGAAGGGATTTAAAAAGATCTCCGAACAATTTGAAATCAATCATTCGACTGTCCGGAAGATCATCTACAAGCGGAGAAGATTCCAAACAACTGTCAACTTGTTCAGGCCAGGCCGCCCCAGCAAGTTCAGCCCGAGAGCAGACCGCAAGATGCTGAAAGAAGTCTCTAAGAACCCCAGAATGTCATCACGGGACCTACAGGTAGCTCTTGCCACTGTTGATGTCAAAGTGCACGAGTCTACCATTAGAAAGATACTGCACAAATTTGATCTAAATGGGAGGTGTGCCAGGAGGAAACCTTTGCTGTCCAGAAAGAACATCAGGGCAAGACTAAAGTTTGCCAATGAACACCCAGGCAAAGACCAGCACTTCTGGAACAATGTGCTCTGGACAGATGAGTCAAAGGTAGAGCTATTTGCCCACAGTACCAGAAGACATGTTTGGCGAAAACCAAAGACAGCATTTGACCACAAGAACCTGATACCAACTGTAAAGCATGGTGGTGGAAATATTATGGTTTGGGGCAGCTTTGCTGCATCAGGGCCTGGGCAGCTCACCATCATATAATCCACTATGAATTCGTCATTGTACCAGAGGGTGCTTGAGGATAATGTGAGGCCATCTGTCGGAAAGTTGAAGCTCAACTGAAGGTGGACCTTGCAACATGACAATGACCCTAAACATACCAGTAAATCCACCAAGGAATGGCTGAAAAGAAAGAAATGGAGGGTTCTGGAATGGCCAAGTTAAAGCCCGGATCTAAATCCCATCGTGATGTTGTGGGGGGATTTGAAACGAGCTGTGCATGCAAGAAAGCCCTCAAACATCGCACAGCTGAAAGAATTCTGCATGGAGGAGTGGGCAAAAATTTCTCCCAGTCGATGTCATTAAATTGCATTAAATCAGACTTTTTCCACCTTTATTTACACATCGTAACCCACAACTTCCAAGTGAAAAACAAAGTTTACAAACTTCAGAAGATTAATAAAAAATACAAAACTAGCATATCCCCTTACAATAGCAATTATAAACTAGAACGGCACTCAGTCGAGAGCATACCTCCGCCTGGTTGGCCATATCACTCAATGGTGAAGAATCACTTTAAAATTTAAATAATTCTCATATCAGAATCCATATTCAGATCTTCACCAAAATCGAATCGATTTTTCCTTGCCACACACACAACTTGTCCACCAAGTTGCGTCCAAATCCATCCATAACTTTTTCAGATATCCCACAATGTATAGTTTTTGGCCCGATCTCCCAATGGTGAAGATTCACTTAAAAATTAAATAATTCACATGTACGAATACATATTCAGATCTTCACCAAAATCGAATCTATTTGTCCTTGTCAGGCAACCAACCTATCCACCAAGTTTCGACTAAATCCGTCAGCAACTTTTTGAAATATCCCGCTGTGTATCGTTTTTGGCCCTATCTCCAAATGGTGAATAATCACTTTAAAAATTCAAGTAGCCGGATCCGAATCCGGATCTTCACCAAAATCTAATAATTTTGTCCTTGTGACATACTATCTACATCTCCACCAAATTTTGTCTGAATCCGTCGACAACCTTTTGAGATATTTTGTTCACAAACATACACACACACAGACTAGAAATCGGTCAGAGACCGAGGACTTGCCAGAATGTACTTTGACAGAATGTTACTTGCCGGAATCTTTTCCGGCAAGTAACAAACAGACAGCCAGACAAACCAACCAACCAACATACTTCCGGCAAGTAACAAACAGACAGGGGTGAAAACATAACCTCCATCCACCTTTGGTGGTGGAGGTAATTAGCTCAGGTGTAACCAATCACCTTCAAATTTGTGCATGAATTGAGTGACTTTTACGCGAGATTTGATGTTCCAGGAAACCGAGTAAAATGTGAAGCTCTCTGTGAGGATCTGGATACTCGAGCGTGTCCCATACCTGTAATTTGTGAACCTGATGTCGTGAGGTGTTTTAGGGCGTTGAGTAAAAGGAAGGCTTGTGGTCCAGATGGCATCAAGTCTGGTATTCTGAAAGAGTTCTGTTTAGAACTTAGTAATGTTTTTACTCGATTGTTTCAGTTACTTTTGGCGACTCACACTGTCCCTATTTGTTGGAAAAAGTCCATTATTATTCCCGTGCCAAAAAAGGTTCACCCAGGGCAGCTCAATGATTATAGACCTGTTGCCCTCACCTCCATCTTGTGTAAATGTATGGAGAAATTGATGGTGACGTTTATAGCATCAGATGTAACTCCGAAACTGGATCCTTTACAATTTGCATACAAAGCAAGACGAGGTGTTGAAGATGCCTGGCTCAGCTTACTTCATCTAATCACAAGTCACCTTGACCAGAATGGAACCGATGTCCGTGTGTTATTTATCGATTTCTCGTCAGCCTTTAACACTATGCAGCCATTTACCCTTCTGAAGGTGTTGAGTGACCTGTGCCTGAACCCCCATATCATACTCTGGGTGGAAAGTTTTTTGCGAGACCGTCCTCAGCAGGTGAGGGTGAATGGTAGCTCATCAAAGTTATCAATCTTGAATACTGGTGCTCCACAAGGCGGTGTATTGTCGCCTCTACTGTTCAGTTTGTACACCAATGGATGTGTGGCTCTTAAACAAGTTTGTAACTTTATTAAGTATGCAGACGATATCGCCATTGTTGGCTGTCTTTCCGATCAATCATCTTTTGTATCGTACCTCGACGAGATTGACACATTGAACAAGTGGTGTGGGGACTTTTGTCTTACTCTGAATGTGGACAAAACAAAAGAGATGATTTTGGACTTTCGGAAAGGTCACAATCATGAGCCTGTAACCATAAATGGTGATAAAGCCCCTGTCACACCTTGGCGATTTAGCCAGCGTATGCCGACGTATCAAAATTGAGTGCTGGTGTGAGTCATACGCTGGCATACGTCGACAAATTTTGTGCATGCACGAAATTTGTCGACGAGCTCGGCGTACTACGACGTATGCCAGCGTGCTTCAGCGTGCTCTTAACGTAGCCAAATTTTTCATACGTCGGCATACGCTGGCTAAAACGTCAAGGTGTGACAGTGGCTTAAGGTAGAAATTGTTAGCAAATTTAAATACCTGGGTACCTTGATTGAGAACAAGCTAACTTTTGATGGAAATACTGATGCTGTGTACAAGAAATCAATGCAAAGATTGTATCTTCTCAGGAAGTTGAATTCATTTGGTGTTAGCTCTCGTGTGATGCGGATGTTGGCAAATTCCTTACTGATCAGTGTTTTGTCATTTAATTTGATTTCCTGGTACAGTTATCTTAATGTGCAGAATAAGTCACGATTGAGAAAGGTCATTACACTGGCATTTAAAGCTGTAGGTGGGCCTTCAACCAGTCTGGAGTCTCTATACTTGCGAGCATTGAAAAGGAAGGCGGTGCAGGTGTGTACTGATGAAAGTCATTTCTTGAACGGGCTTTTTGAAAAACTGCCATCAGGGAGACGTTTTCGTGTAAGGAGGATGAAGAAGAACATTTTCAAAAGGTCATTTGTACCATGTGCAATTCAAATGCTAAATTCAAATTCCTAGACATTTTGCTGTTTAGTCCATCTTCCATGTTTTATATTTATTTTATATCTTTTTATATTGTTTTCTTATTCCCTTTGTGTTTTATGTTTTAATGTTTGAGTCCCTCGCGGTCCCTCTGTGCTGTCTTTCCCTCGTGGTCCCACTGTGCTGTCTTTGCCTCGCGGTTGTCAGCTCTTTCACGAGCCTCGATTCAGTATTTAAAAAAAAAAAAAAAAAAAAAAAAATGATGGTCAACTTACGGTGTCACCAAAGAATAATTTCCCTGAAAATGGGACAATAAAGATTTATTATTATTGAAATAAATTGGGGATTTCTTCCACTTCCAACCCTAATTCCCCTAATTGCCGGTGCTGTAGGTGCAGCGGGGGCGGCGACGAGTGGTATCTCAGCAGCGGTAAAAACCGCTAACGACAGGAAAGCACAACTAGCAGCCCAAAAAGAATTGGAAAGACATAAGAAGGCGTTGGAGAAAGAACTTAAGGGGACGGAGAAACAAATTAGTGGAAGTGGTGTAATTGTAGATTTTGCTGAAAGGCTTGAAAGTCTGCCTGAGAGGGTGAGATCGTTAGTCGGAGATATGCTTTCCTCTATCGCACAGGTGGGTGTAAAACTAACTAAAAGGGGTAATGGATTATATCTTTTGCTCAAGGTCATCTGCCGTCTGCTTGGAAATCTGCCAACATCACCGCTTTGCACAAAAAAGGTGCAAAAACAGATCCCAGCAACTACAGACCAATCAGCCTTCTCCCAATTATCAGCAAAGTCATCGAATCCATCATTGCTTCAGATATGAAATCTTTCCTCTTCTCCAATGGCTTGATCTCTGATCATCAATTTTTTTCTTTTTTTCTTTTTTGTATTCTGAATCGAGGCTCGTGAAAGAGCTGACATTTACTTTACAAACAAATCAACCAGACAAACAAAATATATAAAAAGAGGGAGCGGAAGACAAGATGGGGAGAGAAGGGGAAGCACACAAACACTTGAGAGCACACAACATTTAAGAGCAGGGAGATGTGTGGGAGGGAGAGGGCTTGTGGGGGAGGAGGCGTGGGAATGGGGGGGGGGGGGGGTGGGAGAAGTATAAAACACAAGGACACCAAGGGCTTCCAGGACAGAAGTTGGTATTTCGAAAAAGTGGAATTGAGGTGAAATTAGCGGGGGTAGAAAAGATCAAGGTTTTAGATGGGGGAATATAAGAGATGGTGGTGAACAGCTGTTTTAAAGACCTGGAGGGTGGAGTGGGATTGAAGAGAGTGAGGGAGTTTGTTCCAGAGGCGGGAGAAAAGAGGAATGAAGGAGTGAAGCTGAGCAGAGTCTTGATTTTGGCAGTTTAACCATAAGAGGGTTGCAGGCAGATCTTGTGCGACCTGTAGGAATATTTGCGGGACAGAGCCCAGAGAGAGCTGGGGGGGGGGGGGGGGCAAGGCCAGAGAGGAGTCGGTAGAAGACGGAAAGACCACCAACCAGCCTGCAGTGAGTGAGTGAAAGGCCCTTGGAGTTAGCTTCATCGCGGGAGATTCCAATGATTCTGAATGCTTTGGTTTCAACAGCGTGAAGGCGAGCTAGGTGTGAGGCAGGAGCACCAGCCCAGAGGGGAGAGCAGTATTCCATTGAGCTGCGGATGAAAGCCTTGTATGTGGTGAGGAGCTCAGGTGTGCCAAGGAAGGACTTCGCACGACAGAGGATGCCCAGTCGGCGACTGGCTTTGGAGGCCAGATTTGAAATGTGGTTTTCCTAGGAAAGATCATGGCAGATAGTGAGACCCAAAAGCTTGAGTGACAGAACTTCTTGGAGAGGATTATTCAGAAAGTGGATGGGAGGGTTGTCCAGTCGGTCTTTTCGGAGAGATATCGTAAGAGTGTGACATTTGTCAGGATTGAAAGACATGTTCCACTGGTTTGCCCAGTCTGTGATTTTGTCCAGGTCTGCAGAGAGTGAGGAGGATGCAGACTGCTGATCTGAGGGATGAAGAATGGAGCGACAGAGAGTAGAGTCATCAGCAAAGAGATAGAGAGGATTTTCAAGAGAGTCAGAGAGATCATTGATGAAGACCAGAAAAAGCACAGGGCCCAGAACACTGCCTTGGGGAACTGCAGCCTGAACAGGAAGAGGAGATGAGAGAAACCCATTCAAGGCCACACGTTGACTATGACTAGAGAGGAAGTCTGCCAGCCATGCGTGGAGATTTCCATGGATAGTAAAAGAGGAGAGTTTGGTGAGCAGAGCTGGGTGCCAGACCGTATCGAAGGCACGTGATATGTCAAGGGAGATAGCTCTAATTTCCTGTTTGGCATTGAGGACCTCCATCCATTGTTGAGAAAGCAGAATCAGCATGTCCAGAGTAGAGTGACCAGGTCTGAAACCAAATTGATGATCAGAAATCAAGCCATTGGAGAAGAGGAAAGATTTCATATCTGAAGCAATGATGGATTCCATGACTTTGCTGATAATTGGGAGAAGGCTGATTGGTCTGTAGTTGCTGGGATCTGTTTTTGCACCTTTTTTGTGCAAAGCGGTGATGTTGGCAGATTTCCAAGCATATGGCAGATGACCTTGAGCAAAAGAGAGGGTGAAGAGAACAGAGAGAGGGAGTGAAAGAGTGGAAGAATAGGATTTTAGGACCCGTGGGCTGATGCCGTCAGGTCCAGTTGCAGAATCAGAGTCGAGGGTTGACAGAATCTTTTCCACCTTGTCAGGAGGAAAGGACACAGAGTCCAGGAGCAGCTGGGTACGACTGGGTATGGTGGGTACAGAGAGGGATGGGTTTGGGACACAAGATTTAGAGGCAAACACAGAGTTGAGGCATTCAGCTTTTTCAAGTGCGGAGTCAGCCGTATGGCCGTTTGAGGTGAGGGAGGGGATGGAGGGGGAACAAACACCAGAAACAGATTTGACCAGACGCCACCAGGATTTGGAAGAGGGAGACAGATAAGAGAGTTCTGTCCTGAGAACGGAGAGATATTGTTTCCTGGCTCTCCTGAGGGTGGACACACACTTGTTTCGGGCTTTGTGAAAGGAAATGACTTTCCTTCCGTTGGATTTGCTTTCCAGGAGACGAAAGCAAGTTGTTTCTGGGCAATAGCCTCACCACAAGATTCCGTGTACCATGGACGGGAGGAAGGGTATGACAACTGAAGACGAGATGGGATAAATCTGTGCATGAGAGAGAGCAATTTACTTTGGAAGAATTCCCAGGATGAGTTGATGTCAGAGGCAGTAGAGATGGGAGACCAGTCGAGATGATTGATGGCTGCTTGAAGACTGTGCCAGTTGGCCTGAGTGAAATGCCAGACTCGTCGACGCTGAGGAGGCTCTCTGAGAATGGTCAGAGAGATGTCCACTTTAACAAGCACATGATCAGATGAGCCGATTGGAGCAGAAGAAGCGCAGCAAACATTTTCAGGGAAGTTAGTCATAACCAAGTCCAGAAGAGAAGATGCTCCGTTGACTGAGATCCAGATCGGGAAATTGACAGATTGTGTCAGTCCCAGTGAGTCACAGAAGTCCTTTGCTGAAGAGCCATGGCTGGTGAGAGAGGGACCCACACCCAGCCAACTGGCATGGTGACAATTGAAATCACCACATATGAGGAAGAGAGAGTTGGGATTGGTAGATAGAAGTTGTTCCATATTATTAGACAGCGAGATGTAGATGGAGTCATCACTGTTTGGTGGACGGTACAACACACATATGAACAAAAGGTGGGAGCGAAGGGGAAGCCGTAGCCAAAGGTATTCCTGGGGGTGAGGTGGAGAGAGGGCAGTGCAGGGCGAGTGAGGAAGAGAGTTTTTTTTATAAAGATAGCAACCCCCCCTCCAGGACGAGGCTCAGGTCTATCATACCGGAGGAGGGAGTAACCTGGGAGAGATACCAAGGAATCAGAGACATCATGAAGGAGGAAAGTTTCTGTTAAGCAGATCACGTCTGGTTTGTCAGAAGCAACCTGTATGGAGAGATCAGTCAAGTTTGAGCGAAGGCCCCGGATGTTTGAGGTCCATACTGTTAAAGAAGAGGAAGGGGGAGCATCGGATACAGAACAGGGGGGGGGGGGGAGGGAGCGGTAGGGTAAGTTGTGGAAGAGGAGGAAGAGGTAGGGAGAGCTGTTGAAGGTGTGTCAGAGATTTCAGAATAGCTTGGAGAAAGGGAAGAATGGGGCGGACAAAAGGGTTGATGGTGATTGGGTGAGGCGCAGTGAGGTGTTATTTGAGGAGGGGGAAGATTGAGGAAGAAGGTTGAGGGAGATTAAGGTGAAAGATGGAAGGGGGAAGAAGCGGGGAGGACACTTTGAGGAGGAGGGGTGAAAGGGGAGTCTAGGAGGGGAGGAGTGAGGGAGAGTCTCGGAGGGGAGGGGTGTGGGGGGAGTTTAGGAGGGAAGGGGCAAGGGGGGAGATCTGAAAGGGATGGGTGATGGGGAAGATTTGGAGGGGAGGGGCAAGGGGGTAGATTTAGAGGGGAGGGGTGATGGGGAAGTTTTGGAGGGGAGGGGTGATGGGGAAGTTTTTGAGGGAAGGGGTGATGGGGAAGTTTTGGAGGGAAGGGGTGATGGGGAAGATTTGGAGGGGACGGGTGAGATTGGATTTTGAAAAATGTACGATTAATGGGAAACGAACATTTCTTGCAAAATGAGTTTCTTGAGACCTTCGAGTCAAAAATACGTTTGATGACGCTGAAGGATGGGTGGATGTCTGGAGAGTTTAGGGAATGTATGAAAGAGGCACTGTAACTGTAAGAGATGGAATTTTTTTTTGGAATGAATAGATTTGGTGAGCATGTCGAAGGCATCCTTTTATAGAAGAAGAAGAAAAAGGTGTTATAGTATATGATAGAATACAGTTCTTCAGGGGACAGTTTAAACATTTTTTAACGACGTGAACACGTGTTCACGAACAACGTGGTCGAAGAACGAACGAACAAATAAGAACGAACAACGGATAAGAACAGAGAAGGGAATATATATATATACACAAAGAATTAAGTTAAGCACCCCCCCCCCGTTTTTTTACAACCTCGCACATTACAAGTTTGTTGTCGTCAAAACAGTGTAATATACCCATGATATTGCTATATTTTCTGGAGAAGTGATATTATGGTCACATAAAAACATAACAATCATGCCGTTTTCAATATTTTATTCTGAATAATTTCAGGTGAAATGTTTTGGGAATTTTAGGCATATTTTCACCTCAATTTAAGTATGGAGCTATAGGTCCATCACGGACAGTGTGGATGACGTTTATGTTTTCTAACGTACAGTCATTGTTCTGAGAAGACCTCTAGCGATCTTTGCGTCAATAACGTGTGTAGGACCCACGTGATCGGATCACTGACTCAACCCTACGTCTCATAGACCCTGTAAGCCGTCGTATGCGTTGCTGTGGCAGGTTGTTCCATTCCCGATGTAATGCACGTTCCAATTCATCCAGATTGGCTATTGGAGGGACCATCTTCGCAATTTGTCGTCCCAACATGTCCCAAACGTGCTCGAGGGGGTTCAACCTGCCACAGCAACGCATACGACGGCTTACAGGGTCTATGAGACGTAGGGTTGAGTCAGTGATCCGATCACGTGGGTCCTACACACGTTATTGACGCAAAGATCGCTAGAGGTCTTCTCAGAACAATGACTGTACGTTAGAAAACATAAACGTCATCCACACTGTCCGTGATGGACCTATAGCTCCATACTTAAATTGAGGTGAAAATATGCCTAAAATTCCCAAAAAATTTCACCTTAAATTATTCAGAATAAAATATTGAAAACGGCATGATTGTTATGTTTTTATGTGACCATAATATCACTTCTCCAGAAAATATAGCAATATCATGGGTATATTACACTGTTTTGACGACAACAAACTTGTAATGTGCGAGGTTGTAAAAAAACGGGGGGGGGGGGGGGGGGGGTGCTTAACTTAATTCTTTGTGTATATATATTTTTTGAGTTGAGATGAAAACAGAGACAGAGACCGAACGTGAGACGTGAAAAATAGAGACCGAAATTAATTGCGAGCGCAATCGAAGAACCGCTGAGACAGAAACAAAGCCTCAAGCCAAGGTCAGACACGGTAGCCTACTAGTACTACACTCGGCCTCAGAATATGCGACACGAGCTAACCGACGATTCTGTACACAGGTATGAAAAACCAACACCAAGAATACTATTAAACACACACCAATAGGTACACACACCGAAAGAAAGATACAGTTTCGACAAAAACACAATTGTGAAAAGTTACTTAACTTCGAAAGCGTGCGCGCATGGACAGCTTTGAAGAGACGTGACGTGACGTGACGAGAAGAGACGTGAAGAGACTTTGAAGAGATTTAAAACGTTAGACAAGTGGTCGATGTTCGGGGAATTTAGGGGGAGAAGAGAAAATCTTAGAAATAAGCATTACAGCGAAGGAAAGAACTTAAATTCACAGAACACCTATGGGGGTAGGGAAGCCGAGAGAAACCAGGCCGCGCACGCGGTGGGACAGAAAACGATTAAATTATACAAAAGTTAGCAAGAATTGCAAATCAACACCAACTGGAAAACACACTGCAACACATGCACAATAAAAAGCGATTAGAAATTGACGAAGACACGAATGGAAAAAATACTATAACTTTTGCTGCCATGCAGATGTCGAAGACGCTCTCTTGCTCCAGGGACCGGAAACGGAAGTCAATTTGGTTTCAGACCTGGTCACTCTACTCTGGACATGCTGCTTCTGCTTTCTCATCAATGGATGGAGGTCCTCAATGCCAAACAGGAAATTAGAGCTGTCTCCCTTGACATTTCACGTGCCTTCGATATGGTCTGGCACCCCGCTCTGCTCACCAAACTCTCCTCCTTTGGTATCCATGGAAATCTCCACGCATAGCTGGCGGACTTCCTCTCGAGTCATAGTCAACGTGTGGCCCTGAATGGGTTTCTCTCATCTCCTCTTCCTGTTCAGGCTGGAGTTCCCCAAGGCAGTGTTCTGGGCCCTGTGTTTTTTCTGGTCTTCATCAATGATCTCTCTGACTCTCTTGAAAATCCTCTCTATCTCTTTGCTGTTGACTCTACTCTCTGTCGCTCCATTCCTCATCCCTCAGATCAGCAGTCTGCAGCCTCCTCACTCTCTGCAGACCTGGACAAAATCACAGACTGGGCAAACAAGTGGAACATGTCTTTCAATCCTGACAAATTTCACACTCTTACGATGTCTCTCCGAAAAGACCGACTGGACAACCCTCCCATCCACTTTTTGAATAATCCTCTCCAAGAAGTTCTGTCACTCAAGCTTTTGGGTCTCACTATCTGCCATGATCTTTCCTGGGAAAACCACATTTCAAATCTGGCCTCCAAAGCCAGTCGCCGACTGGGCATCCTCCGTCATGCGAAGTCCGTCCTTGGTGCACCTGAGCTCCTCACCACTTACAAGGCTTTCATCCACAGCTCTATGGAATACTGCTCTCCTCTCTGGTCTGGTGCTCCTGCCTCACACCTAGCTCGTCTTCACGCTGTTGAAACCAAAGCGTTCAGATTCATTGGAATCTCCCACGATGAAGCTAACTCCAAGGGCCTTTCACTCATGCACCGCAGGCAGGTTGGTGGTCTTTCCGTCTTCTACCGACTCCTCTCTGGCCCAGCTGTCTCTGGGCTCTGTCCCCCAACTATTCCTGCAGGTCGCACAAGATCTGCCTGCAACCCTCTTATGGTTAAACTGCCAAAATAAAGACTCTCTGCTCACCTTCACTCCTTCATTCCTCTTTTCTCACGCCTCTGGAACAAACTCCCTCACTCTCTTCAATCCCACTCCACCCTCCAGGTCTTTAAAACAGCTGTTCACCACCATCTCTTATCTTCCCCCATCCAAAACCTTGATCTTTTCTACCCCCACTAATTTCACCCAAAATCCTACACTTTATTTATTTAAATACCAACTTCTGTCCTGGAAGTCCTTGGTCCCCTTGTGTTTTATACCTCCCCCCCCCCCTTCCCAAGCCTCCTCCCCCCAAGCCCTCTCCCTCCCACACTTCTCCCTGCTGTCAAATGTTGTGTTTGTGTGCTTCCCCTTCTCTCCCCATCTTGTCTTCCGCTCCCTCTTTTTATATATTTTGTTTGTCTGGTTGATTTGTTTGTGAAATAAATGTTAGCTCTTTCACGAGCCTCGATTCAGTATACACAAAAAAATGAAAAAATAAAAAAAAACTTTCCCCTAAATAAAAAGAAAATTTATTTTCGAAAATAAAAATGGAGGAGTGGTTTAAACATTTTGGAAAGAATACAACGTCAAATTTAGAACTCGATAAATATTGCAAACAGCTAAACCTCGATAACGTAAGTATTTGTATGAGGGATGAATTACCAAAGTTGTCTAAAAATACAAAGAATATTATAATGAATTAAGAAGATAATAGTGGGAATGGATCTCATTGCACTTGCATTTATAATGGTGGGGATAGATACTATTTCGATAGTTATGGACTTCCACCACCTCTTGAAGTAAAAGACTTCTTGCAGCATGGTGTTTGTCAAACGTTTGAAGTCCAAGAACTAAATTCCAAATGTTGTGGACAATTATGTTTATACGTATTATTTCACCTCAACAATAATGAAGTTTTCTGATATTATTTTTACTCTTATTTAAAATGACCTACGTTGGAAAAGACGGTTCTATCTTTATGGGATCTCAAGAGACGACTGTTGATTTATCAAATGATTATACAAAGGCACAGGTTGAACGACAGAAATATGATATAACTAAAAATCTTAATATGAAAAATAGTTATAAATTAATCAATTACCCGAGTCCCAAGGGTAACAACGACTTGGTGAGATTAGGTGATGTATTACAATATATATCCCCAGAGAAACAGCACGTTATGACAAACAAGTATAAATTACAGTCACAACACCCGGTTCTCCAGATCATACACCTTTTCGTATTAAATTTAACGTACCAATTACAATTAAACTTTATAAAGAGGGGGATATTGTGAATATGATAATTGATGAATGGGGGTATGATATGCCTGATTTAAGGTATAATTGGTTCTTTTCAATAAACTTGGAAGACCTACAAGATTTTATTTGGTCCCGTAGAGAAGAATATTACCCCCTTGGTGACCATAATGTGGTATGTGGAAACACAATTAGTAGCCAGTTAATACATGAGTTTGGAAATAAAAAATTATATGGTGGCATAGCGATGGTTTGTATGACAAAGAGTCAAGACATCATATAACTATACAAAGTCAGGGAATACAAACAGATTTGGTGGTGGGAAGATGGAATGGTATTACCTGTCATAGTATTAATCTCATGTATATTTCAAAAACATAAATGGTTATTTAATGATAATTGGTGGGGTTATTGGTTATTTAATGGGTTATTTAATGTGGGTGGGGTTATTTAATGATAAATTATTTAATTTCAAATTAGTTTTACCAATTCTATGTATTCACTCCTCAATTCTTGCTGCCCTTACCACCTCTTCACTTGCTGCCCTTACCACCTCTTCTATTGTTGCCTCTACTTCCTCCTCTTCCTTTGTTGACCTTGTTATCCTTGCCCCTGCTTCCTTTGCTACAATTGCTGCTATCTCTGCTATTGTTGCTGGCTTTGTTAACCTTGCTAACCTTGTTTCCTCCTCTACCCTTGCCAACCCTTCCCCTACTCCCTCCTCTACTACACCTGCTATCCTTGCTGTCATTTCCTTCTCATGCTCTATTGTCACTTCTTCCCACTTCTCCTCTTCTCTCTTCTCCTCTTCTCCTGCTTCCCTCTTCTCCTCTTCTTCTGCTTCCCTCGCTTCTGTTTCCATTGCTTCCCTTATTACTAGAGCTTTCTTTGTTTCCTCCTCCTTCATCTTCTCCAATTCCTCCTGCATCTTCTCCAATTCCTCCTTCATCTTCTTCCATTCCTCCCTGTCCTTTTCCTCCTTCTCCTTTGTCTCCCTCTCTTCCTTCTCCTTTGTCTCCCTCTCTTCCTTCTCCTTTTTCTCCTTTTCCTCCTTCTCTCTCTCTCTCTCTCTCTCTCTTCCTCCTCTCTTGTTATCCTGAAAGCATCTCCCCAGAGGACATTATACATATAATCATCTGGATTTTGAGCTATTCTTGGAGCTATAATTATTTTTCTCACAATGGGGTACCAATAGGATTTGTTAACATTTTCTAAAAGATTTTTATATTTCATAACTTTGAGAAGTTCATTTTTATTTAATATTTTAAGCAGATCTCTATTTGTGGGTTTTACAATGTCGGTATATGGCCAATCCTTGATTACAAACTTTCCCTGTTTATGTTCCAATTCATAAGGAATTAAAAAATTTGCTCCCTTTTCTTGCAAGTATCCTTGAATACAAAAATTTAAATTCTCCTGAAGTAGTTTTCTTGCCATTTTATTCTAAAATGTAAAAAATAATCATTGTATTGTTACTTATGTGATATTAGTCATAACACCATTATTCATATTAATCTGTAGTTCTGTTTCTTCCAAGAGCAAACAACATGCATCAAGTTCGCCTGTTCCTTCCCTTTCAATGTATAGGGAAGTATCAACTCTATTGGACTTTATCGTTTCCTTTTGAGCGCTCAGGTCAATCGCATAGATTGTATGTAGATTTTTAAACGACGCCATATCCAAAATGGGATCCACATTACCATTGCTTCACCCACCTTTTGGGAAGACTTGTAGGCTTCAGCATAATCATTATTTTCCCAATTAATTTCCAATCTATCTCGAGGTTAAAATGTACCATCTAGAGAAACCCGAAGTTGTTTTACCTTAGCATTATCACACAACGCGTTATTCTTATCAGTAGCAGTATCTCCATCGGGCTACTTAAAAATGAGCCACAGGTATAGAGGTTTTCCTTCGAGAACACCCAAATTCCACATGTAAGTGGATTGGGCAAGTTTAATGTGTTGACATCTTCTTTAAGGTATAATACATTTAGGGGGGTCTTTGAGTTAAGTCTTCTATTCAACATCTCTTCCATTTTAAGACTAGGACTATATTCGCTGATATACGAACACGCAACACAGATCATTAATAACAAACTTATTGTTATCCCCGAGAGCATTAACAACCCCAAAAAACAATCTATTTTCGTTAACATTCCTGTGTAGTTGAAATCTAATTTTAAGGCCGTATAGAACTTTATCATAATCACAAAATCCAAATATACCATTAAGGGGCACAGCTACGGTAAAACTATGCTCTTGTTTTGCCTCATCACCATTATACATTAACTTCCTTTGAGCATAACCTTGATCTTCGGTTGTCCCCTTTGACATATTGGGGATAAACCTTCGGCAATTCCCTTACCCCATCTATCAATATGTGAATATCTATCTATAATTCCAGTAATCTCTGTGTGTATGTGTGTGTGTATGTGTGTATGTGTGTGTGTCTGTGACCGCTGTTTCTCGACAACCACGGGTCCGATATACTTGAAACTTGCCAGGTATATTGCTGGGGACCCGAGGATGTGCCTTTTCAAGGTTTCATATTAATCGGAGAAGTAGTTACCGAGCTATGGCGATTTATTTACCAAACTCCGCAAGCCGTTCGCTTTGGACCAAACCATTTCATGTAAATAGAGGGGGGGGATTGTCACCGTACTCGCAAGCCGTTCGCTTTGGCTTTGCGAATGGACCAAACCATTTCATGTAAATAGAGGGGGGGATTGTCACCGTACTCGCAAGCCGTTCGCTTTGGCTTTGCGAATGGACCAAACCATTTCATGTAAATAGAGGGGGGGATTGTCACCGTACTCGCAAGCCCTTCGCTTTGGCTTTGCGAATGGACCAAACCATTTCATGTAAATAGAGGGGGGATATAATTTTAGATATATATATAGTACGGGCATGCCCTAGTAATGTGAATTTCACCATTTCAGATGTAGCAGAGACATAACCAACCGCTTCCACTTCTTGCGTTCCAATATACAAATGAATATTATCAAACATTTTCCAGAAGAAATCATTTACGAGTGTAACGTTTGTGTCAGCTGCAGCCTTATTGAATTTAAATTTACACAACAAGAAACTATCGGCTAGGTTCAAGTCAGTTTGTTAATTATTTATCTCAAAACTTTTTGTTCCATTCGTATTCCAATCTGTTCCTGTTACGGCATTTACCTTATAATAATCTTCTTTTTTATTTGAGTTTGAGATGATAATAGTATCATCCAAATCATACATGTTGTCAATCGCCTCCATTATTTATATATAACAATAAAAATATAATAAATTAATTTATTATATTTACGTGTGATACCAATAAAATATTTAAAACTTTTGAAAGCCCGACGCAGTTATTTCAATCATTCTTCATCGTTCTTGTTAGTTCAGTTTTACCTTGTTAGTTAGTTCAGTTTTACCTTTTTTAATTTCTTTGAACGCTTGTAATTTATGAGACTCCTTTTGAGCGTCTTTTATACTCTTTACAGCACCCACTACATTTCCCACGACAGAAGCGGCTGAACCAATTTGGTCTTTATGTTTAAGAATAGTTGAACCGATACCCATAAGAGTATCAATTAACCCATCTCCTTTATTTCTAAATTGATCTCCTACACCACGTTCTCTCGTAGGCTTATAGTATCCTCTCCCAAGAAACATACCTTCCCCCTTATAGTATGGTGAAAGATACATCCCTTGACCCTTATAGTACGGTGAAAGATACATACCTTCCCCAATCCCATTCCCAGCTGTTTTACTAACACCTTTCGTATCTTTAGTAATAATTTTATATTTTCTTAACTCATGTTTTTTTACAACTTTTACAACAATAAAAAACTTTCAACATTTTAGTTTTAATTTATTCAATTTATCCGCTTTGATTTTTCGTTGTAGTCGTGAAAAATGAGTGTCTGGCGGCCAAAACAATTTTTCAAAACATAATTTATCTTTCATTGAAAATTTTGACGGATTTAAAAATCCCCCCCTTGACGTTAACATAACCTCTCCTCTTTCCCGAGTAAATACAAGACCTATTTTTCCAAACGCTAACTCTTGGTAAGTTTTCTTTTTATCTTGATCACTCGTGTTAAAACTACATTCTAGAAAAAACAGTTGGATGTTCATTTATTAATTAGTTTATAGTTATTATATAATTTTTCCAATTATTTGTTGAAGAACTTCGCGTAGTTGATCTACAGTTGATTGTTGAACAACTTCACGTAGGTGAATTCTGATGGATATAATTTCACCATTGAAATAAACCATACGGTGATCCTGATCGGTTATCTTAAAATGTACTTTAGAAAAGGTTTTTTCTGACACGGGCAAATAGGTGAGATTCTTTGGCTCCATATTGATCAGTTGAATAAGCGCTGAATCAGATCAGTTGAATTGGAGTTGAATAAGTGCTGAATGAAAATATTGTATTTGTTTTTACTCCATCGTCATAAGCACCATCAACCAAATCACAGTGAATTAATATTGAATTTATACCTGAGGATATGTCAACGACGTTATCACTGACAAACGTATTATTATCCTCAAGCTTTTTTGCGGAGAAACCTAACATCTCGCGGAATGATATATCAATCGTGAAATCTATTTTATAATTATATTTAAGTGTAATAGTTGATTTTTATGTATGTTTTTGAGTATCTATTTCGATATTTTTTGGTTCATCACCTTTTTGTTTCATAACGCGAGAAATTTCTGAACATAGTACAGGTATCTCGTAAGCTCCGGGGGGTACTTCTATAGTTTTATATCCAGTTCCCGGATCATAACTAAACTTGTTATTCTTTTCTGTGATATTAAACAAGGTATTGTTACGGTTTTTAGAACCTTCACTTTGTAAATTTAGTATTACATTTCCTGTGTACATTTCCCCTTTTAATTGGCTGTTAATTGAAATGAGTGCGCCGTAGCTAGTCCATATACAAGCACGTAGGCCACCAAAGAACCTCTCTATAGTTATTTCGTATTCTATGTTAGTTTAATGCTCTGTTTCCCATTAATTGACACTGCATTGCACCAGATGAAATAAGATAGATCCCCTTTCAATTGCCCAAAACCTCCATTGCCGATTGTATTGCCAACCGCATTGCCAACCGCATTACCAACTGCATTCGTCCTCCATTACGCACGCGGTCAGCTCGGAGAAGAAGGGCGTGTCTCCACCTCGTCATGAGAAGGAGGAGTGAGCCAGCCCCCGATCAACCAACCAAGCAGGAGGGGTTTGGCCTGAGAGGGCGGAGGAAAGAAACTTCGGGGAGGTTCAAGAAGATTCTAGGGCGTGGTTATATAACCCGTCACGCGGAGCCCCCACCTCAGTCCAGTTGAGGAGGATCTGAGAGGCATAAGGGAGAGATGAGCAAGGGAGGACGCACAAAAAGATATACGTGCTGGAGGTGCTTGGAAGTGGAGAGATTCTGTGGGGAGGTGAGCTTGCGCTTCTGCTGGGAGAGACGCTGCTTCAGCGGCCCAGCAGTGTGAAGCCCTGACGTGCTGTTTTTCGAGCAGCCTTGCTGTGTGAACCAGATTGCGGTGGCATCGGTGGCCGTCGTTTCCAGCCCGACGTCCCGTGTGGGATCAAGCTCCAGCCAGCATACCGCTGAACCTTCCTCCCCGTCCAGCCATTCATTCCCATTCGTGTAAGTCTGAATGTCATCTGTTTGTCTGTGTTGTCCCTGGGGTTTAAGTAAGACTGAATAGATAAGCTAGAAATTGCTCTGTGTCCTTCTGCTCCTTCCATTTCCCTGTAAATTACATTTCTTTTCCTCTCTTCCTTTAGTCTTGTGTAAATAATAATAAATCCTGTTATTTCCTACCTTTGTCTTCTTCTTCATGCTCGTCCGTTCGTCTTTGTGATTTCCCCATTGAATACCTGTGGCACGATTTGGCCAACGTTCAGAATCGGGTGTAGTTTTTGTTAATGGCTCGAGCCGCGGGCTGCTAATCCGCTCGGCAAATAACATCTTGTCCGCGGTCTCGAGCGAAGTTGCTCACTTGCCTCGTGGAGGGAGCTGGGCAGCTTCAGGAGCGGAGACGGCCAGTGAAAATAGGTGGGACTAACCCCCCCCCCCCCCTAAGGGGAGTGCCATACTCCGTTTCCGTAACAGTATTATAGGCTTCCATAGACAATAGCGCCGCTTCATATTCTTTTGTGGGATCAAGTTGTATCGGGTATGGGAATGAAGCCGTGTGATCGCTCGTTGTAAAATCAAATCTAAGAGTTGTGTTTCTCATTTTATTGTATGAGAGATAAAAGATCTTTGTATTGACATTTATTAATTATTTTCATATTCATCAACTGATCTAAAATGGCTGATATTTCATTGAAACAATTGTTGTTTCCCGCCTCCTTACTACCTAGCAACAGTAATAGTTTATTAACTAATTGTGATGAGTCACTCGGAAGAAAACTAACACCAGAGCCTGAACTCAATCCAAGTTTATCGAAAGCATTAAGAATATCTTTTTCCTTCTCATTTTTGTTACCTTTATCCCTAATATACACCTCGTAATCAATCGTGGTTATCAGTTCAATATACTCTCTATCTTCGTTTCTTTCCATATCAAGTGGTGCCTCAAAATATTTTGAATCACCGAGTCTGGCGTTTCTATGGGTGAGTTTTACTCAAAAAACCATACCTCCTCGTTAACAGGATAAAACGCTGTTGGTTCTTCTTTTTCTGATGGAATGAGACCCGTTTTGGTTTTTGAGCCCTCTTTATATTCATTTTCTTTAAGAGTATTCGCAACATAATTAGAAAGTTTATTTGTCTCCTCAAAGCGTCGGACTAATTCTTCATCATCAGATGTTGATGCTCCTATATCTCTAAGCTCTTGCTCTCTCATTTGACTAAAATCTTTTATCAGTTGAAGTTTTTTGGGAGTATATTCTATCGTAGGATGTTGAAATGAAACCACCTTTTGTTCGGTAGATTTTAAAAGAGGTTTAAAGAACATCTCTTGTTTTCTTTCAAATACGTCTTCACCTAATAGCTTTTGTCTCCGTCTCTTCCTTTTTCTCTCCTGTTGTTTAACAACTTTTAATAGTAATTAATAGTGTTCCGTAAATTTTCTTGCTCGTTCTTCAGCATTCATATTATTTATGCAAAGAAATTATTAGTTATTATATCATCTTCTTTAACAACGATATATTTATATTTTTCAGTCATATGTTGCATATGGCCCTCAAATTCCTTTTTACTACAAAATGTAGAACAATTATCCCCCCAAAAATTGGTTATATCTAATGCATTTAGTTTGAATAAAATAAAAGTATTAGCATTGTTTCTTATTGAGCGACGGGGGAGTTGAAAGTATTGTTGCGGTTTTGAGTTTGTACTAATAAAGGTTAATTTTCCCCATCATAGTTAGTCACACTACAACACGTAGCCTTGCGATAGTTCAGTTATTTCTTAGTATGTGTAAGCATAGTCCTTTTCCTGTGTTAGTTTTGCGTTGAGTAGAATAATGAGAGTTAGGTCCTTTCATTGCCTTATGCCGCCTTATGCCGCCTTTGGTTTTTTGGCGCAAATTAACACGAGGCAGGCCTGGCAAATCGAGGCAAGACCAAAGGAGGGCGGAGGAGAAGCCGACGGTAAGAGCGAGCCGCCAATCAGGGCTTGAAGGGAGTGGCTGCGGCACTGCGTCACAAGGCATGGTTAGAACATTCGAGAGAGCTAAGGGGGTTGGCAATATAACCCGTTGCGCAAAGCCCGCACAGCAGTTCTACGAGAGGTGAGCTGAACCAAGTTCTTGTGGGAGAGGCGCTTGTGAGAGTGAAGTTCTGTGAGAGGTGAGCTGAACCAAGTTCTGGTGGGAGAGGCGCTTGTGAGAGTGGAGTTCTGCGAGAGTTGAACTGAACCAAGTTCTGGTGGGAGAGGCACTTGTGAGAGTTGAGTTCTGCGGAGAGGCGCTTGTTGAACGAGCTCAGAGAGAAGACGCGCATGAACCGAGTTATAAAGCGCTCTTGCAGCTTAAACGCTCGGTTGAGCTTGAGGCAGAGCCTCTATTGGGTTACGCGAGTGAGAGCACGCCGGTAATTAATCACGCTGTGGAAAACCGCCAAGCCTGGCGAGAAACGCGTACATTTCCCTCCCGCCTGCCTGCTCTGCCCTTTGTTCGAGAGACACGTACATTTCCCTCCCGCCTGCGTGCTCTGCCCTTTGTTCGAGAGACGCGCTGCAAGGATCTCTCCCACCGCCTGCTTGCCTTCATTGATGGACGTGCTGTGACCGGGGAGAGCCACACCGGGCGGAGCCGTTCCTGGACGACCAAGTCAGCGCGTGAACATCATCCTACCTTCATTTCCCCCTGTGAGTGTGATCGGGCCCGTGTCTGGATTAACTTAAGACTGTATAAAACTGCTCTGTGTCTCTGCTTTCTACCGCTCCTTGTACATAATAGTGTAAATAATAATTAAACCTGTGTTCTTCCTTCCATTCGATCGGCCCCGTCATTTCCATCATTGACTTAGCGTGGTACGAATAAAACCGCTCTAATCGGGTTCCAATACCAAAGGTAACTGCACAGATCACGTGGTACGCAATCCACTCGGTGTACTCAAATTACGCGTGGCTCGTGCGAGGCTTGATCCCCGCTTCCGCGGCGGCGCAGGTATTTAGGTACGTGCGAGAATTGTCCCGAAACCCTACCATGCGTTTGCCCGGGAGGGGCGATTCAAGTCTCTCGGTTGCGCCGACCCAAAAAGAACAAGGGGCTTAATCTCCCCTTGGTAAGGGCAGGAGGGTCGCGCGGAAACCGTAACAGTATGATTGACTAAGATAAATACAATTACAAGAAGAATGTCTCCCCCTTGTATAGTGGCTGTCCATAACTGTTTGATTTTTCTCATTAACACAATCATCAAAGATAACGAGGTTCTTTTTTGTTTCATCTAAATCCTGGGGTGAAGGTATATCATCCGTATTATCAGTGAGATTACAAGTTGTGGTTGTAGGTGATGTGGGTTTTGATTTCTTTTTCCATTTTTGAGTATCACAAAATAGTTGTATTACATCTTCAATGTTGTACTCATTTAGTTTGTATTGGAGCTTAAATAACCCAATTATATCTTCTTTTTGAAGACCTGCATTAAAACCTTGTGATAGTAGTTGGTTGAAAACCTCTGTTGGTTGAAATAGAGGCTCTGGTTGAAAACTTGACTTTGTGAAAATTATTAAATTTTCATAATCTAAAAATTTTGGAGTAAGGAGCATCTTTAAAAGCAAACAGGTTTTCTCACATCCGCTTGACCCGACTATTAGACATCTTAACGAATTTGGGAGGTTTTTATGATTATTAAATTTTATCTTACTTTCCCAAACGGGCAAAAAATCATCCATTTTATATATCTTTGAAAATATATAGCGGGTAATCATTCATCCTGCGTGTTGTTATCCCTATTTGCATTATAATTGTGTATACATATTATAAGCTGTTGGCTTAGCAGTTAGGGAGCAGGCTTGGGATCCTAGTGATCCTGAGCTCAAATCCCTGGTCAATCACTGAATTAACACCAGTAGGGTTGACTCAGCCTGTCATCCTTCCGAGGTCGGCAAATTGAGTACCAGCTTGCTGGGATGAATGATCCTGGTGTGTACTCCGATTTATAATAGGTACACTGTATCCCTGCGCATCGTAAGAGGCGACTAAGGGTTGGCGTCAGGAAGGGCATCTGGCCATAAAAACATTGCCTCAAACAGGGAACCATGATTGTCATGGGGCCCGCAAGGCTAACCCCTGCTCTAGTGGGGAAAAATGGCCTTAAAACGATCATTGATTCATTTATATACATATTAGAAGCGATTCAACCAACCATCTAATTGTGTTAAATATATCTTGAAATATTTCGAAAATGGGTTCGTCCATTTTATATACTCTAACAAAAAAGTTTTTCTCAAATATTTTAGAAGAAGTATAACATAAATGTTATATTTCTATAATTTTAACCACAACTTACCCACATCCTGTCATATAAATTTTAATTATATATTTTTTGCATATTATTTACCTATGTTGTGTCGTTAGTACTATCATCGTTAAACATACACGTCGCTGCTGCTTCCGTAATTTTATTTTGGGATGTAAGATTGTTAATATAAATCATTAACCTGTTTGTTTTCCTCAATAGCTCTTGAACAACTACATTATTTACCTTTCAATTGAATGGATGGACCCGCACCACCGATAAAAATATTTGATACCTCAATAGCGCAGATAACTTTACAGTTCACCCCCATCAATTCCTCCGGCTTGATGCGATGATCTTCGATGTATGATTCTTCGGTGATTTTGTTATCGTAAAACGAAGTTAGAATTTCAGGATGTTTATCCGCCTCCCTGTACTTTTCGTATCTTTTTAAAAGTTTTGGATACATTGTTGGTGGGTAACCTTCAATAGCAATTCCTCCATCACGTTTTCGCCAAAATATATCAAGTCCGCTAACACGGGCTCTAAACTTGTTCTGCTCCTTTTTCATCTTTTCAATAACATCGGATTTCATCAAATGTGTTTTAATTGCGTCAATAATTTCTTCAAACATTTATATTGCTTTTGTTTCCGCCGTCGTTGGGGGGAAGTGCGAATTATACATAACAAGCGGCAGCGAATATGATTCAACTCTGTGCTCCTTAGCATTATTTTCATTCACTTTAATACCCCATGAAAACAACGTTGGTGTTTCGATAAATAGTTTTCCAATACCACTTTGTGGGTGAGTATGATCATAATTATATTTAATCATAATACGGTAATAGTTAATTCCGTTGTTGTTGTAATATTTTGGTTCTTCAAAGATAATATTTTTAATATCAAAATTCAGATAAGTCAACGCCATATGTATTTTATATAGGGAAAGTATTTCTTTAAACTAAAAATCAATTTTTTAATTTTTATAATTATTTTAGTGAAAATCAGAAATTTTGGGAAATTTTGGGAAATTCGAGAAAATCGTGAAAATGTGAAAATTAAATAATTAATTGGTCACTTCCGGTTGGTGGTGAGTCACTTCCTGTTTTTTGAGTTGAGTCAGTTTCGGTTTGGGGTCAAGGGGGATGTGGGAAATGTGGTCCGCACCAGAACCGACATTATACCACGAATTTTAGGTGCTTTTTTGCAAACTCCAAGCGGGATTTCAGGTGTCTTTCACTGAGGAGAGGCTTCCGTCTGGCCACTCTGCCATAAAGCCCAGATCGGTGGAGTGTTGCAGTGATGGTTGTCCTTCTTGAAGATTTTCCCATCTCCACACAGGATCTCTGGAGCTCAGCCAGAGTGACCATCGGGTTCTTGGTCACCTCTCTTACCAAGGCCCTTCTCCCCCGATTGCTCAGTTTGGCAGGGCGGCCAGCTCTAGGAACAGTCCTGGTTGTTCCAAACTTCTTCCATTTAAGAATTATGGAGGCCACTGTGCTCTTGGGAACCTTCAATGCAGCAGAGATTTTTTTGTAGGCTTCTTTTTTGTAGGCCTTTTGTAGGCTTTTTGTAGGCTTTTTTGTAGATCTGTGCCTCGACACAATCCTGTGTCTGAGCTCTTTAGGCAGTTCCTTCGACCTCATGGCTTGGTTTTTGCTCTGATATGCATTGTCAGCTGTGGGACCTTATAAAGACACGTGTGTGCCTTTCCAAATCATGTCCAATCAATTGAATTTACCACAGGTGGACTCCAATCAAGGTGTAGCAACATCTCAAAGATGATCAAGAGAAATGGGAGGCACCTGAGCTAAATTTCAAGTGTCATAGCAAAGGGTATGAATACTTATGTCAATGTGATATTTCAGTTTTTTCTTTTTAATAAATTTGCAAAACTTTCTAAAATCCTGTTTTCTCTTTGTCAGTTTGGGGTATTGAGTGTCGCTTGATGAGGGAAAAAATGAATTTAAACGATTTCAGCATAAGGCTACAACATAAAATGTGAAAAAAGTGAAGGGGTCTGAATACTTTCTGAATGCACTGTATGCCCGTGCAGCACATTTTGCATGGTATCTGTCTTGAGCTTTTGGCTTTTCTGGGGAGAGAGGCAGCACTCAGTTTTTGCCTTGACTTTGTTCCCAAGGCCAAAATGCTATCAAGCCCAAAGCATGTGTGGTTTGACACAGAGGCTTGTACATTACAGTTGTAATGAGGGCAGGGACATTGCATCAGCATAGAGGAATCTATTTATTTATTTAGCACTAGCAGAAGTACCCGGCGTTGCCGGGCGGGTGAGGGGAGGGGGGGAAGGGGAGGGGAAGGGGGAATAGGGGGGTGAAGGTGGAGAGAGGGCGGTGGCGAGGGGGTAGGAGGGGGGGGGTTAAGGGTGAGGGGAGGGGAAGGGTGAATAGGGGGGTGAAGGGGGAGAGAGGGGCGTGGGGAGAGGGTAGGAGGGGGGGGGGGGTAAGGGGGAGGAAGTGGAGGGAAGGGGGGGGAGGCAGGAGAGGAAGGGGGTTCATATATATGCTGGTGGGTGAATGTGGCGTTCATCACGTTTCTGAGTTAAGTGTGATGCCGATCAGGAAGAAGAAGAAGCCGAACTGCCAACTTCGTGCACTTCCAGAATTGTTTGATTTATTTGTATTCAAATGTCTGGTGATTGTTTTGTATTTATTTATGCGAATGTGTACTTGTATATAACTGTCATTAATTTTAAAAGGCTTAGGCACTATCGAGTGATGTTTTTTTTTTTAACTCCAAAAAAAGGAACTTTTTTTTTCAAATTATTATTATTATTATTATTATTATTATTATTTGCCTTAAACACCCTCCCAGGCACTCACTGATGAACCTCTGAAAGTTTCATGAAGATCCGCTCAGCCATCTCTGAATAAAACGCGGACACAAAAACTGGGGACACGCACGCGCGCACACACACACACACACACACACACACACACACACACACACACACACACACACACACACACACACACACACACACACACACACACACACACACACACACACACACACACACACACACACACACACACTTCCCGTTTATATATATAGATATGCATATATGACTGCTTCAAATATGGATTTTTCCACCGGTGGTGTCAATATGGAGGATTCGATATATTACAAAGAACCTGCTGTTACAGTTCCCCTTCTATGGGAGGGCAGCCAACCTCTGTCCACAAGGTACTGTGACGCTTTTAACATCCACCTGGGGAAGTATTGTAATCTTTCATCTCATGCTTTCTACTCCAGTCCTTTAACATTGCTGCCCATCGTCACCTCATGGTCTCTTCCATACGGATGAGGTTATGTTTTCGCACCTGTTTGTCTTGTGAAACCATGTTTTATCTGAGAGCACGATTTCTCAAAACGATTCGGACGAGTCTTGGTGAACATGTTGGGTGCATGACAAAGATGAGTGGTTTGGATTTGGTGAAGATCCAGACCTGGATATGAGAATTATTAAAGTGATTCTTCACCATTGAGAGATAGGGCCAGAAACGATACATAGCGCAATAGTTCAAAAAGTCGTGGACGATTCGGACGGAACTTGGTGGATGAGTTGGGTCGGTGACAAGAACAAGCCGATTAGATGTTGGTTCAGGTCCAGGTACAGATCCTACAGCCTATCCATAGGATACAAAACAAAATGTTCACTCTGGCATAGGTATGCGCTCTCCCGAGTGCAGTTATGGTTTATTATGTGCCCAAGCGCAGGGGATGTGACCTCAGGTGAAGAAATTAAAAAGAGGAGGAAAGAAAGTTACTGTAATGGACAAGTAAATTCGGTTAGGTTTGTGCCAGAACATAAGGGAAGGGAAGGGGCATTTATGGAAGATGGGGTAGGGTTTGCGGAGGAGGGGGTAAAAAAAAAACATCAAACATACAGCTCCGTTGGTGGACATACCACAGTAAATAGATGGTGAAAATATGCTCTTGTCGATCGAATTCCCTCTGCTCCTCTCAGTTTGTTGACCATCTGCTGTCTCTTGTTTACCTTTTCCATGAGCTGCTGTTCATGTATAAAAGTGATAGCAGGTGAGAATGCCATTGAGAAATTAAGAATGATGATGTTGATCACAGCAGGACCTTTTCTACAACACGTACCACACTTTGATTGCAATTGCGATCCAAAGCTCTTTATGCAGCTCTCTCTCTTTCTCTCTCTCTCTCTCTGGTACCTCAAATCGCATCAAAGTGAAATGCATGAAACTATTGCTTCTAACCAGGAATAATGGCAAATTTAAATTGATTTTCACATGTTTCTAAAATGCTAGGTGAGTGTTCATTGGATCTGAGGTGGAGATCTCATGGTATCAGCACGAAGCATCAAAATGCTGGAGTGTTGTACAATGTGTTGTACACCGCTCCCTCCCTATTCCATCTCCATGCGCTGCATGACGTCATTGCCGGGCACCAAAGAGGGCCCGGCAATGACGCACGCTGAAAGGGAGTACTCAGTTTACACTCCGGTTTCTTGTTTGTTTGTTACTTGGAAAAAAGAAATATTTTTGCAAGTATGTTGATCACTCCGGTTTGTGTGTGTGTTTGTGTTTGTCTGTCCGCTCACTTATACTTACCTACAGGTCACAATTTTAAACCGATCTTCACGAAACTTCACCAAATGGTAGAGTTCGTGGTCTGACAAAATCCTATATATTTTTGAGGTCAAAAGGACAAAAAGTCAACAGAGGCCAAAGGTCAACCACTTTTTTTTCAAATTTCTAAAATCCTCAATTTTCATCTGATCGAGTTGAAATTTGAATAGGATTTACATATCGGCTAACTGAATTCAACCACCAACAATTTTTGAGATCAGCATAGGCCAAAAGGTCAACATTGGCCAAAGGCCAACCACTTCTTTTCAAATTTCTAAAATCCTAAATTTTAATTCGAATGAGTTGAAATTTGAATAGGATTTTCATTTCAGCTAACTGAATTCAACCACCAACTATTTTTGAGGTCAGCATAAGCAAAAGGTCAACATAGGCCAAAGGTCAACAACAATTTCTAATTTCTAAAATCTACAATTTTCATCCGATTCGCTTGAAATTTGAATTGGATTTACATATCAGTTAACTGAATTCAACCAACAACTATTTTTTTTATATCAGCATAGGCCAAAAGGTCAAAATAGGCCAAAGGTCAACCACTTTTTTCAAATTTCTAAAAGCCTCGATTTTCATCCGATTGACTTGAAATTTGAATTGGATTTTAATATCAGCTTACTGAATTCAACCACCAATTATTTGAGAAGTCAAAAGGATGCTCTACTGAGTGCCATTCTGCTTTGTTCTCTTTTGCCAAGTGTTGCTCTGTGAGTCATTTTTTCATTTGTTTGTTACTTGCTGGAATAGATTCTGGCAAGTATGTTCGTTGGTTGGTTTGTCACTTGCCGGAAAAGATTCCGGCAAGTATGTTGGTTGGTTAGTTTGTCTGTTTGTCTGTCTGTTTGTGCACAGTACCACGTCTACACCGTTGCACATAGAATCGCCATACTTCACACACATATTTGTCTTGCCCTGGAATAGACTGTGCCCAATTTTTAACTCTCTAGGCCCAAGGTCAAGCTCAAGGTCACCCAAAACGATGGTCACCCAATCATTTGTGCCTTCCAATTGATGCCATGCCCTTAGGGCGGGTACCGTTGCTAGTAATATACAGACTTGGCATTTAATATGGAATATATTTTTTTTTCTTGACTTGGGTTTCCTTTCTGAACTCAGCATATCAATCTGGTGAGTTTTTTTTACCCTTCGGTGATGTCTTTGTTGAAAGAACCATGTCACTGAATGTCTTTCGCAGCAAGAAGTCAATAACAGGTTTATATCACAGGTGGCGTGACAAAATGTAAGGACAGGTACATTTGACGATTGGCTTCACAATCGGGTATACAAGGGTTGTTGCGTTCTGTATTAGTGGAAAACAACTGCTGCACGTCTACAAAAGTTATTGCCGCTTCCTCTGGAGATGGTCCATCAACTTGACAATGCTGTTTGTCATGGAGTGGTGGCTTTACGAAATTCTGGCATTAAACAGCATGCTATTGCTCAGCAGTATGGCATCACTCAAGGTCAGGTGTCAAAGATCCTGAAACGAAATGCTCGGAGGGGTGTCGCTACTCCAATACCGAGGCCAGGACGTCCACGCAGAACCACAAGGAGAGATGATCGCCAGCTGCACCGGTTAGTCTGCAATGGCCGTACCAAGTCAGCTAATCGGCGTAGGGCTGAGTGACATCAACTGACAAATGTGCCTGTATCCAGAAGGCTAGTCAACCAACGACTGGTTCAAGCAGGCTATCGTGCCAGGCGTCCCCTGAGAAAGCCACGCCTGACCAGACAACACAGCCAGCGCCGATTGCAGTGGGCCAGAGAGCACCGTCAATGGCAGCCAGGACACTGGAATCACGTGACCTTCAGTGACGAGTCTAGATTTCTGGTCTATCGTCAAGATGGCCACGTCCGAGTGCACAGACAAGTGCATGAAGCCCACAACGAAGATTGTATAGTGCCAAGAGTCCAAGCTGGAGGTGGTGGGGTGACCATTTGGGCTGCTTTTCATGCAGGGGGCAAAACTGACCTGGTTGTTCTGAATGGAAACCTGAACCAGTTCAAGTACAGGGTCATTCTGGAAGAAACTTTGCTTTCATTTGCTCGTGCAGCCTTTCGAGGAAACTTTGTCTTCCAAGATGACAATGCACGGCCTCATCGTGCTCGCATGATCCAACACTTTTTTGCTGAACGTGGTGTAGAGCATATGGAGTGGCCTGCCATGTCCCCGGATATGAATCCGATAGAGAACTTGTGGGCAGAATTAACGCATCAAATCGACAACTTGGATCAGCGACAACTTGGATCAAAAGTTGTCACTTCCGTTTCCGGTCTTGCTGGCGACGGTTCGTTTTTTCGCAGGTCTCCACGCTCTCCATCGAAATCGAAGTTAAGTCATTGTTCCAATTTGTATTTTCGTTATAACTGTATTTCTTTTATGTTGTATGTACGTATATTGTCCCGTCAAAGATTTTCGGTGCAAATCTTTCATACCTGTATTGAAAATCGCGTTAATTCGTGTCGTCTCGAGGCCCTGTACAGTGTACACTGTACAACCTTGAGGCTTTGTTTTTCTCTCAGCACCTGTCGTTTGTGATCCAATAACTTTCGTTCTCTGTTTTCGCAGTCTTTCCACCCCAAAGCCTACTTCCTTATGTAAATCGCAACTCAAAAAAACAAAGAAAAAAGACATTACCTTCTCTGTGCTCATTCGTTTATTCTTTCTTATTCGTTCGTTCGTTCTTCGACCACGTGTTTCTCCCCCATTTCCCCAGATAGATTGTCAAATTTCAATTCGTTATTTTATCGTCCATGTGATATTGTTTGATTATAGTTAGTTTTGGTTTGAATTTCCTGTAACTCGTATTTAATTAATCGTGTTCTGCTCCTCGTGTGTGGCCTTGTACTGTAGTTGTACCCCCGTCGGTGTTTTGTTAACTTAAGTGTGTTTTGCTTGGCTCTTGGTTTTTTCCCTTCTACCCCGAACATAATACTGTCCAACGTTCTAAATCCCCACCCCCCCCCCCCCCAAAAAAAAAAACAAAAAAAAACCAAAAACATTTATTTTATTTTCTCCACGTGTACTGTTGTCTCATCCTGTATTTTCTGTCCAGGTGTGCTGTTCGCCCCACCCCCATTATCTCCTTGCCATCCACCGTTTGCCCTGTTCACGTGACTCGTGGTGGTCCCTCTCGGCTCTCCCCCCCGTTGGTATTTTTGTGCATATAAGATTGTTCATAGTTCTGTTTAAATATTTTTAAATATGTTTAACCTTTCCCCTTCTGTTTTTTATTCAGTGGTATATTACAACACGCTGTTTTTCTTCCTATTTAAAAGGCTTTTCTCAATTTCCTCTCCAACTCATTCCACTTCAAAAAAAAGAAATTCAATATCTTATACGTCTCCCTCACTACATGGTCTAAATTCACATTCATTCCATCCCTCCTCCATCATCCTGAACCGGATTGCTAACTTGAAAATCACAACAAACCCAATTTGTTATCAATGTTCGTCTTTCATTAATCATCCACTTTCTAAACTCCCCTCTTGCCCCTCCCATCCAAATCCCCCCCCCTTGCACCTACACTCCGAAACTTCCCCCTTGCCCCTCCACTCTTAAACTCCCCCCTTGCCCCTCCACTCCTGAACTCCCCCCTTGCCCTTCCCCTCCTAAACTTCCCCTTTGCCCCTCCCCTCCTAATCCCCCCCCTTGCCCCTCCACTCCTGATCTCCCCCCTTTCCCCTTCCCTCCAAAACTCCCCCCTTGCCCCTCCCCTCCTAAACTCCCCCCTCACTCCTGCCCTTCAAAACTCCCCCCCAATCCCTCCCATTCAATTCTCCCCACATACCATTCCTCTCCAATTCTCTCTCCTCCCCCCTCCTCCTCCAAGCTGCCTCCTCCCCACTTCGTCTCCCTTCTATCTCATACCTCCACCCCCCCAAACCTTCTACTTTCCTCTGCCCCCCCTCAAACAACCCCTCACTGTGCCGCATCCCTTCACCAGCAAACCTTTCATCCTCCTCATCCTTCCCTTTCTTGGAACTCTTCTGCAACATCTGAAACACTATCAACTGCTCTCCCTACCTCCCCCTCTCATCCTTCATCTTACCCTACTCCTCCCCTCCCCTGTCCTGTACCCGATGCTCCCCCTCTCTCTTCATTAACGGTATGGACCTCAAACATCCGGGGCCTTCGCTCAAACCTGACTGATCTCTCCATACAGGTTGCTTCTGACAATCCAGACTTGATCTGCTTAACAGAGACTTTCCTCCTTCAAGATGTCTCTGATTCCTTAATATCTCTTCCTGGTTACTCCCTCCTCCGGTATGATAGACCTGAGCCTCGGCCTGGTGGTGGGGTGGCTATCTTTGTCAAAAACTCTCTTCCTCACTCTCCTTGCACTGCTCTCTTTCCTCCTCACCCGCAGGAGTACCTCTGGTTACGGCTTCCTCTCCGCTCCCACCTTTTGTTCATATGTGTTCTGTACCGTCCCCCAAACAGTGATGACTCCATCTACATTTCAATGTCTGACAACATGGACCAACTTCTATCCACTCATCCCAACTCTCTCTTCCTCATATGTGGTGACTTCAACTGTCATCATGCCACCTGGTTGGGTGTGGGTTCCTCTCTCACTAGTCATGGCACCTCAGCAAAGGACTTCTGTGACTCACTGGGATTGACACAATCTGTCAATTTCCCGACCCGGATCTCAGCCAATGGAGTATCTTCTCTTCTAGACTTGGTTATGACAAACTTCCCTGCTAATGTCTGCTGCTCTTCTTCTGCTCCAATCGGTTCTTCTGATCATGTGCTTGTCAAAGTGGACATCTCTCTGGCCATTCTCAGAGAGCCTCCTCAGCGTCGACGAGTCTGGCATTTCACTCAGGCCGACTGGGACGGTCTTCAAGCAGCCATCAATCGTCTGGATTGGTCTCCCATCTCCACTGCCTCTGACATCAATTCTTCCTGGGAATTCTTCCAAAGCAAACTGATCTCTCTCATGCACAGATTTATCCCATCTCGCCTTCAATTGTCTTACCCTTCCTCCCGTCCATGGTACACTGAATCTTGTGGTGAGGCAGTTGCCCTGAAACAACTTGCCTTTGCCTCTTGGAAGGCTAATCCAACTGAAGGAAATCTCAGTTCCTTCCACCAAGCTCGGAACAAGTGTGTGTCTACCCTCAGGAGTGCCAAGAAGCACTATCTCTCCTCACTCAAGAATGAACTCTCAAACCTGTCTCCTTCCTCCAAATCCTGGTGGCGTCTGGTCAAATCCGTTTCTGGTGTTTGTTCCCCCTCCATCCCCTCCCTTACCTCAAATGGCCACACAGTTGACATCGCACGTGACAAAGCCGAATGCCTCAACTCTGTGTTCGCCTCGAAATCCTTAGTCCCAAACCCATCTCTCTCTGTTCCCACCTTTCCCAGTCGAACCCAACTGCTCCTGGACTCTGTGTCCTTCTCTCCTGACAAGGTGGAGGAGTTTTTGTCAAACCTCGACTCTGATTCTGCAACTGGACCAGACGGCATCAGCCCACGGGTCTTAAAATCCTGCTCTGCCGCTCTATCTCACCCTCTCTCTGTTCTTTTCACCCTATCTTTTGCTCAAGGTCATCTGCCAGCATCCTGGAAATCAGCTAACATTACCGCTTTACACAAAAAAGGTGCAAAAACAGATCCTTGCAACTACAGACCAATCAGCCTGCTCCCAATTATCAGCAAAGTCATGGAATCCATCATTGCTTCGGATATGAAATCTTTCCTCTTCTCCAATGGCTTGATCTCTGATCATCAATTTGGTTTCAGACCAGGTCACTCTACTCTGGACATGCTGCTTCTGCTGTCTCAACAATGGATGGAGGTCCTCAATGCCAAACAGGAAATCAGAGCTGTCTCCCTTGACATATCAAGGGCCTTTGATACGGTCTGGCACCCAGCTCTGCTCACCAAACTCTCCTCCTATGGTATCCATGGAAATCTCCATGCATGGCTTGCGGACTTCCTCTCTGGTCGTAGTCAACGTGTGGCCCTGAATGGATTTCTCTCATCTCCCCTTCCTGTTCAGGCTGGAGTTCCCCAAGGAAGTGTGCTGGGCCCTGTGCTTTTTCTGGTCTTTATCAATGATCTCTCTGACTCTCTGGAAAATCCTCTCTATCTCTTTGCTGATGACTCCACTCTCTGCCGCTCCATTCCTCTTCCCTCAGATCGGCAGTCTGCAGCCTCCTCACTCTCTGAAGACCTGGACAAAATCGCAGACTGGTCAAACAAGTGGAACATGTCTTTCAATCCTGCCAAATCTCACTCTCTTACTATGTCTCTCCGAAAAGATCGACTGGACAACCCTCCCATCTACTTTCTCAACAATCCTCTCCAAGAAGTTCTGTCACTCAAGCTTTTGGGTCTCACTATCTGCCATGATCTTTCTTGGGAAAACCACATTTCCAAGCTGGCCTCCAAAGCCAGTCGCCGACTGGGCATCCTCCGTCGTGCGAAGTCCTTCCTCGGCACACCTGAGCTCCTCACCACTTACAAGGCTTTCATCCGCAGCTCAATGGAATACTGTTCTCCCCTATGGGCTGGTGCTCCTGCCTCACACCTGGCTCGGCTTCACGCTGTTGAATCCAAAGCTTTCAAAATCATTGGAATCTCCCGCGATGAAGCTATCTCTGAGGGCCTTTCACTCACTCACCGCAGGCAGGTAGGTGGTCTTTCTGTCTTCTACCGACTCCTCTCCGGCCTTGCTCCCCCAGCTCTCTCTGTGCTCTGTCCCCCAAATATTCCTACAGGTCGTACAAGATCTGCCAGCAACCCTCTGATGGTTAAACTGCCGAAATCTCGGCTCTCTGCTCACCTTCACTCTTTCATTCCTCTTTTCTCCCGCCTGTGGAACAAACTCCCACACTCCCTTCAATCCCTCTCCTCCCTCCAGGTCTTTAAAACAGCTGTTCACCACCATCTCTTATCTTCCCCCATCCATAACCTTGATCTTTTCTACCCCCACTAATTCACCCCAGATCCACCTTGTTTGAAATTCCAACTTATTTCCTGGAAATCCTGGCAGTGTCCATATGTTTATACCTCTCCCACCCCCCCCCCCTTCACATGCCTCCCCCCATTCACATGCCTCCCCCCCTTCACATACCTCCCCCCCAAAGCCCTCTCCCTCCCACAGATCTCTCGATGTCTCCATGTCTCTCGGTCCCTGCTCTCAAATGTTGTGTTTGTGTCCTTCCCCCTCTCTCCCCATCTTGTCTACCGCTCCCGATGTTATTTGTTTTATGTGTCTGTTTGTCTTTCTGTGTGATTAATGTTCGCTCTTTCACGAGCCTCGATCTTGTATACAAAAAAAAAAAAAAAAAAAAAAAAGCAGCCGACCGCTGTGCATGAATTGTAGCAGACTATTGTCACTGCATGGCAAGCGATTCCTGTCCAAACCTCGGCAAATCTCGTGAACAGCATGCCTCAATGTGTACGTGCTCTCCTGAATGCTCGTGGGGGTTACACGAAGTACTGAACTGTAATTTTACTGTCCGTAATCCCAGTCATAATTTAGCTTTTGTTTTTTTTGAAAATTTTTTTGGCTAATGCGCAAAATAAAGAGATACTTCTGGAAAACGTACTGAAGTTTAACACAATACTGTCCGTGAATTGAGTTCGATATCAGTTTACATCACTTTCGAGGATCAATTTATTTTCTTCGAAATGTCAAATGTGGTTTTTGTTTCTTTTAAACATCACATTAACAAAATCTAGAATAATTTCAACATAATTCCAATGAACTTTTGGTTCTAAGTCATCTTGAAAAGTAAGTTCACCCCCACAAAAAAAATATTCCATATTAAATGCCCTGTCTGTATAATGGCGACACAACAATTTTTACTGCTTTGCTTTGAAGAATGGGAATGAAGGAGGAGGAGTGTGTTAATATGTCTGGTTGAAGGCTTTGGGTGGTGAGGGGGCTTGAACCCAGATTTTAATCTTTCAGCTGCAATGTTGGTGCTCGCCGTCACTGCAATGCAAAGCGAAAGACGCCTCAGAGCTATCACATTCACAATCGCTATGTCGTATGTACTCCAGATATGTGTTTCCTTCATTGTAAAAACTAAAAAGTCAACAGTTAAAAGGATTATGAGCCGATAGGTGTTACGGCCTTGGCAAGATCGATGGAGACAGCGATCTGTTAGCTTATACACCGCCCAAATAGCTAAGTGGAATTCTCTCATGTAGAGATTAAACCCAAGTCATTTGAACTTTCGAAGAGGTCATTATTTACTTTTAATGATCGAAAATGGCCGATAAAAAAGCACATTCCGGCAAGTCCTCGGTCTCTGACCGATTTTTCATTTGTTTGTTTGTTTGATTGTTTGTTTGTCTAGGCAATATCTCAGCCATCCTTTGAGATAGGAAGCCGAAATTTTGGCACAATAGTGAGCAAGTGCTTTGTCAAAAACGGTATTTTTTGTTTTTTGATTAATCAATTAATTGATTAATTACTTAATTATTATCCATTCATGAAGTACTTATACATTTCCTTTCTCATCTTGCAATATCTCAGGCCCTTTTGAGCTATGAAGCTGATATTTGGACACGACAGTCACCAAGTGATGTGGATATAAATGATATTTTTGATTTATTGATGAATCAATTAATCAATTAATTATTTATTGATTAAAGAAAAATTATATAATTGTTCGAGTAATGACTTCATAAGTTATATTTTTTAAAGTTGCAGTTTTGGATGAAACGGTGGTTGTTTAGGTATTCTATTAGCCGATTGATTAATTATTTAATTATTTTATGATCATTATTTATTTATTTTATTTCTCATCTGGGAAATATCTCGGGAACCTTTTTTAGTTAGGAAGCTGATATTTGGACATGACAATGACCAAGTTATTTGACTGTAAAGGGTATTTTTGATTTATTGATTAATCAATTAATCGATTAATTATTTAATTTATCCGATTAATGACAATGTTTTTTTTTTTTAAGTTACAAATTTGGATTAAACAGTGGTGGTTTAGGTATTGTATAACACACTTTTTTATTTTTTATTTTTTGTATACAAGATCGAGGCTGGTGAAAGAGCGAACATTAATCACACAAAAAGTCAAACCGACACATAAAACACAAAATAAGGAGGGCTGTAGACAAGATGGGGAGAGAGGGGGAAGGACACAAACACAACATTTGAGAGCAGGGACATCGAGAGAACTGTGGGAGGGAGAGGGCTTGGGGGGAGGTGGGAGAGGTATAAAACATATGGACATGGCAATGACTTCCAGGAAAGAATTTGGAATGGAATTTCAAAAAAGTGGATCTGGGGTGAATTAGCGGGGGTAGAAAAGATCAAGGTTTTGGATGGGGGATGATAAGAGATGATGGTGAACAGCTGTTTTAAAGACCTGGAGGGAGGAGTGGGATTTAAGGGAGTGGGGGAGTTTGTTCCAGAGGTGGGAGAAAAGGGGAATGAAAGAGTGAAGGTGAGCAGAGAGCCTAGATTTTGGCAGTTTAACCATAAGAGGGTTGCTGGCAGATCTTGTGCGACCTGCAGGAATATTGGGGGGACAGAGCACAGAGAGAGCTGGGGGAGCAAGGCCGGAAAGGAGTCGGTAGAAGACAGAAAGACCACCATCCTTCCTGCGGTGAGTGAGTGAAAGGCCCTCGGAGTTACCTTCATCGCAGGAGATTCCAATGATTCTGAAAGCTTTTGTTTCAACAGCGTGAGGCCGAGCTAGGAGTGAGGCAGGAGCACCGGCCCAGAGGGTGGAACAGTATTCCATTGAGCTGCGGATGAAAGCCTTGTATGTGGTGAGGAGCTCAGGTGTGCCATGGAAGGACTTTGCACGATGGAGGATGCCCGGTCGGTGACTGGATTTGGAGGCCAGCTTGGAAATGTAGTTTTTCCAAGAAAGATCATGGCAGATAGTGAGACCCAAAAGCATGAGCGACAGAACTTCTTGGAGAGGATTGTTGAGAAAGTAGATGGGAGGGTTTCCAGTCGGTCTTTTCGGAGAGACATAGTAAGAGTGTGAGATTTGTCAGGATTGAAAGACATGTTCCACTTGTTTGACTAGTCTGTGATTTTGTCCAGGTCTGCAGAGAGTGAGGAGGCTGCAGACTGCCAATCTGAGGGATGAGGAATGGAGCGGCAGAGAGTGGAGTCATCAGCAAAGAGATAGAGAGGATTTTCTACAGAGTCAGAGAGATCATTAATGAAGACCAGAAAAAGCACAGGGCCGAGAACACTACCTTGGGGAACTCCAGCCAGAACAGGAAGTGGAGCTGAGAGAAATCCATTTCGGGCCACACGTTGACTACGACCAGAGAGGAAGTCCGCAAGCCATGCGTGGAGATTTCCATGGATACCATAGGAGGAGAGTTCGGTGAGCAGAGCTGGGTGCCAGACCGTATCGAAGGCACGTGATATGTCAAGGGAGACAGCTCTGATTTCCAGTTTGGCATTGACGACCTCCATCCATTGTTGAGACAGCAGAAGCAACATGTCCAGAGTAGAATGACCTGGTCTGAATCCAAATTGATGATCGGAGATCAAGCCATTGGAGAAGAGGAAGGATTTGATATCTGAAGCTATGATGGATTCCATGACTTTGCTGATAATTGGGAGCAGGCTGATTGGTCTGGAGTTGCAAGGATCTGTTTTTGCACCTTTTTTGTGTAAAGCGGTAATGTTTGCTGATTTTAAAGATGCTGGCAGATGACCTTGAGCAAAATATAGGGTGAAAAGAACAGAGAGAGGGTGAGATAGAGCGGCACAGCAGCATTTTAGGACCCCTGGGCTGATGCCGTCTGGTCCAGTTGCAGATTCAGAGTCGAGGTTTGACAAAAACTTCTCCACCTTGCCAGGAGAGAAGGACACAGAGTCCAGGAGCAGTTGGGTTCGACTGGGAACAGAGAGAGATTTTTATTTTTTATTTTTTTTGTATACAGAATCGAGGCTCGTAAAAGAGCTAACATTTATCACACAACCAAATCAAACAGACAAACAAAGTATATAAAAAGGGGAGCGGTAGACAAGATGGGTTTGGGACACAAGATTTTGAGGCAAACACAGAGTTGAGGCATTCAGCTTTGTCACATGCAGTGACATCTGTGTAGCCATTTGAGGTAAGGGAGGGGATGGAGGCGGAACAAACACCAGAAACGGATTTGACCAGATGCCACCAGGATTTGGAGGAAGGGTACAGGTTTGAGAGTTCATTCTTGAGTGTGGAGAGATCGTGCTTCCTGGCATTCCTGAGGGTAGACACACACTTGTTCCGAGCTGGGTGGAAGGAACTGAGATTGCCTTCAGTTGGATTTGCCTTCCAAGAGGCAAAGGCAAGTTGTTTCAGGGCAGTTGTTTCAGGGCAACTGCCTCACCACAAGATTCAGTGTACCATGGACGGGAGGAAGGGGAAGACAACTGAAGATGAGATGGGATAAATCTGTGCATGAGAGATAGAGCAGTTTGCTTTGGAAGAATTCCCAGGAAGAATTGATGTCAGAGGCAGTAGAGATGGGAGACCAGTCCAGATGATTGATGGTTGCTGGCAGACCGTGCCAGTTGGCCTGAGTGAAATGCCAGACTCGTCGACGCTGAGGAGGCTCTCTGAGAATGGTCCAGAGAGATGTCCACTTTAACTAGCACATGATCAGAAGAACCGATTGGAGCAGAAGAAGAGCAGCAGACATTTGCAGGGAAGTTAGTCATAACCAAGTCCAGAAGAGAACATACTCCATTGACCGAGATCCGGGTCGGGAAATTGACAGATTTTGTCAGTCCCAATGAGTCGCAGAAGTCCTTTGCTGAGGTGCTATGGCTGGTGAGAGAGGAACCCACACCCAGCCAGCTGGCATGATGACAGTTGAAGTCGCCACATATGAGGAAGAGAAAGTTGCGATGAGTGGATAGAAGTTGGTCCATGTTGTCAGTCAGCGAAATGTAAATGGAGTCATCAGTGTTTGGAGGACGGTACAGAACACATATGAACAAAAGGTGGGAGCGGAGAGCAAGCCGTAGCCAGAGGTACTCCTGGGGGGTTGGGTGGAGAGAGGGCAGTGCAAGGAGTGAGGAAGAGAGTTTTTGATAAAGATAGCAACCCCACCACCAGGACGAGGCTCAGGTGTATCATACCGGAGGAGGGAGTAACCAGGAAGAGATATTAAGGAATCAGAGACATCTTGAAGGAGGAAAGTTTCTGTTCAGCAGATCAAGTCTGGATTGTCAGAAGCAACCTGAATGGAGAGATCAATCAGGTTTGAGTGAAGGCCCCGGATGTTTGAGGTCCATATCGTTAATGAGGAGAGAGGGGGAGCATCGGGTGCAGGACAGGGGAGTGGAGGGATAGGGTTAGATGAAGGATGAGAGGGGGAGGTAGGGAGAGCAGTTGATAGTGTGTCAGAGATTACAGAAGAGTTACAGGAAAGGGAAGGATGAGGAGCACGAAAGGTTTGATGGTGATGGGATGAGACACAGTGAGGGGTTGTTTGAGGGGAGAGGGGGGGCAGAGGAAAGTAGAAGGTTCAAGGAGGTGGAGGTATGAGATAGAAGGGAGACGAAGTGGGGAGGAGGCAGCTCTGAGGAGGAGGTGGAGGGGGGAGAATTGGAGAGTGATAGTAGGGGGGAGGGGTGAGATTTGAAGGGGTGAGGTTGGGGGGAAGATTTGAAGGGGAGGGGTTGGGGGGGAGTTTTGAAGAGGAGGGTGAGGGGGGAGTTTAAGAGGGGAGGGGCAAGGGGGGAGATTTGGAGGGGAGGGGCGAGGGGGGAGTTTAGAAAGTGGATGATTAATGAAAGACGAACATTTATAGCAAATTGGGTTTATTGTGATTTTCAAGTTAGCGATCCGTTTAAGAACGATAGAGGAGGGGTGGAATGAATGTGAATTTAGAGCATGCCTTGAGGAAGAATTATAAGAGATTGAATTTTTTTTTGAAGTGGAATTAATTGAAGAGGAAATTGAAAAGAGCCTTTTAAATAGGAAGAAAAACAGCGTGTTGTAATATACCACTGAATAAAACATTGCAGGGGAAAGTTTAAACATATTTAAACAGAACAATGAAGAACAATCTTATATTCACAAAAATACCAATGGGGAGAGTGCCAAGAGGGACAACCACGAGTCACGTGAACAGGGCAAAAGGTGGAAGGCAAGGGGATAATGGGGGCGGGCGAGACAGCGCACGTGGACAGAAGCACACTTAATTCACAATTTAATTATCTTACCATTATTATTTATTTATTTTCATTATTGATTACTTATTTATTTTCTTTCTCATCTGGGCAATAGCTCAGGCACCTTTTGAGCTAGGAAGCTGATATTCGGACACGACAGTGACCAAGTGATGTGGCTATAAAGGATATTTTGGATTTATTGTTTAATCAATTAATCAATCAAGTATTTATTGATTGGTCAATTAATTATTTTTTTCTTTCAATTAATGGCTTATTTAATTAATTTTCAAAAGGTTACAGCTTCAGATGAAGCACTGGTGGATTAGGTATGCTATTAGCCAATTAATTAAAAAATATTTTATAATTATTATTTATTGCTTTTAATTATGCAATTAATCAATCAATTATTGTACACCTCTCCATCCCAATACAGTCTCTATGAGCTGCATGGTAGTATTGCTGGGCGCCGAAGGCAATTTATTTATTTGGATATTTATCTATTTGGCGCTGGAGGATATTTATTTATTTGGCGTGGGGCGGTGTACTTTGAATGTATCTGTACTTGTTTTGTTTCTTTCTTGTTTGTTTGTTTGTCCGGGCAATATCTCAGCCATCGTTTGAGCTAGGAAGCATCTCGAACACCAAGTTACAAAGGAAGAAAATTCATATTGGTGGTGGAAGAATGTTAAAGGCCACCACACAGTGGGAGAATGTTTAAAGTGAAGCCATCGGATATTTCATGAAATGGGCTGATATAGTGTGGCCATGATTGGAATGTTGAAACCATTAATTACCTCAACATATTTAAATAGTGCGTATGGATGAATGGGTTGATTTGGTGAGCAGATTTTAAAAAGGAAAGAAAAAGGGGTGCCCGACAGATGAGCATTGCTGAGCTATCATTGGAGTTCTACTCTATTATATATATATATATATATATATATATATATATATATATATATATATATATATATATATATATATATATATATACATACATACATATATATATATTGTTGCGGATCTCAACGTCGGCCCCTTTGCCCCTTACCAAGGGGGGATTAATCCCCTTGTCCACAACTGACCGACGTGAGTCCTGGGGGTCCCAACGCTCCTTCCGGTTGGGAGCAGCCAGGGTATTTAGTCTATGAAAAGTCCCAAGGACCTGAGTGCCACTCCTGACTGCGAAGCAGGAGAGGGACTCCCGCTCGAACCGTGGTTTTAGATGGTCTAGTTGCCGAGCGGTTTTTAGCAACCCGAAGTTCGAGTCATTAGCATTCACTAATCCGATTCTGAAACGTTGGCCAAAATCGCGCCACAGGTACTCAATCGAGAAATCACTAAAGCGACCGAATGTGAAGAAGAAAAAGCAGAGTAAGGAAGAACAGGGATTTATTACCAATATTTACAAGACCAAAGAAACGAAGGAAGAAGGAAAAATACGAAAATAATGACAGAAGCAGAAGAAGACACAGTGCAATACTACTTATACAAGCTTACTTATACACAGGGACAACACAAAGGACAGACGACAGTCAGACTTACACGGGGAATGAAGCAGAAATGAATGGCAGGAGGTGGATGGCTGGACGGACGAGCAGGTGGGATCACAGGGTGGGAAGGATGCGGGTCCGGTTGGTGTGGCGGCACGGCTCGAGGTGAGCAGCCGCCGACCCTCCTCAATCGTGTTTGCTTTGCGGCGTTGCTTCGCGGCTGCGGTCGAAACTGCCGTCAAAGCTCAAAGCTGCGGTGGTCAAAGCTGTGGTGGATTCAAAGCTGCGGTGGACTCAAAGCTCATCGGAGGTCTCTCGCTCATCTGACTCATCTGCCGCATCTCTCTCCGCAGTCCTTCCCCACCCCCTTTTTATGAGGCGCGTGGCGATCAAGCCGCCGGCCTGTTGGAAATGCCCATCGGTGAGCTCGCCTCGGCCCTGATTGGTCGCGAGGGCTCACCGATCCCGCCCCTTGAGGAGGCGTTGGCAAAGCCATGCCTTGTTCCTGGCGCTTGGCTGACTCCTCCCACTTTCTGCTCCGAGATGACCTCGTGTTCAATGGAGTCTTGGGGTGAAGAAAACCGCCCAAAGCAGTAGTGGCGAACGCCGCCGTACTGGCGCTTTTTAGGAGGCCATGGGGGTGTCGGAGGGATCCTATCTTATTTCAATTCAGTGCAATGCAGTGTCAATTAATGGGAGACAGAGTGTTAAACTAACATAGAATAAGAAATAACTATTTAGAAGGGTATATGATTTTCTACGTGCATTCGATGGATTAACTAAGGGGACGACCTTTGACCTTTACACAAATGGAGGTATTTACAAGAATTATGATTTACAATTGACAGAGGGTGATATTTACAACACAGGATTCTCAAATCCGCAACAATATATATATATATATATATATATATATATATATATATACATATATATACATTAATTGAGACAGAAAGAGATGTACAGGTGGAGACGGAGACCGACGCAGCAAGGAATCTTATTAATGCCATAAATTTGTTGGCAGCCTCTTGTAGTCAATCTCTTTCGCTTACTATGTGTTATCTACATCCCTGTTATACACATGGCCTTGTGACTGGCACTTTCTTATTACCTTCATCTGCTCATCACAAATCTCAGTTTCACATTTACTTTACAACATCAACATTCTACCTCCATCTCGTTCAACAATGTTTTTTCATTACCCTCAAGCCTTCCAGTCGACTGTGCTTACACACAAAGATTCACCAGAGTCCGTGCTTATACACACGGATTTTTTTGTCCCAAAAACTTCCTCAAAATTAATTTCCTGAAGATCGGGTGAGTTCGAGCAATGCACAGATGTTGGTAATGAAAAATGGTGGTGGTTGAGGTTATGGGGCAATGCAGAATTATTTGGAAGAGATAATGTTCTGTATGGGGGTATTTAAACACCATTACATTCTTCTTCTTTTAACGGCCCCAATTATTCCCAGGTTCTTATGGGGTTTTGCCGGAGGATTTTGGCTGATGTTTTTCAGAACCGACCATTCAGGCCTGGCACTCAATAGCTTGCCTACTCTTCGCGAAGGACTCCGTGGGATCTTTATCATCCACCAACTAATGCTGACGGACAGGACACCCAGTTTAACGGCTATCCGATGGACAGAACACACATTGATGAATCACCCTGAGTGTGAGATACCAGGATGAGAGCTTATGGCTGGGTCGGGATTGGAACCCAGGCCAGACACCCTAAGGTGAGTGTGCGTTCCTGTAGGCCATCCTGCCAGCCCTTGAACACCATTACATTCTGACACTTACACACCATGTTGCCAAAACGAGATCACACCCGAACTCCAATTTCACATTTACTTGTAGAAAAGAACGTGCAGCTCCACATCAGAAAGACAAACCTTACGACAGACACGGAAATACAAAAAAACTGGGACACAGAAGGAGGCCATTTGACTAATGAGGCCTTTTTTTTTTTTTTTTTTTTTTTTGTATACTGAATCGAGGCTCGTGAAAGAGCTAACGACCTGCACTTCATCCACATGCCACAATTCAATCTATTAGTGTATTCATCATCCAGGATACCAACCAAGTCTTCAACATTTGCTCATTTCATTGAGGAGGGTGGGAGGTAGAACGTGGAGTGGAGAGGAGAACAGGGGCGAATGAGCAAGAACATCCCCTGGGTGTTTGCTTGTTTTTTGCTTTAGGGATGGAGATCATAGCAGGGTGGGAATGAACAAACATTGACAGCACATTCACACTCGTATTGGATGCCGCTTTAAGCAGTAAAGAGCAAATGCCTGCTCTCATATTGAAACTGACTTCAAAAACAAAAAGCTGGTGCTCAAGTAAAAAGTGAAATCATATCTGTTGAGACAAGGCCTATTACAATCTCACGGGCGGCTAGCGCAGATACAAAATCAATTTGGAGGGCATCATTTGAATTGGCGAGAGACAACACTTCCAGCTTATTGGCCTTTTATTTGCACTATCAGCAAGATGCCAAAGTTGCATGATCGCGGATTCGCGACGTCTGGGCCTTCTGCACCATCAAGAGGTCTTCTGTCTTTGTCAAGAGGTCACCGAATTCACCTTTATATAAGACCCTCTCAAAGACACCACCATCACTATACCAGTGTGCTATCACCCATCCATACCTAAGCTACCAACTAGTCATGCCAACGTCAATGTACCTCTCTATCGCCAGTACTTCTCTAACTCAAGTTTAAACTTAGGCCTATCTACTGTTTCTGCTACAACTCGTTTTCCAGGAAGACCATTCCACACATTAATTAGAGTGGCTTACTACCATTTCCTGGAGAGCAGGTCGGGGTGCCAGACCATATCGAAGGCACGAGGTTTGTCAAGGGAGACTACTACCGACCCCTGCCTTACTACCGTTCTAACCTTGACCTTCTTTTCTCTCGTGTTGTAGCCCCTGGTCCTGTCATAGCCTATTCTGCTGAAAAACTCTTCTGCATTATTTTGTCTATACCGTTCATAATTCTTGAACATGTCTATCAGATCCCCTCGTAACTACCTCCTTTTTCCTTCAGCCGCTCTTCATAGCTGAGTGAGCCTGGGCCTAACTTGACTCAGGCGGAGTCTACTTAGACCCAGGAATTAATATAGTTACTCTTAGGTGAACCCTCTCTATGGCAGCTATGTCCTCCCTCAGATGTGGTGACCAAAGGTGTACAAACCTGAAAGCATCTCAAAATACGAAGCCCATCCACGTTCATTTTGTACCAACACTAAACTTGACGAAAACAACAGCTAAAAAAACAAAATATAAATTTTATTAATTATTTTCTCCATATTCACATAATAAAGGTTTCATGAAAATTTGATGACAAAAGCTCAAATTGTAAAAATGTTATGGACAGACACACTGAAGGTCAATGGTAAATAAATATAGAAACATGAAAGCGATTAAATAAACCGAGTTTTGTCTTGTCTATTTGATGGGCTGATAAGGTGTATTTCTACTTACTGTGACATTGCCCATTGACATTTTTACACAATTTTTAATGTGTTCTCCATATTCTCTAAATTAAGACTTTTTGAAAATATGATTACAAAAGCTCAAATAGTAAAACAATGTTATGCCTTGGCCAAGCACGCGAATGCACACCGACACACACACACACACACACACACACACACACACACACACACACACACACACACACACACACACACACACACACACTTGGAGAACCTGATAAGTCTCTGTTCCACCCTCTGAAACCCGCATATGGAGTTAACAACCAACACCACACACACAGAGGCGGATACTTTGAAACCTAGTAGGTCTCCGTTCCATCTCCTGAAGCCCACCCATATGTGGAGATACCAGTCAACAACAGCAACTTGCATGCGCATACGTAAGCATATTACATATACTGTACATACATATTGTCCTGTCCGTAGCTGATGAACACCAGCCTCGGACGAATAGCCGAAACGGTCCTTAATTCCGAGGCGAGTAGCCGAAATTGGTGGTTGGTCCGTCGCACGCGTGTTGAAGGAAACAATGCGCTTACCTGAACAGAAGCACACAGGTTTATTACCTAACCCACAATGAATAAACGAACATGACAAATAGATTCAACAAATAATTTAATGAAAGTAAATGTAAGATGGAAATGTCGAAATAAAGGTTAAGGTAAAAAAACTAAAACGCTAACTGAGGGACCTCACATGCAGACTCAAATACGGACAAGGGGAAAGATAAAATAAAATAAAATTCCTTTAGCTGGCCGGCACTCAGCTTTGGCCTCAACGAGGACTTTTAAGAGCTTGATGGTCGTTGAAGCTCAATCTCACCTCGCAGGAAGCGCACAAGATGGCCACGAGTCGTGTGCCTCGGCACCACAAATGTGAGGTACTTTGTGGGGGTGGTCCTCTTTTGGGTCCCTCTGCCGTCCGGGGAAACACAACACAGACCCAGTCCACCACGACCTCAGCAGTGTCCGAAAAACCCCTCAAAATCCTGCCGACTCTGCAAAAGCGATCCTCTCAGGTGCACACACAAAATAAAAGAAAGCAACTCCTCCACCAACATCCCTTTCTCCTCAAAAACCCACACCGAGAGAGCACAAGCAAGACGCGCTCTACTCCCTCTCACTCCTCTTGAACCTTCTCTCCTCTGACATTACCCCGACCAATCACAAGCTCAGGGGTGTGGCATGTCGGCTCTGCTCCTCCACGCCCCTCGTAAAACTCTGGGTCATGGCATGCCAGCTTTGCTTGGTGTGAGTGTTAATTAAGGCGGGACTTACTTGCCGATCGGCAATGTTTGGGTACTGTCGGCGGTTGTGGTGGTTTAATGGAAGTCTTGCATGGCCCGCCTTGTAAATGTAAAAAGACGTAAGAAAAGCAACAAAGGGAAACCACATACTGGGGGAAACTAACCTGAATCCCTAACTAGTTAGCACAGCTTCATGCCTTGTGTGAAGACACATAAACAATCTAAAGCTACAGTTTCCCTATTTAAACACATGGGAGTGAGTCACACACATGGGAGTGAGTTACACACATGGGAGTGGGTCACACACATGGGAGTGGGTCACACACATGGGAGTGGGTCACACACATGGGAGTGGGTCACACACATGGGAGTGGGTCACACACATGGGAGTGGGTCACACACATGGGAGTGGGTCACACACATGGGAGTGGGTCACACACATGGGAGTGGGTCACACACATGGGAGTGGGTCACACACATGGGAGTGGGTCACACACATGGGAGTGGGTCACACACATGGGAGTGGGTCACACACAGGGGAGTGGGTCACCCACATGGGAGTGGGTCCCACACATGGGAGTGGGTCACACACATGGGAGTGGGTCACACACATGGGAGTGGGTCACACACATGGGAGTGGGTCACACACATGGGAGTGGGTCACACACATGGGAGTGGGTCACACACATGGGAGTGGGTCACACACATGGGAGTGGGTCACACACATGGGAGTGGGTCACACACATGGGAGTGGGTCACACACATGGGAGTGGGTCACACACATGGGAGTGGGTCACACACATGGGAGTGGGTCATACACATGGGAGTGTGTCACACACATGAGTGGATCACACACATGAGTGGATCACACACATGAGAGTGGGTCACACACGGGGGAGTGGGTCACACACGGGGGAGTGGGTCATACACGGGGGAGTGACATCACTTCCACCGGCAAGCTCAGTCACTGTGTTTGCCTGTAGATAAGTCCAGTGTTGTCTCATGTATTTGGCTACAGGTGTATGTTTGATCTGTATAAGCTGCTCCAATATGAGCCTTCAAACCTGTAAACAAAAATTATGAGATGGCAACTCATGTGGCATGCTAATGTACTTGTGAAAATTCCCTATGATGCTTGCAATCATTGCTCTTTAGACTGAAGACAAACCATAATAAAATAGGGAAGAAAAAAAAAATGTCTGATCCAGATTTTGAATCAAAAATTGCATATTAAAGATGCAGAGGCAATGGAAAAGAAAGAGCCACAGTGATCATATATTCTGGTAATATCTGTTTTGTTATGGGAATAATGTTTATTTGCATTTGCTGTAGGTTTTTCTTTTCAAATAGCTTGGCCTCGTGCGATGCCTTAAATGTAATGCGGCTGCACGGATTATTGACTTTCTAAAGAGAGTGGAGAAACTATTGAAGCATTTTAACAAACAGGGGATGGAGTAACACTTTAACAACTAGAACAGCACTCGGTAGAGCGCACACCTCCACCCAGACTGAACAGTTTACGTTTTGCATCCCAGTGATAGGCCGTATCTGCATGTGGACCATTCGTCCTTGTCACACACACCAAAATCGAATCGGCTTGTTCTTGTGACCTGCCCAACTCATACACAAAGTTTCGTCCGAATCTATCCATAACTTTTTTAAATATCGTGCTACATATCGTTTTGGCCCTATCCCTCAATAGTGAAAAATCACTTGAAAAAAAAATAATTCTCGTTTCTGGATCCAGATCTGAATCTACATCAAAATTGGATCAATTCGTCCTGGATCCGGCTCTTCACCAAAATCGAATCGATTAGTTCTTGTCATATACCCAACCAGTCCACAAAGTTTCGTCCAAACCAGTCAACTATTTGAGATCTCCTGCTCACAGACAGACAGACAGGGGTGAAGACATAACCTTCAAAAAGTGAAAAGTGGGCGTGTTCGAGAGGGTGGGGGGTATAACCCCACAAGCCCCAAAGATGTATCAATGCTTGTTTATAAGTTGGACTCGTGATCTCAGCAAGTCAGGTATTGATTTGGTGCAATAAATCTAAGGATTTCTTTTATATCCATTTTTTTAAACATTTGTACAACATTGAGTGGAAACTCAATAAATTAGTGTAACGTTAAATTAAATTTTAGTACAATCATGGAAGCTGTCACTTGTACATCCACTAGAATTTTACAAGGAAACAAGACACAGGAGGATGCCATTTGGCCAATAACACCTGTGTTTTATCCACACCCTATTCACCTCACCGATTTACCGATATTCTATGTACAAACCCCATTTTCCCAATAACTCCATCAAATCTAACATCTACAACCCATTTATAATGAACATATATATTCCATTTTATCTCCAGATAGGAAATTTTATCGTAGACCCAGAACACTCCCAATGGCCTCCTTTTTCATGGGTACCATGGGATCTTTATGACTCACAACGTAAGTGCAGATGAGATAGCCGGATTTACATTCCCATAATAAAAATGGCGTTGCTCTGAGATGCAACCATCCCTGACAACAACACCGCACGAAGATGGCAGTTCTGATTGGATTTGATTCCATGTGGGAATACACATGAGAGGAATCTCATTCTTCAATGCCTTTAGTGGTTGTGACATAGTATCTATTTGATGTGGAGAGCAGACGAAAATCTGCATAAGTATGAAGTGTGCGTGATGAAGCGAGAAAAACATCTTCACAAAACGCAGCAAGTGACCACAATCAGTTGATGATGATCATTTGCACATCTTGAAGAGGTTTGGCCGATAAACCTATGAATAACACATGACAGCTATGAATGTTGATGAGGCAGGATTATTTATTTTTGAGGACCGAAAGATCACACGATTCCATCTAACAAACCCAATCTGCCCTTGTTCTCGCAAAACAAGTTAGATATCAGGAAGGAACTAGAACGCCACGCATACTCCCGCCGTGGGTCGTTGGACTAGTACGATTTCACAAAAGTTTGGGGGAGTAGTTCAGTGACAACACAAGACAAGACAACACGAGACAGACACTGCACATATATATATATATATATATATATATATATATATATATATATATATATATATATAATATATATATAATATATAGAAGATAATGTTAAAAAAAACAGGGCAATTTCACTTACATTTTCAGATTCAGCGTTCAATTCTATATAAGTGAGTGTATTTTGAAGCATAAGTGACTTCAAATAAAATTGTAAGCCAGGAAAAACGTTCGTTTCATTCCTTAGGGATACAACATGTAAAGCTGGCCCAAACGTCAAAACAGAACTCGCTCATTTTAAGTCGTACAAGCTAATGCGACCACTCATTCTCCTGGGAAGAATCCCGTGCACATGCTTGTCACACTTATAACTCACCTAAGTCTTTATAAGTTCATCAAATACTGACACCGCGATTGACATTCACTGAGGTAAATGTTGATATCTCTTCTGAGGTAAAAACAAAACAAAAACAAAAAACAGTTTTAAATCATTATACGTATCAAACGATACATTTTATGAAACGGGGAAACCGAATACACAGTTTGGTGGTTTTAAAATGACAGAATGTGTCTTTATTAGAAAAATAAAATGAACATTGAAGAGGACGCTGCTAAAAAATACACCGCTCTAACGCATAACCACGAGTTTAAACGACATTTACAACAAATATGAAAACTATTTTCATATCACAATGTTAAATATAGAATATATAGAAGATAATGTAAAAAAAAAAATGAATCCTATCTTCCAATGGTAAAAAAATCCTTCAAAAAATTCCTGGATCCGGAATAATATCCTGAGCTTCACCAAAAACTAATCAATTCTTCCTCATCCCAAGGGCAATCATCCCACCAACTTTCATCCAAATCCGTTCAGAACTTTTCCAGATATCTTGTTCACGAACACACGCGCGCGCACACACACACACACACACACACACACACACACACACAAACACACACACGGACACGATCGAATGCATTACTCCCTGGCGGGAGTAAATATATGGGACGAGCAACAATCCATTAGCCAAACATTCCGGACCCGGCTGATTGAAGATGGATCAAACCGGCAAATACCTGGAAGATGTGCTGGACGAGACTTCCATATATTGCAACGAGTTGCCAGGAACTGACAAAGAGAGGTTGCAAGAGTGAATGCAATCGCAGGTGTAAATGTTATCGCCGCAGACTCATCTATGAAGCATTGTGTCGTTGTCAGTGCTACACCTAGATGGAACAGATCCGGTGTAATCTGCAAACTTCAAGCACATAACGGATCTATGGTGCAGGGTGGCAAATTACATGTATCGCCTGAACTGCAACCTTTTTATCCAGTATGCACTTAATCTGTCAACATAACAGGACTCGGCCATCATAAAAACGTTGGTATGACATATGATGAACGGTGAAGACCTTAACAAGTTTCAGATTTCGTTTTAGCAAGGCCCAAACGTAGTGCATACACTAATTTGACTAAGATTGGACGGTTCTAAGGATAAACTCCGTGCATGCTTTTTCAGAACTTGAACACTTCTTCCTGTTAACCACTTCCCAACCACTCTTATCAAGATATTACAGTGTGGAACCTCACCTTGATCTCCAAACTCAGCTTATGGGAAACACTCTTATCAAGATATTACAGTCTGGAACCTCACCTTGATCTCCAAACTCAGCTTATGGGAAACACTCTTATCAAGATATTACAGTCTGGAACCTCACCTTGATCTCCAAACTCAGCTTATGGGAAACACTCTTATCAAGATATTACAGTCTGGAACCTCACCTTGATCTCCAAACTCAGCTTATGGTATCCACTCTCATCAATAAATTACAGTGTGGAACCTCACCTTGATCTCCAAACTCAGCTTATGGGAAACACTCTCATCAATAAATTACAGTGTTGAACCTCACCTTGATCTCCAAACTCTGCTTATGGTATCCACTCTCATCAATAAATTACAGTGTGGAACCTCACCTTGATCTCCAAACCCTCAGCTTATGGGAAACACTCTTATCAAGATATTACAGTGTGGAACCTCACCTTGATCTCCAAACTCAGCTTATGGGAAACACTCTTATCAAGATAATACAGTCTGGAACCTCACCTTGATATCCAAACTCAGCTTATGGGAAACACTCTTATCAAGATAATACAGTCTGGAACCTCACCTTGATCTCCAAACTCAGCTTATGGTATCCACTCTTATCAATAAATTACAGTTGTGGAACCTCACCTTGATCTCCAAACTCTCAGCTTATGGGATCCACTCTTATCAAGATATTACAGTCTGGAACCTCACCTTGATCTCCAAACTCTCAGCTTATGGGATCCACTCTTATCAAGATATTACAGTCTGGAACCTCACCTTGATCTCCAAACTCAGCTTATGGGAAACACTCTAATCAAGATATTACAGTCTGGAACCTCACCTTGATCTCCAAACTCTGCTTATGGGATCCACTCTTATCAAGATATTACAGTCTGGAACCTCACCTTGATCTCCAAACTCAGCTTATGGGAAACACTCTAATCAAGAAATTACAGTCTGGACCCTCACCTTGATCTCCAAACTCTGCTTATGGGATCCACTCTTATCAAGATATTACAGTCTGGACCCTCACCTTGATCTCTAAACTCTCCTTATGGGATCCACTCTTATCAATAAATTACAGTGTGGAACCTCACCTTGATCTCCAAACTCTCTGCTTATGACAACCACTCTTATCAATAAATTACAGTGTGGAACCTCACCTTGATCTCCAAACTCTCTGCTTATGGTATCCACTCTTATCAATAAATTACAGTGTGGAACCTCACCTTTATCTCCACACTCTCTGCTTATGACAACCACTCTTATCAATAAATTACAGTGTGGAACCTCACCTTGATCTCCAAACTCTCTGCTTATGGTATCCACTCTTATCAATGAATTACAGTGTGGAACCTCACCTTGATCTCCAAACTCTCTGCTTATGGTATCCACTCTTATCAATAAATTACAGTGTGGAACCTCACCTTGATCTCCAAACTCTCTGCTTATGGTATCCACTCTTATCAATAAATTACAGTGTGGAACCTCACCTTGATCTCCAAACTCTCTGCTTATGGTATCCACTCTTATCAATAAATTACAGTGTGGACCCTCACCTTGATCTCCAAACTCTCTGCTTATGGTATCCACTCTTATCAATAAATTACAGTGTGGAACCTCACCTTGATCTCCACACTCTCTGCTTATGGTATCCACTCTTATCAATAAATTACAGTGTGGAACCTCACCTTGATCTCCACACTCTCTGCTTATGACAACCACTCTTATCAATAAATTACAGTGTGGAACCTCACCTTGATCTCCAAACTCTCTGCTAATGGTATCCACTCTTATCAATAAATTACAGTGTGGAACCTCACCATGATTTCCAAACTCTCTGCTTATGGTATCCACTCTTATCAATAAATTACAGTGTGGACCCTCACCTTGATCTCCAAACTCTCTGCTTATGGTATCCACTCTTATCAATAAATTACAGTGTGGAACCTCACCTTGATCTCCACACTCTCTGCTTATGGTATCCACTTTGATCAATAAATTACAGTGTGGAACCTCACCTTGATCTCCACACTCTCTGCTTATGACAACCACTCTTATCAATAAATTACAGTGTGGAACCTCACCTTGATCTCCAAACTCTCTGCTTATGGTACCCACTCTTATCAATAAATTACAGTGTGGAACCTCACCTTGATCTCCACACTCTCTGCTTATGACAACCACTCTTATCAATAAATGACAGTGTGGAACCTCACCTTGATCTCCAAACTCTCTGCTTATGGTATCCACTCTTATTAATAAATTACAGTGTGGAACCTCACCTTGATCTCCAAACTCACTGCTTATGGTATCCACTCTTATCAATAAATTACAGTGTGGAACCTCACCTTGATCTCCAAACTCTCTGCTTATGGTATCCACTCTTATCAATAAATTACAGTGTGGACCCTCACCTTGATCTCCAAACTCTCTGCTTATGGTATCCACTCTTATCAATAAATTACAGTGTGGAACCTCACCTTGATCTCCAAACTCTGCTTATGGAATCCACTCTTATCAATAAATTACAGTGTGGACCCTCACCTTGATCTCCAAACTCTCTGCTTATGGCATCCACTCTTATCAATAAATTACAGTGTGGAACCTCACCTTGATCTCCAAACTCTCTGCTTATGGTATCCACTCTTATCAATAAATTACAGTGTGGACCCTCACCTTGATCTCCAAACTCTCTGCTTATGGTATCCACTCTTATCAATAAATTACAGTGTGGACCCTCACCTTGATCTCCAAACTCTCTGCTTATGGTATCCACTCGTATCAATAAATTACAGTGTGGAACCTCACCTTGATCTCCAAACTCTCTGCTTATGGTATCCACTCTTATCAATAAATTACAGTGTGGACCCTCACCTTGATCTCCAAACTCTCTGCTTATGGTATCCACTCTTATCAATAAATTACAGTGTGGAACCTCACCTTGATCTCCACACTCTCTGCTTATGACAACCACTCTTATCAATAAATTACAGTGTGGAACCTCACCTTGATCTCCAAACTCTCTGCTTGTGGGATCCACTCTTATCAATAAATTACAGTGTGGAACCTCACCTTGATCTCCAGACTCTCTGCTTGTGACAACCACTCTTATCAATAAATTACAGTCTGGAACCTCACCTTGATCTCCACACTCTCTGCTTGTGGGATCCACTCTTATCAATAAATTACAGTGTGGAACCTCACCTTGATCTCCGAACTCTCTGCTTATGGGATCCACTCTTATCAATAAATTACAGTCTGGAACCTCACCTTGATCTCCACACTCTCTGCTTATGACAACCACTCTTATCAATAAATTACAGTCTGGAACCTCACCTTGATCTCCACACTCTCTGCTTATGACAACCACTCTTATCAATAAATTACAGTCTGGAACCTCACCTTGATCTCCAAACTCTCTGCTTATGGTATCCACTCTTATCAATAAATTACAGTCTGGAACCTCACCTTGATCTCCAAACTCTCTGCTTGTGACAACCACTCTTATCAATAAATTACAGTCTGGAACCTCACCTTGATCTCCACACTCTCTGCTTATGACAACTACTCTTATCAAGATATTACAGTCTGGAACCTCACCTTGATCTCCACACTCTCTGCTTTTGACAACCACTCTTATCAATAAATTACAGTCTGGAACCTCACCTTGATCTCCACACTCTCTGCTTATGACAACCACTCTTATCAAGATATTACAGTCTGGAACCTCACCTTGATCTCCAAACTCTCTGCTTATGACAACCACTCTTATCAAGATATTACAGTCTGGAACCTCACCTTGATCTCCACACTCTCTGCTTTTGACAACCACTCTTATCAAGATATTACAGTCTGGAACCTCACCTTGATCTCCACACTCTCTGCTTATGACAACCACTCTTATCAAGATATTACAGTCTGGAACCTCACCTTGATCCCCAAACTCTCTGCTTATGACAACCACTCTAATCAAGATATTACAGTCTGGAACCTCACCTTGATCTCCACACTCTCTGCTTTTGACAACCACTCTTATCAAGATATTACAGTCTGGAACCTCACCTTGATCTCCAAACTCAGCTTATGGGAAACACTCTTATCAAGATATTACAGTCTGGAACCTCACCTTGATCTCCAAACTCTCAGCTTATGGGAAACACTCTTATCAAGATATTACAGTCTGGAACCTCACCTTGATCTCCACACTCTCTGCTTATGGGATCCACTCTTATCAAGATATTACAGTCTGGAACCTCACCTTGATCTCCAAACTCTCAGCTTATGGGATCCACTCTTATCAAGATATTACAGTCTGGAACCTCACCTTGATCTCCACACTCTCTGCTTATGGGATCCACTCTTATCAAGATATTACAGTGTGGAACCTCACCTTGATCTCCAAACTCTCTGCTTATGGTATCCACTCTTATCAATAAATTACAGTGTGGAACCTCACCTTGATCTCCAAACTCTCTGCTTATGGTATCCACTCTTATCAATAAATTACAGTGTGGAACCTCACCTTGATCTCCAAACTCTCTGCTTATGGTATCCACTCTTATCAATAAATTACAGTGTGGACCCTCACCTTGATCTCCAAACTCTCTGCTTATGGTATCCACTCTTATCAATAAATTACAGTGTGGAACCTCACCTTGATCTCCACACTCTCTGCTTATGGTATCCACTCTTATCAATAAATTACAGTGTGGAACCTCACCTTGATCTCCACACTCTCTGCTTATGACAACCACTCTTATCAATAAATTACAGTGTGGAACCTCACCTTGATCTCCAAACTCTCTGCTAATGGTATCCACTCTTATCAATAAATTACAGTGTGGAACCTCACCATGATTTCCAAACTCTCTGCTTATGGTATCCACTCTTATCAATAAATTACAGTGTGGACCCTCACCTTGATCTCCAAACTCTCTGCTTATGGTATCCACTCTTATCAATAAATTACAGTGTGGAACCTCACCTTGATCTCCACACTCTCTGCTTATGGTATCCACTTTGATCAATAAATTACAGTGTGGAACCTCACCTTGATCTCCACACTCTCTGCTTATGACAACCACTCTTATCAATAAATTACAGTGTGGAACCTCACCTTGATCTCCAAACTCTCTGCTTATGGTACCCACTCTTATCAATAAATTACAGTGTGGAACCTCACCTTGATCTCCACACTCTCTGCTTATGACAACCACTCTTATCAATAAATGACAGTGTGGAACCTCACCTTGATCTCCAAACTCTCTGCTTATGGTATCCACTCTTATCAATAAATTACAGTGTGGAACCTCACCTTGATCTCCAAACTCACTGCTTATGGTATCCACTCTTATCAATAAATTACAGTGTGGAACCTCACCTTGATCTCCAAACTCTCTGCTTATGGTATCCACTCTTATCAATAAATTACAGTGTGGACCCTCACCTTGATCTCCAAACTCTCTGCTTATGGTATCCACTCTTATCAATAAATTACAGTGTGGAACCTCACCTTGATCTCCAAACTCTGCTTATGGAATCCACTCTTATCAATAAATTACAGTGTGGACCCTCACCTTGATCTCCAAACTCTCTGCTTATGGCATCCACTCTTATCAATAAATTACAGTGTGGAACCTCACCTTGATCTCCAAACTCTCTGCTTATGGTATCCACTCTTATCAATAAATTACAGTGTGGACCCTCACCTTGATCTCCAAACTCTCTGCTTATGGTATCCACTCTTATCAATAAATTACAGTGTGGACCCTCACCTTGATCTCCAAACTCTCTGCTTATGGTATCCACTCGTATCAATAAATTACAGTGTGGAACCTCACCTTGATCTCCAAACTCTCTGCTTATGGTATCCACTCTTATCAATAAATTACAGTGTGGACCCTCACCTTGATCTCCAAACTCTCTGCTTATGGTATCCACTCTTATCAATAAATTACAGTGTGGAACCTCACCTTGATCTCCACACTCTCTGCTTATGACAACCACTCTTATCAATAAATTACAGTGTGGAACCTCACCTTGATCTCCAAACTCTCTGCTTGTGGGATCCACTCTTATCAATAAATTACAGTGTGGAACCTCACCTTGATCTCCAGACTCTCTGCTTGTGACAACCACTCTTATCAATAAATTACAGTCTGGAACCTCACCTTGATCTCCACACTCTCTGCTTGTGGGATCCACTCTTATCAATAAATTACAGTGTGGAACCTCACCTTGATCTCCGAACTCTCTGCTTATGGGATCCACTCTTATCAATAAATTACAGTCTGGAACCTCACCTTGATCTCCACACTCTCTGCTTATGACAACCACTCTTATCAATAAATTACAGTCTGGAACCTCACCTTGATCTCCACACTCTCTGCTTATGACAACCACTCTTATCAATAAATTACAGTCTGGAACCTCACCTTGATCTCCAAACTCTCTGCTTATGGTATCCACTCTTATCAATAAATTACAGTCTGGAACCTCACCTTGATCTCCAAACTCTCTGCTTGTGACAACCACTCTTATCAATAAATTACAGTCTGGAACCTCACCTTGATCTCCACACTCTCTGCTTATGACAACTACTCTTATCAAGATATTACAGTCTGGAACCTCACCTTGATCTCCACACTCTCTGCTTTTGACAACCACTCTTATCAATAAATTACAGTCTGGAACCTCACCTTGATCTCCACACTCTCTGCTTATGACAACCACTCTTATCAAGATATTACAGTCTGGAACCTCACCTTGATCTCCAAACTCTCTGCTTATGACAACCACTCTTATCAAGATATTACAGTCTGGAACCTCACCTTGATCTCCACACTCTCTGCTTTTGACAACCACTCTTATCAAGATATTACAGTCTGGAACCTCACCTTGATCTCCACACTCTCTGCTTATGACAACCACTCTTATCAAGATATTACAGTCTGGAACCTCACCTTGATCCCCAAACTCTCTGCTTATGACAACCACTCTAATCAAGATATTACAGTCTGGAACCTCACCTTGATCTCCACACTCTCTGCTTTTGACAACCACTCTTATCAAGATATTACAGTCTGGAACCTCACCTTGATCTCCAAACTCAGCTTATGGGAAACACTCTTATCAAGATATTACAGTCTGGAACCTCACCTTGATCTCCAAACTCTCAGCTTATGGGAAACACTCTTATCAAGATATTACAGTCTGGAACCTCACCTTGATCTCCACACTCTCTGCTTATGGGATCCACTCTTATCAAGATATTACAGTCTGGAACCTCACCTTGATCTCCAAACTCTCAGCTTATGGGAAACACTCTTATCAAGATATTACAGTGTGGACCCTCACCTTGATCTCCAAACTCTCAGCTTATGGGATCCACTCTTATCAAGATATTACAGTCTGGAACCTCACCTTGATCTCCACACTCTCTGCTTATGGGATCCACTCTTATCAAGATATTACAGTGTGGAACCTCACCTTGATCTCCAAACGCTGCTTATGGGATCCACTCTCATCAATAAATTACAGTGTTGAACCTCACCTTGATCTCCAAACTCTCTGCTTGTGACAACCACTCTTATCAATAAATTACAGTCTGGAACCTCACCTTGATCTCCAAACTCTCTGCTTGTGACAACCACTCTTATCAATAAATTACAGTCTGGAACCTCACCTTGATCTCCACACTCTCTGCTTATGACAACCACTCTTATCAAGATATTACAGTCTGGAACCTCACCTTGATCTCCAAACTCTCTGCTTATGACAACCACTCTTATCAATAAATTACAGTCTGGAACCTCACCTTGATCTCCAAACTCACTGCTTATGACAACCACTCTAATCAAGATATTACAGTCTGGAACCTCTCACCTTGATCTCCACACTCTCTGCTTTTGACAACCACTCTTATCAAGATATTACAGTGTGGAACCTCACCTTGATCTCCAAACGCTGCTTATGGGATCCACTCTCATCAATAAATTACAGTGTTGAACCTCACCTTGATCTCCAAACTCTCTGCTTGTGACAACCACTCTTATCAATAAATTACAGTCTGGAACCTCACCTTGATCTCCAAACTCTCTGCTTGTGACAACCACTCTTATCAATAAATTACAGTCTGGAACCTCACCTTGATCTCCACACTCTCTGCTTATGACAACCACTCTTATCAAGATATTACAGTCTGGAACCTCACCTTGATCTCCAAACTCTCAGCTTATGTGATCCACTCTTATCAAGATATTACAGTGTGGAACCTCACCTTGATCTCCAAACTCTTCTTATGGAATCCACTCTTATCAAGATATTACAGTGTGGACCCTCACCTTGATCTCCAAACTCTCTGCTTATAGTATCCACTGTTATCAATAAATTACAGTCTGGAACCTCACCTTGATCTCCAAACTCTGCTTATGGTATCCACTCTCATCAATAAATTACAGTGTGGAAACTCACCTTAATCTCCAAACTCTGCTTATGGTATCCACTCTCATCAATAAATTACAGTGTTGAACCTCACCTTGATCTCCAAACTCTCTGCTTGTGACAACCACTGTTATCAATAAATTACAGTCTGGAACCTCACCTTGATCTCCAAACTCTCTGCTTGTGACAACCACTCTTATCAATAAATTACAGTCTGGAACCTCACCTTGATCTCCACACTCTCTGCTTATGACAACCACTCTTATAAAGATATTACAGTCTGGAACCTCACCTTGATCTCCAAACTCTCTGCTTATGACAACCACTCTTATCAAGATATTACAGTCTGGAACCTCTCACCTTGATCTCCCCACTCTCTGCTTTTGACAACCACTCTCATGAAGAAATTACAGTCTGGAACCTCACCTTGATCTCCACACTCTCTGCTTATGACAACCACTCTTATCAAGATATTACAGTCTGGAACCTCACCTTGATCTCCACACTCTCTGCTTATGACAACCACTCTTATCAAGATATTACAGTCTGGAACCTCACCTTGATCTCCAAACTCTCTGCTTGTGACAACCACTCTTATCAAGATATTACAGTCTGGAACCTCACCTTGATCTCCACACTCTCTGCTTATGACAACCACTCTTATCAAGATATTACAGTCTGGAACCTCACCTTGATCTCCACACTCTCTGCTTATGACAACCACTCTTATCAAGATATTACAGTCTGGAACCTCACCTTGATCTCCACACTCTCTGCTTATGACAACCACTCTTATCAATAAATTACAGTATGGAACCTCACCTTGATCTCCAAACTCTGTGCTTGTGACAACCACTCTTATCAATAAATTACAGTATGGAACCTCACCTTGATCTCCAAACTCTCTGCTTATGGCAACCACTCTTATCAAGATATTACAATCTGGAACCTCACCTTGATCTCCAAACTCTCTGCTTGTGACAACCACTCTTATCAATAAATTACAGTATGGAACCTCACCTTGATCTCCAAACTCTGTGCTTGTGACAACCACTCTTATCAATAAATTACAGTATGGAACCTCACCTTGATCTCCAAACTCTCTGCTTGTGACAACCACTCTTATCAAGATATTACAGTCTGGAACCTCACCTTGATCTCCAAACTCTGTGCTTGTGACAACCACTCTTATCAATAAATTACAGTATGGAACCTCACCTTGATCTCCAAACTCTCTGCTTATGGTATCCACTCTTATCAATAAATTACAGTGTGGAACCTCACCTTGATCTCCACACTCTCTGCTTATGACAACCACTCTTATCAATAAATTACAGTGTGGAACCTCACCTTGATCTCCAAACTCTCTGCTAATGGTATCCACTCTTATCAATAAATTACAGTGTGGAACCTCACCATGATTTCCAAACTCTCTGCTTATGGTATCCACTCTTATCAATAAATTACAGTGTGGACCCTCACCTTGATCTCCAAACTCTCTGCTTATGGTATCCACTCTTATCAATAAATTACAGTGTGGAACCTCACCTTGATCTCCACACTCTCTGCTTATGGTATCCACTTTGATCAATAAATTACAGTGTGGAACCTCACCTTGATCTCCACACTCTCTGCTTATGACAACCACTCTTATCAATAAATTACAGTGTGGAACCTCACCTTGATCTCCAAACTCTCTGCTTATGGTACCCACTCTTATCAATAAATTACAGTGTGGAACCTCACCTTGATCTCCACACTCTCTGCTTATGACAACCACTCTTATCAATAAATGACAGTGTGGAACCTCACCTTGATCTCCAAACTCTCTGCTTATGGTATCCACTCTTATCAATAAATTACAGTGTGGAACCTCACCTTGATCTCCAAACTCACTGCTTATGGTATCCACTCTTATCAATAAATTACAGTGTGGAACCTCACCTTGATCTCCAAACTCTCTGCTTATGGTATCCACTCTTATCAATAAATTACAGTGTGGACCCTCACCTTGATCTCCAAACTCTCTGCTTATGGTATCCACTCTTATCAATAAATTACAGTGTGGAACCTCACCTTGATCTCCAAACTCTGCTTATGGAATCCACTCTTATCAATAAATTACAGTGTGGACCCTCACCTTGATCTCCAAACTCTCTGCTTATGGCATCCACTCTTATCAATAAATTACAGTGTGGAACCTCACCTTGATCTCCAAACTCTCTGCTTATGGTATCCACTCTTATCAATAAATTACAGTGTGGACCCTCACCTTGATCTCCAAACTCTCTGCTTATGGTATCCACTCTTATCAATAAATTACAGTGTGGACCCTCACCTTGATCTCCAAACTCTCTGCTTATGGTATCCACTCGTATCAATAAATTACAGTGTGGAACCTCACCTTGATCTCCAAACCCTCTGCTTATGGTATCCACTCTTATCAATAAATTACAGTGTGGACCCTCACCTTGATCTCCAAACTCTCTGCTTATGGTATCCACTCTTATCAATAAATTACAGTGTGGAACCTCACCTTGATCTCCACACTCTCTGCTTATGACAACCACTCTTATCAATAAATTACAGTGTGGAACCTCACCTTGATCTCCAAACTCTCTGCTTGTGGGATCCACTCTTATCAATAAATTACAGTGTGGAACCTCACCTTGATCTCCAGACTCTCTGCTTGTGACAACCACTCTTATCAATAAATTACAGTCTGGAACCTCACCTTGATCTCCACACTCTCTGCTTGTGGGATCCACTCTTATCAATAAATTACAGTGTGGAACCTCACCTTGATCTCCGAACTCTCTGCTTATGGGATCCACTCTTATCAATAAATTACAGTCTGGAACCTCACCTTGATCTCCACACTCTCTGCTTATGACAACCACTCTTATCAATAAATTACAGTCTGGAACCTCACCTTGATCTCCACACTCTCTGCTTATGACAACCACTCTTATCAATAAATTACAGTCTGGAACCTCACCTTGATCTCCAAACTCTCTGCTTATGGTATCCACTCTTATCAATAAATTACAGTCTGGAACCTCACCTTGATCTCCAAACTCTCTGCTTGTGACAACCACTCTTATCAATAAATTACAGTCTGGAACCTCACCTTGATCTCCACACTCTCTGCTTATGACAACTACTCTTATCAAGATATTACAGTCTGGAACCTCACCTTGATCTCCACACTCTCTGCTTTTGACAACCACTCTTATCAATAAATTACAGTCTGGAACCTCACCTTGATCTCCACACTCTCTGCTTATGACAACCACTCTTATCAAGATATTACAGTCTGGAACCTCACCTTGATCTCCAAACTCTCTGCTTATGACAACCACTCTTATCAAGATATTACAGTCTGGAACCTCACCTTGATCTCCACACTCTCTGCTTTTGACAACCACTCTTATCAAGATATTACAGTCTGGAACCTCACCTTGATCTCCACACTCTCTGCTTATGACAACCACTCTTATCAAGATATTACAGTCTGGAACCTCACCTTGATCCCCAAACTCTCTGCTTATGACAACCACTCTAATCAAGATATTACAGTCTGGAACCTCACCTTGATCTCCACACTCTCTGCTTTTGACAACCACTCTTATCAAGATATTACAGTCTGGAACCTCACCTTGATCTCCAAACTCAGCTTATGGGAAACACTCTTATCAAGATATTACAGTCTGGAACCTCACCTTGATCTCCAAACTCTCAGCTTATGGGAAACACTCTTATCAAGATATTACAGTCTGGAACCTCACCTTGATCTCCACACTCTCTGCTTATGGGATCCACTCTTATCAAGATATTACAGTCTGGAACCTCACCTTGATCTCCAAACTCTCAGCTTATGGGAAACACTCTTATCAAGATATTACAGTGTGGACCCTCACCTTGATCTCCAAACTCTCAGCTTATGGGATCCACTCTTATCAAGATATTACAGTCTGGAACCTCACCTTGATCTCCACACTCTCTGCTTATGGGATCCACTCTTATCAAGATATTACAGTGTGGAACCTCACCTTGATCTCCAAACGCTGCTTATGGGATCCACTCTCATCAATAAATTACAGTGTTGAACCTCACCTTGATCTCCAAACTCTCTGCTTGTGACAACCACTCTTATCAATAAATTACAGTCTGGAACCTCACCTTGATCTCCAAACTCTCTGCTTGTGACAACCACTCTTATCAATAAATTACAGTCTGGAACCTCACCTTGATCTCCACACTCTCTGCTTATGACAACCACTCTTATCAAGATATTACAGTCTGGAACCTCACCTTGATCTCCAAACTCTCTGCTTATGACAACCACTCTTATCAATAAATTACAGTCTGGAACCTCACCTTGATCTCCAAACTCACTGCTTATGACAACCACTCTAATCAAGATATTACAGTCTGGAACCTCTCACCTTGATCTCCACACTCTCTGCTTTTGACAACCACTCTTATCAAGATATTACAGTGTGGAACCTCACCTTGATCTCCAAACGCTGCTTATGGGATCCACTCTCATCAATAAATTACAGTGTTGAACCTCACCTTGATCTCCAAACTCTCTGCTTGTGACAACCACTCTTATCAATAAATTACAGTCTGGAACCTCACCTTGATCTCCAAACTCTCTGCTTGTGACAACCACTCTTATCAATAAATTACAGTCTGGAACCTCACCTTGATCTCCACACTCTCTGCTTATGACAACCACTCTTATCAAGATATTACAGTCTGGAACCTCACCTTGATCTCCAAACTCTCAGCTTATGTGATCCACTCTTATCAAGATATTACAGTGTGGAACCTCACCTTGATCTCCAAACTCTTCTTATGGAATCCACTCTTATCAAGATATTACAGTGTGGACCCTCACCTTGATCTCCAAACTCTCTGCTTATAGTATCCACTGTTATCAATAAATTACAGTCTGGAACCTCACCTTGATCTCCAAACTCGGCTTATGGTATCCACTCTCATCAATAAATTACAGTGTGGAAACTCACCTTAATCTCCAAACTCTGCTTATGGTATCCACTCTCATCAATAAATTACAGTGTTGAACCTCACCTTGATCTCCAAACTCTCTGCTTGTGACAACCACTGTTATCAATAAATTACAGTCTGGAACCTCACCTTGATCTCCAAACTCTCTGCTTGTGACAACCACTCTTATCAATAAATTACAGTCTGGAACCTCACCTTGATCTCCACACTCTCTGCTTATGACAACCACTCTTATAAAGATATTACAGTCTGGAACCTCACCTTGATCTCCAAACTCTCTGCTTATGACAACCACTCTTATCAAGATATTACAGTCTGGAACCTCTCACCTTGATCTCCCCACTCTCTGCTTTTGACAACCACTCTCATGAAGAAATTACAGTCTGGAACCTCACCTTGATCTCCACACTCTCTGCTTATGACAACCACTCTTATCAAGATATTACAGTCTGGAACCTCACCTTGATCTCCACACTCTCTGCTTATGACAACCACTCTTATCAAGATATTACAGTCTGGAACCTCACCTTGATCTCCAAACTCTCTGCTTGTGACAACCACTCTTATCAAGATATTACAGTCTGGAACCTCACCTTGATCTCCACACTCTCTGCTTATGACAACCACTCTTATCAAGATATTACAGTCTGGAACCTCACCTTGATCTCCACACTCTCTGCTTATGACAACCACTCTTATCAAGATATTACAGTCTGGAACCTCACCTTGATCTCCACACTCTCTGCTTATGACAACCACTCTTATCAATAAATTACAGTATGGAACCTCACCTTGATCTCCAAACTCTGTGCTTGTGACAACCACTCTTATCAATAAATTACAGTATGGAACCTCACCTTGATCTCCAAACTCTCTGCTTATGGCAACCACTCTTATCAAGATATTACAATCTGGAACCTCACCTTGATCTCCAAACTCTCTGCTTGTGACAACCACTCTTATCAATAAATTACAGTATGGAACCTCACCTTGATCTCCAAACTCTGTGCTTGTGACAACCACTCTTATCAATAAATTACAGTATGGAACCTCACCTTGATCTCCAAACTCTCTGCTTGTGACAACCACTCTTATCAAGATATTACAGTCTGGAACCTCACCTTGATCTCCAAACTCTGTGCTTGTGACAACCACTCTTATCAATAAATTACAGTATGGAACCTCACCTTGATCTCCAAACTCTCTGCTTATGGTATCCAAGCCCATCTCCTCTCATGGATCACTGACTTCCCACACTCCCGTATTCTGCATGTAGCTATTAACGTGATCCTCTGATCTCCTGGCCCTGTCATGGCTGGACAGCCCCAAGGCAGGTTTGAGCCCAGTTTTGTTCATTTTTATAATAAAATAATACTTAAAAACAACAAAAAAAAGAAACCTAAACATTAATTAGTGTAATTAAATGAGGTTAAAACAACAACAACGAAAAAAGAAAATATGACAGAAGGAACAGGAGTATGAAATAACAAAAAATATCTCTGCGAGGTTGGGTTCCACATTTAGTAACTGTAATGAATTATGCAAAACGCTTTCCATTGCAATTTCTCCAAGCATTCCCTCTGGACGTTCGTTAAGCCAGAGAACCGTGCGAGTGAAGCATATTCCAAAGTGTGTCGAACATATACTGTAAATACACTGTTATTAATTCAGAAACAGGGATATTACAATGTTTCAATTGCCGCAAAAAGTCGTTTTCTGTTAAAGGCACATGGAAATGGTCTTGACTTGAGTATCCCATTTCAAGTCTTCTTGCACACATGGTTGCCTAACAGTTTTAACACAATTTATTTGGTTAATAACTGAATTTCCAATGTGAAGAACAGACCCATCTGCCAGGAGTCTTTGAAAACATGAAATAGCTTTTTTTTTTTTTTTTTTTTTTTTTTGTATACAAGATCGAGGCTCGTGAAAGAGCGAACATTAATCACACAGAAAGACAAACAGACACACAAAACAAATAACATCGGGAGCGGTAGACAAGATGGGGAGAGAGGGGGAAGGACACAAACACAACATTTGAGAGCAGGGACCGAGAGACATGGAGACATCGAGAGAACTGTGGGAGGGAGAGGGCTTTGGGGGGGAGGCATGAGAAGGGGGGGGGGGGTGGGAGAGGTATAAAACATATGGACACTGCCAAGACTTCCAGGAAAGAAGTTGGAATTTCAAACAAGGTGGATCTGGGGTGAATTAGTGGGGGTAGAAAAGATCAAGGTTTTGGATGGGGGAAGATAAGAGATGGTGGTGAAACAGCTGTTTTGAAGACCTGGAGGGAGGAGTGTGATTGAAGTGAGTGTGGGAGTTTGTTCCAGAGGCGGGAGAAAAGAGGTATGAAAGAGTGAAGGTGAGCAGAGAGGCGAGATTTCGGCAGTTTAACCATCAGAGGGTGGCTGGCAGATCTTGTGCGACCTGTAGGAATATTTGGGGGATAGAGCACAGAGAGAGCTGGGGGAGCAAGGCCGGAGAGGGGTCGGTAGAAGACAGAAAGACCACCTACCTGCCTGCGGTGAGTGAGTGAAAGGCCCTCAGAGATAGCTTCATCGCGGGAGATTCCAATGATTCTGAAAGCTTTGGATTCAACAGCGTGAAGCCGAGCCAGGTGTGAAGCAGGAGCACCAGCCCATAGGGGAGAACAGTATTCCATTGAGCTGCAGATGAAAGCCTTGTATGTGGTGAGGAGCGCAGGTGTGCCTAGGAAGGACTTCGCACGACGGAGGATGCCCAGTCGGCGACTGGCTTTGGAGGCCAGCTTGGAAATGTGGTTTTCCCAAGAAAGATTATGGCAGATGGTGAGACCCAAAAGCTTGAGCGACAGAACTTCTTGGAGAGGATTGTTGAGAAAGTAGATGGGAGGGTTGTCCAGTCGATCTTTTCGGAGAGACATAGTAAGAGTGTGAGATTTGTCAGGATTGAAAGACATGTTCCACATGTTTGACCAGTCTGTGATTTTGTCCAGGTCTTCAGAGAGTGAGGAGGCTGCAGACTGCCGATCTGAGGGAAGAGGAATGGAGCGGCAGAGAGTGGAGTCATCATCAAAGAGATACAGAGGATTTTCCAGAGAGTCGGAGAGATCATTGATAAAGACCAGAAAAAGCACAGGGCCCAGCACACTGCCTTGGGGAACTCCAGCCTGAACGGGAAGGGGAAGATGAGAGAAATCCATTCAGGGCCACACGTTGACTACGACCAGAGAGGAAGTCCGCAAGCCATGCATGGAGATTTCCATGGATACCATAGGAGGAGAGTTTGGTGAGCAGAGCTGGCTGCCAGACCGTATCGAAGGCACGTGATATGTCAAGGGAGACAGCTCTGATTTCCTGTTTGGCATTGAGGACCTCCATCCATTGTTGAGACAGCAGAAGCAGCATGTCCAGAGTAGAGTGACCTGGTCTGAAACCAAATTGATGATCAGAGATCAAGCCATTGGAGAAGAGGAAAGATTTCATATCCGAAGCAATGATGGATTCCATGACTTTGCTGATAATTGGGAGCACGCTGATTGGTCTGTAGTTGCAAGGATCTGTTTTTGCACCTTTTTTGTGTAAAGCGGTAATGTTTGCTGATTTCCAGGATGCTGGCAGATGACCTTGAGCAAAGGATAGGGTGAAAAGAACAGAGAGAGGGTGAGATAGAGCGGCAGAGCAGGATTTTAGGACCCGTGGGCTGAAGCCATCTGGTCCAGTTGCAGAATCAGAGTCGAGGTTTGACAAAAACTCCTCCACCTTGTCAGGAGAGAAGGTCACAGAGTCCAGGAGCAGTTTGGTTCGACTGGGAAAGGTGGGAACAGAGAGAGATGGGTTTGGGACTAAGGATTTTGAGGCAAACACAGAGTTGAGGCATTCGGCTTTGTCACGTGCGATGTCAACTGTGTGGCCATTTGAGGTAAGGGAGGGGATGGAGGGGGAACAAACACCAGAAACGGATTTGACCAGACGCCACCAGGATTTGGAGGAAGGAGACAGGTTTGAGAGTTCATTCTTGAGTGAGGAGAGATAGTGCTTCCTGGCACTCCTGAGGGTAGACACACACTTGTTCCGAGCTTGGTGGAAGGAACTGAGATTTCCTTCAGTTGGATTTAGCCTTCCAAGAGGCAAAGGCAAGTTGTTTCAGGGCAACTGCCTCACCACAAGATTCAGTGTACCAAGTACCATGGACGGGAGGAAGGGTAAGACAACTGAAGGCGAAATGGGATAAATCTGTGCATGAGAGAGATCAGTTTGCTTTGGAAGAATTCCCAGGAAGAATTGATGTCAGAGGCAGTGGAGATGGGAGACCAATCCAGACGATTGATGGCTGCTTGAAGACCGTCCCAGTCGGCCTGAGTGAAATGCCAGACTCGTCGACGCTGAGGAGGCTCTCTGAGAATGGCCAGAGAGATGTCCACTTTGACAAGCACATGATCAGAAGAACCGATTGGAGCAGAAGAAGAGCAGCAGACATTAGCAGGGAAGTTAGTCATAACCAAGTCTAGAAGAGAAGATACTCCATTGGCTGAGATCCGGGTCGGGAAATTGACAGATTGTGTCAATCCCAGTGAGTCACAGAAGTCCTTTGCTGAGGTGCCATGACTGGTGAGAGAGGAACCCACACCCAACCAGGTGGCATGATGACAATTGAAGTCACCACATATGAGGAAGAGAGAGTTGGGATGAGTGGATAGATGTTGGTCCATGTTGTCAGACAGTGAAATGTAGATGGAGTCATCACTGTTTGGGGGACGGTACAGAACACATATGAACAAAAGGTGGGAGCGGAGAGGAAGCCGTAGCCAGAGGTACTCCTGGGGGTGAGGAGGAGAGAGGGCAGTGCAAGGAGAGTGAGGAAGAGAGTTTTTGATAAAGATAGCCACCCCACCACCAGGCCGAGGCTCAGGTCTATCATACCGGAGGAGGGAGTAACCAGGAAGAGATATTAAGGAATCAGAGACATCTTGAAGGAGGAAAGTCTCTGTTAAGCAGATCAAGTCTGGATTGTCAGAAGCAACCTGTATGGAGAGATCAGTCAGGTTTGAGCGAAGGCCCCGGATGTTTGAGGTCCATACCGTTAATGAAGAGAGAGGGGGAGCATCGGGTACAGGACAGGGGAGGGGAGGAGTAGGGTAAGATGAAGGATGAGAGGGGGAGGTAGGGAGAGCAGCTTGAGCAGCTTGATGGTATTCATAGAATACTTACCATGAGCAGTCAACTTGTTACGAGCCAACTCTTCTGTTTTTGAACATTTTTTTTTTGATCCAATATGGCTGCCAGACCACGTGAGCGATGACATCATAAATTTATATTCTCTAATATAATTGTTGCATAGATCATGCTCAATACATTTCAAACTGATCAGACCAAGCGTTGTCCCAGTCTAATTATGACGTCATAATTATGGCACCAATAACGTCATCGTTAACAACACCTATTTCCCATATGGAGTTCTTTACAATGTGTCATGTTTCAATTTTTTCCATGTAGCGGTTTTGGAGATATAGAGGTGCAGCATTTTTCGGTTTTTCCCAAGATGGCGCCTGTACCACATGACCTATGACGTCATGATTATCATTAAAATATTCTAAGGGAGGAGGCGCTCCTATGGTGAAAATTTTGGGTCCATCAGACCAACAGTTGTTGAGAAAAAATTAATAATGATCGGATGGATAAGTGTTGTATTTCGGATGGATAAGTAGCATAACAAAGGCACCTATGACATCATCATTAACACATATTATTCCCCATGGGGAGTAGTTGACAATGAGCCAGGTCTCAATTTTTTCCATGGAGTGGTTTCAGAGATATAGAGGTGAGAAGTTTTTCCAAGGTGGCGCCTGTACCATGTGACCTATGACGTCATAATAATCATTAAAAAATTATACAGGAGGAGGCCCTCCTATGGTGAAAATTTCATTTCAATCGGAATAACGGTTGCCGTGAAAATGAATGTTTAAAATTCAGACACGGCACATGGCACACGTACGCAATAATGCTTAACCCCGCTTTTCCCTTCGTGAGCGCAGGGTAACTAGAACGACACTCAGTAGAGAGCATACCTCCGCCTGGTGAACAGTTTACGTTTTGTATCTCAGAGTAAACCAGAAAATCACAATACAGAATCACATTTAATCAAAATCAATCACAGGAATCACCATAGGTCCCGTTTTTCATATCCTGATCTACCCCTAATTTTTGGCCAAATCACTCAATGGTGAAGAATCAATTAAAAAAATTCTACTAGCTGGATCCGGTTCCGGATCTTCACCAAAGTCGAATCGATTTGTTCTTGTCGCACACACAACCTGTCCACCAAGTTTCGTCCAAATCCGTCCACAACTTTTTTGAGATATCCTGCTGTGTATGGTTTTTGGCCCTATCTCCCATTTGTGAAGAATCACTTAAAAACTTCTCGTAGCCGGATCCGAATCCGGATCTACACCAGAATCTAATAATTTCGTCCTTGTCACATGCGCGACATCTCTGCCAAATTTCGTCCGAATCCGTCCACAACTTTTTGATAATATTTTGTTCACAAACAGACAGACAAACGGACAAACAGGGGTGAAAACATAACCTCCATCCACCTTTGTTGGCGGAGGTAATGACGTGGCATTTTCTAGGACTAAGCATCAGGTTGTTTTTGGATGACCATTCTTGAAGGCAGTCAATTGAGGGAAAAGATATGCAAAAGGCAGCACATCGAAATGACCAACCTGCCACAAACGAACAGTGCCTGGGAGTGTGCCTGGGAGGGCATAAGGGGACTCCCAACACTTGCAATTGGACGATGAGACCTCAGAGAGTTGTCAAGTTAGCTTTTTTTTTTTTATATTGTTTAGTGATAGCCAAATACTTCGACATCTAACTGGTGATGCGTACGAATGGATGAAAGAGATTATTCCTCATCTTCAACAATGACGAGCACAGCCTACCCATCGCTTCACTGATGGACCAACTAGTCGTCCTGTTTGCCAAAATGAATTTACCTGTGTGAAGAGTGTTTTGACCTCAGCGTTGCCCAGGTAAAAAAGGAAATTGTAATTACTTCTGCCACTACGACCAGGTGCTGCTGCACAGTACAAATTTACAAAAATAATTTATTCCCCGCACACTCCCACCTCCCTTCCCCACCTCCTACATCCCTGCGTGAGTCCATGGCCACATAACCTCTTGTCACATCTGAAGCTCCAGTTAAAACAGGAACCCCAACGCCGAGTTAGACTCGGGAAATGGCCGAACGATCTTTTATCTCCTCACTGCTCCTCACAATCCACAAAATGTTCTATAAAAATCAGTGCATTCCAAGAATGTACCTGCTGAGGAAAGAAGGAGGTGGCAGCTTGATGGAACTCGATCGTACAGAGTGACGACTGGAGGATTAGCAGAGTACATGAAAAGCCCAACAGACTACCGAATACAATTTGTGTACAACAATGAACACAACAAGCCAGAAAAGGTATATCTCACTCACCTTGCAAAAAAACTTCCAAAACCAGGTGTGAATAAAAGGTGTAACGCATCAAATCGAAACAGTAACAAATATAGCCCCAACGATTGCATATATATACATATAAGACAAAATATCAACAGATCATATGGCGATAACTGGGAGAAAGACAAAAGAGCAAGGAAATATATATAAAAAAGAGTTGGACGTATTGGGGATAGACAAAGAAGGATCACTGGAATAGCTAAGAAGAGGTTAGCTCAAATGGGACGGAGAACGAATCATTATTAATGCCCAAGACCAAGGACACTACACTAATGGCTTTGAAAAGAAGGCAGGACTGAGTCAATCAGAAAAGTGTAGATTCTGCAAGGTAGAAACAGAAGGCACTAGTCACCTCATATCAGGATTATAACGGGATATATGTAAAAAAAAAACTCATGTCAGAACAGCTGTACACTCAAAGGCACAACACGGTATGCAAAGTAATCCACTGCCTCATATGCAATAAAATCCAACATCCCAGTTCCACTAAACTCATGGAAGCATGAACCAAAAGCCATCATTGAAAACAAGGACATAATGTTCATGTACGACCTGATGATCCCAACTAGCGTGAACATAGAAAACAAAATCATTGTGCCCGTATATACTAATCAGATACAGAAAGGAAAAGACAGCATTGCTGATTGAGATATCAGTACCTCGTGATTTTGGTCTAAATAATGCTGAAATCAAGAAAATGACCAAATATACAAGAGCTCAAGAATGAAGTGAAAATATCTTGGAAGCTGAAGAGTGACAAAATGGTACCAGTGATAATTGGAGCAACGGGAATGATAAATAAGAACCTTACAAATATCCTACAAACCATCTCTGGGAACAATAACCGCGAAACCATCCCTGGGAACAATCATCCCTGGGATCCTATACAAAGATCCTATAAAGATCCTACAAACCATCCCTGGGAACAATAACTGCGAAACCATCCCTGGGAACAATAATGGGCTTCCGCTTCCGGTTCTGCTGGAGAGGCTGTGTTTTTCCAAGCACTCCACACTATCAAAGTAAAGTATTTTCCCCATTTGTATATTTGTCAAAACTGTATTTTTATTTTACTGTGTTTCTGTCTACTGTGTTTCAAGTAAGATCTCGGTGTAAATCGTGCATACCTGTGTGTAATAGTCGGTTGTTCCTGCCTTGTTTTCAGGCCTTGGCCCTTGAGGCTTTCCTGTCTCCTCGGCAGCCTTTTGTTGTCCATTTACTTTCGTTCTCTCACTGTATTGCTTTTTCCTTTGTCTGTCTTTTCAGACATATTTCCATACTTCCCATTAAAACAAAATTAAAAAAATAAATCCTAATTTCCTTCTCTCCCAGTGGCTTCCTCTCCAGGAATCGTGACCACATGTTTCGCTCCACCCGTTCTTTTTTCTCTCCTTCCTTCATAATTCGATCCTCTCCAGTCGACACCTTTCCACGTCTAGTTTTCACCATACTCCTTAAACTTTCTCCTTCTTCCTCTGATCCACTTTCACCTAACCTTCAAAAAACATGCAAACGAAGAATTTTTTAAAAATGCCCCTCCTCCCGTAATAACACAATTGCTTATACACCTCCCTGTTCTTTTGTTCTCTGCTCTCCTGGATGTCAATCTCCTATTCTTCTGTTCCTGCTTCTGAACCTGTTCTGGATTCCTTAATCCCCCTTAGGAATCCTTCATGCCCTCATTTAGGGAATTTCCCCAGATAGTTTTCATGGTTTGGTTTTAAAATGTTTAAACTTTCCGCTGAAGTGTTGTATTCTGTTGTATATTATAACACACTTTTCTTCTTTTTCTTTAAAAGGTTGTTTTTGATTTGCTCACCAAATCTCTTCACTTCAAATAAAAATTCAATCTCTTACAGTTCTGCCTTTCTACATTCCCTAAACTCACCTGCATTCCATCCCTCCTCCAACGTTTTCAAACGGATCTCTGACTCTAAAATCACGAGAAACTCATTTTGCAATAAATGTGTTTTCCATTAATCGTCCAACACTTTCGAAAATGCAAACTCACCCCTCTCCTCCTAAACTCCCCTATCACCCCTCCCTTTCAAATCTCCACCCTTGCCCCTCCCCTCCTAAACTCCACCCTCACCCCTCTCCTCCTAAGCTCTCCCCTCACCTCTACACCTGAACTCCCCTCTAACCCTTCCACATCAAATCTCCCCCATTCACTCCTCCCCTCCCAAACTCTCCCCTTGCCCCTCTCATCTTAAATTCTCCCCTCACTCCTCCCCTTCAAAACTCCCCCTTCCCCCCTCCAAATCTCCCCACCCTCCATTTTTCTCCAATTCTCTCCTCTCACCCTCTCGTCCTCAAAGAATCATCCTCCCCACTTCCTCTCCCTTCCAACTCTTACCGCCACCTCCTCCAACCTTCTTTCTTGCTCTGCCCCCCCCCTCAAACAACACCTCAATGTCCCTCATCCAATCAACATCAAACTTTTTGTCCTCCTCATCCTTGCCATTCTCCTAGCTCTTCTGAAATCTCCGACACATTTCAACAGCTCTCCCTACCTTCTCCTCCTCCTCTCCTCATCTTACCCTACCCCATTCCCTCTCCTGTCCTGTATCCGATGCTCCCCCTTCCTCTTCCTTAACGGTATGGACCTCAAACATCCGGGGCCTTCGCTCAAACCTGATTGATCTCTCCATACAGGTTGCTTCTGACAAACCAGACTTAATCTGCTTAACAGAAACTTTCCTCCTTCAAGATGTCTCTGATTCCTGAATATCTCTCCTTGGTTTCTCCCTCCTCTTGTATGATAGACCTGAGCCTCGTCCTGGAGGTGGGGTTGCTATCTTTATCAAAAACTTTCTTCCTCACTCGCCCTGCACTGCCCTCTCTCCACCTCACCCCCAGGAGTACCTCTGGCTACAGCTTCCCCTTCGCTCCCATCTTTTGTTCATATGTGTGTTGTACCGTCCACCAAACAGTGATGACTCCATCTACATCTCACTGACTGATAACATGGACCAACCTCTATTTGCTCATCCAAACCCTCTCTTCCTCATATGTCGTGATTTCAACTGCCATTATGCCAGCTGGCTGGGTGTGGGTACCTCTCACACCAGCCATGGCATCTCAGCAAAGGACTTCTGCGTCCAACTGGAACTGACACAATCTGTCAATTTCCCAACCAGGATCTCAGTCAAAGGAGCATCTTCTCTTCTAGACTTGGTTAAGACAAGTCTGGCATTTCACTCAGGCCAACTGGCACGGTCTTCAAACAGCCATAAATCATTTGGACTGGTCTACAATCTCTACTGCCTCTGACATAAACTCATCCTGGGAATTCTTCCAAAGTAAACTGCTCTCTCTCAAGCACAAATTTATCCCATCTCGTCTTCAGTTGTCATACCCTTCCTCCCGTCCATGGTACACGGAATATTGTGGTGAAGCAGTTGTCCTGAAACAACTTGCCTTCGCCTCCTGGAAGGCAAATCCAACGGAAGGCAATCTCAATTCCTTTCATAAAGCCCGGATTGACACAAGTGTGTGTCTACCCTCAGGAGAGCCTTGAAAAAATGTCTCTCCACTCTCAAGACTGCACTCTCAAACCTGTCTCCCTCTTCCAAATCCTGGTGGCGTCTGGTCACATCTGTTTCTGGTGTTTGTTCCACCTCCATCCCCTCCCTTACCTCAAATGGCTACACAGCTGACACCGCACATGAAAAAACTGAATGCCTCAACTCTGAGTTTGCCTCAAAATCTTATGTCCAAAACCCATCTCTCTCTGTACCCACCTTACCCAGTCGAACCCAGCTGCTCCTGGACTCTGTGTCCTTCTCTCCTGACAGGGTGGAGAAGTTTCTGTCAATCATCGACTCTGATTCTGCAACTGGACCAGACACCATCAGCCCATGGGTCCTAAAATCCTGCTCTGCCGCTCTTTCACACCCTCTCTCTGTTCTATTCTCCCTCTCTTTTGCTCAAGGTCATCTGCCATCAGCTTGGAAATCAGCCAACATCACCGCTTTGCACAAAAAGGTGCAAAAACAGATCCTTGCAACGACAGACCAATAAGCCTGCTCCAAATTATCAGCAAAGTCATGGAATCCACCATTGCTTCGGATATCAAATCCTTCCTCTTCTCCAATGGCTTGATCTCTGATCATCAATTTGGTTTCAGACCAGGTCATTCTACGCTGGACATGCTGCTTCTGCTGTCTCAACAATGGATGGAGGTCCTCAATGCCAAAAAGGAAATCAGAGCTGTCTCCCTTGATATATCACATGCCTTCGATACGGTTTGGCACCCCGCACTGCTCACCAAACTCTCCTCCGATGGTATCCATGGAAAACTCCACGCATGGCTTGCGGACTTCCTCTCTGGTCGTTGTCAACGTGTGGCCCTGAATGGATTTCTCACATCTCCCCTTCCTGTTCAGGGTGGAGTTCCCCAAGGCAGTGTTCTGGGCCCTGTGCTTTTTCTGGTCTTCATCAATGATCTCTCTGATGCTCTGGAAAATCCTCTCTTTCTCTTTGCTGATGACTCCACTCTCTGCCACTCCATTCCTCATCCCTCATATTGGCATTCTGCAGCCTCCTCACTCTCTGCAGACCTGGACAAAATCACAGACTGGTCAGTGGAACATGTCTTTCAATCCTGACAAATCTCACACTCTTACAATGTCTCTTCGAAAAGACCGACTGGACAACCCTCCCATCCACTTTCTCAACAATCCTCTCCAAGAAGTTCTGTCACTCAAGATTTTGGGTCTCACTATCTGCCATGATCTTTCCAGGGAAAACCACATTTCCAAGCTGGCCTCCAAAGCCAGTCGCCGACTGGGCATCCTCCGTCGCGCGAAGTCCTTCCTTGGCACACCTGAGCTCCTCACCACATACAAGGCTTTCATCCGCAGCTCAATGGTATACTGCTCTCCCCTCTGTGCCGATGCTCCTGCCTCACACCTAGCTCGGATTCACGCTGTTGAAACCAAAGCTTTCAGAATCATTGGCATCTCCTGCGATGAAGGTAACTCCGAGGGCCTTTCACTCACTCACGGCAGGCAGGTTGTTGGACTTTCTGTCTTCTATCGTCTCCTCTCCGGCCTCGCTCCCCCAGCTCTGTCTGTGCTCTGTCCCCCAAATATTCCTACAGGTCGCACAAGATCTGCCAGCAACCCTCTTTGGTGAAACTGCCAAAATCCAGACTCTCTGCTCACCTTCAATCTTTCATTCCTCTTTTCTCCCGCCTCTGGAACAAACTCTCTCACTCTCTTCAACCCACTCCTCCCTCCAGGTCTTTAAAACAGCTGTTTACCACCATCTCTTATCTTCCCCCATCCAAAACCTTGATCTTTTCTACCCCCACTAATTTCACCCCAGATCCACCTTTTGAGTTTTTTTTTAATTTCTCCCCAGATCCCCCAGATACACTAACCCCAACCACCTTTATTGAAGCGGGGGTGGATACTACGAGTCCTGGGAGGACACCGTTCCACCTTCCAAAATATCAAGCAAACAACCAACGACCCCCCCCCCCTCCCCCACGCACACACCCACACACCCAATTCAAAACAAGGTAGAAAATGCATTTCAGTTCCAATTCATTCCTCTTTATTCCACAATCTCCGAATCCTTACTGAATTGCTGCAAAATACGAAATAAAATCAATATGAAACCAAAAAGATGATACAGACTGGCTGAACAACGAAACAATTTATTTATCGGCTGAGTGAACACATTCAACGAGTCATCCGACCTACACATCCTGTGAAAACGACCAAGATTTTCCTTTTCCTGGCTAACAGATAAAGTCATGAGCAGGATGAAATAATGCTGCCAGGCCTGGTAAGTAATTGTTGCGTAATGGAAACTCAATGTTTCTTTCAACAAAGAGGCGTGTTTAAACAAGTATTGTGCTCAAAATGCCATGGTTACTGCCAGGTTGGGCAGTTGTAATGGTTATATGTGCTTTTAATTTGCAAAGAGGACCATATATTTCACACCGATATTTAGCCAATAACATTTCTGGGACCAGTTGAGCTAGACTTCAAGGCAGGGCTTTGTAGTGGTGAAGACAAACGCAGCTTGTTGAATGCTAGCAAGAAAGTTAATGTGCATTACTAGTCTTGGGACTTATCTCATGTGCAGGGTTCTATTGAAGCCGTCACCTGTCGAGGCTGTGCAGCATCAACTTTTGCGTATTGCCACAAACTACATGTCACCAACACATGTATGATGTCAGTTCTCAAACAAAGCACAGATGCAGGTAGTGGACAAAAAAGGGCAACACTTGGGTAAATGAGGGACACTAAGCACCGGTTTCCATACAGGTGTGTCCCATGTGTGAAGCAAATAACATTCCAGCATGCTTAGGGTCATGTGTACAAATGCTGCACAGGCCTGGTTACTTAATTATGGTCATACATATGTATATGTATATGTATGTACGTATATATATATATATCGTATACAGTCACGTGAAAAAGTAAGTACACCCCATGTAAAGTTTTGACTTTTTCAACATATTTCAACATACAGCCATTTGATCTTCATTTCAACAATATTGATCGATAAAGGTGATATAATATAACAAATATCATGAAATATTTACATTTTGTAGTCCATTGTATAATTTAAATAAACATAAATGCAAATTTGCATGTGGAAAAAGTAAGTACACCCCGACATTCATCACTACTTAAAATACCTAAAATTAGAATCAGGTGCACCAACTGAGGTGCAAATGATTAGAACGTCGTTAGAGAGGATCTTGGAGGAACCTGTCTTATTTAAACCTCAGACATTTAGTTTGGTTTGCTCTTTGTTGTTGAAGTGTGCGGCGTCACCATGCCTGGATCAAAAGAGCTCTCTCAGGCCTTCAGAAAGAAGGTTATAGATGCCAACGAGTCTGGGAAGGGATTTAAAAAGATCTCCAAACAATTTGAAATCAATCATTCGACTGTTCGGAAGATCATCTACAAGTGGAGAAGATTCCAAACAACTGCCAACTTGTTCAGGCCAGGCCGCCCTAGCAAGTTCAGCCCGAGAGCAGCCCACACGATGCTGAAAGAGGTCTCTAAGAACCCCAGAATGTCATCACGAGACCTACAGGTAGCTATTGCCACTGTTGATGTCAAAGTGCACGAGTCTAACATTAGAAAGAGGCTGCACAAATTTGATCTACATGGGAGGTGTGCCAGGAGGAAACCTTTGCTGTCCAGAAAGAACATCAGGGCAAGACTAAAGTTTGTCAATGAACACCCAGGCAAAGACCAGCACTTCTGGAACAAAGTGCTCTGGACAGATGAGTCAAAGGTAGAGCTATTTGGCCACAGTACCAGAAGACATGTTTGGCAAAAACCAAAGACAGCATATGACCACAAGAACCTGATACCAACTGTAAAGCATGGTGGTGGAAATATTATGGTTTGGGGCAGCTTTGCTCCATCAGGGCCTGGGCAGCTTTGCTGCATCAGGGCCTGGGCAGCTCACCATCATAGAATCCACGATGAATTCTTCATTGCACCAGAGGGTGCTTGAGGATAATGTGAGGCCATCTGTCGGAGTGTTGAAGCTCAACCGAAGGTGGACTTGCAACATGACAATGACCCCAAACATACCAGTAAATCCACCAAGAAATGGCTGAAAAGAAAGAAATAGAGGGTTCTGGAATGGCCAAGTCAAAGCCCGGATCTAAATCCCATTGAGATGTTGTGGGGGGATTTGAAACGAGCTGTGCATGCAAGAAACCCCTCAAACATCGCACAGCTGAAAGAATTCTGAATGGAGGAGTGGGCAAAAATTTCTCTCAGTCGATGTCAGAGACTGGTAGACAGTTATAAGAAACGCCTACTTGAGGTTGTTTCTGCCAAAGGGGGCAATACCACCTATTAGAGCCAGGGGTGTACTTACTTTTTCCACATGCGAAATTTGCATTTATGTTTATTTAAATTATACAAAGAACTACAAAATGTTAATGTTTCATGATATTTGTTGTATTATATCACCTTTATCTATCAATATTCCCTGTTTGTCATGGAAGGCGGCAAAAACGGTTGGCGTCAGGAAGGGCATCCGGCCGTAAAACATTGCTTCAAAAAGGGGACCCAAAAAACAACAACTACCACGGTCCCCGAAAAGGCCAACCCCCGCTTTGCGGGGAAAAATGGCCTCTAAACGGTGGTTTTTAATCAATATTGTTGAAATACAACATACAACACACAACACATGTGTGTGTGAAAATACAACACACAACATCGTCTTCAGTTGTCATACCCTTCCTCCCGTCCATGGTACACGGAATCTTTTGGTGAGGCTATTGCCCAGAAACAACTTGCTTTCGTCTCCTGGAAAGCAAATCCAACGGAAGGAAATCTCATTTCCTTTCACAAAGCCCGAAACAAGTGTGTGTCCACCCTCAGGAGAGCCAGGAAACAATATCTCTCCGTTCTCAGGACAGAACTCTTTTATCTGTCTCCCTCTTCCAAATCCTGGAGGTGTCTGGTCAAATCTGTTTCTGGTGTTTGTTCCCCCTCCATCCCCTCCCTCACCTCAAACGGCCACACGGCTGACTCCGCACGTGAAAAAGCTGAATGCCTCAACTCTGTGTTTGCCTCTAAATCTTGTGTCCAAAACCCATCCCTCTCTGTACCCACCGTACCCAGTCATACCCAGCTGCTCCTGGATTCTGTGTCCTTTCCTCCTGACAAGGTGGAAAAGTTTCTGTCAACCCTCGACTCTGATTCTGCAACTGGACCTGACGGCATCAGCCCATGGGTCCTAAAATCCTGTTCTTCCGTTCTTTCACTCCCTCTCTCTATTCTCTTCACCCTCTCTTTTGCTCAAGGTCATCTGCCATCTGCTTGGAAATCTGCCAACATCACCGCTTTGCACAAAAAAGGTGCAAAAACAGATCACAGTAACTACAGACCAATCAGCCTTCTCCCAATTATCAGCAAAGTCATGGAATCCATCATTGCTTCAGATATGAAATCTTTCCTCTTCTCCAATGGCTTGATCTCTGATCATCAATTTGGTTTCAGTCCTGGTCACTGTACTCTGGACATGCTGCTTCTGCTTTCTCAACAATGGATGGAGGTCCTCAATGCCAAACAGGAAATTAGAGCTGTCTCCCTTGACATATCACGTGCCTTCGATACGGTCTGGCACCCCGCTCTGCTCACCAAACTCTCCTCTTTTGGTATCCATGGAAATCTCCACGCATGGCTGGTGGACTTCCTCTCTAGTCGTAGTCAACGTGTGGCCCTGAATGGGTTTTCTCTCATCTCCTCTTCCTGTTCAGGCTGGAGTTCCCCAAGGCAGTGTTCTGGGCCCTGTGCTTTTTCTGGTCTTCATCAATGATCTCTCTGACTCTCTTGAAAATCCTCTCTATCTCTTTGCTGATGACTCTACTCTCTGTCGCTCCATTCTTCATCCCTCAGATCGGCAGTCTGCAGCCTCCTCACTCTCTGCAGACCTGGACAAATTCATAGACTGGGCAAACAAGTGGAACATGTCTTTCAATCCTGACAAATCTCACGCTCTTACGATGTCTCTCCGAAAAGACCGACTGGACAACCCTCCCATCCACTTTCTGAATAATCCTCTCCAAGAAGTTCTGTCACTCAAGCTTTTGGGTCTCACTATCTGCCATGATCTTTCCCTGGGAAAACCACATTTCAAATCTGGCCTCCAAAGCCAGTCGCCGACTGGGCATCCTCTGTCGTGCAAAGTCCTTCCTTGGCACACCTGAGCTCCTCACCACATACAAGGCTTTCATCCGCAGCTCAATGGAATACTGCTCTCCCCTCTGGGCTGGTGTTCCTGCCTCACACCTAGCTCGTCTTCACGCTGTTGAAACCAAAGCATTCAGAATCATTGGAATCTCCCGCGATGAAGCTAACTCCAAGGGCCTCTCACTCACTCACCGCAGGCAGGTTGGTGGTCGTTCCGTCTTCTACCGACTCCTCTCTGGCCTTGCCCCCCCCAGCTCTCTCTGGGCTCTGTCCCGAAAATATTCCTACAGGTCGTACAAGATCTGCCTGCAACCCTCTTATGGTTAAACTGCCAAAATCAAGACTCTCTGCTCACCTTCACTCCTTCATTCCTCTTTTCTCCCGCCTCTGGAACAAACTCCCTCACTCTCTTCAATCCCACTCCACCCTCCAGGTCTTTAAAACAGCTGTTCACCACCATCTCTTATCTTCCCCCATCCAAAACCTTGATCTTTTCTACCCCCGCTAATTTCACCCCAATTCCACTTTTTTGAAATACCAACTTCTGTCCTGGAAGTCCTTGGTGTCCTTGTGTCTTATACTTCTCCCACCCCCCCCCCCCCTCTTCCCACGCCCCCTCCCCCCAAGCCCTCTCCCTCCCACACATCTCCCTGCTCTCAAATGTTGTGTGCTCTCAAGTGTTTGTGTGCTTCCCCTTCTCTCCCCATCTTGTCTTCCGCTCCCTCTTTTTATATATTTTGTTTGTCTGGTTGATTTGTTTGTGAAGTAAATGTCAGCTCTTTCACGAGCCTCGATTCAGTATACCAAAAAAAAAAAAAAAAAAAAATGAAGACCAAATTGGCCTTATGTTGAAATATGTTGAAAAAGTCAAAACTTTACATGGGGTGTATTTACTTTTTCACGTCACTGTCTATCTATAATACACATAATTAACTTGTATTATTTTTAAAAACATATTACTTCCATCCTGTGATGAGTACCTGATTCACAGCTCTAATGCCGTTTAATCCATTGGCAGGATCCTGAATATCCACATGACTCCCAGATGCATAGTTGGTTTAAGGGCCCCTCTGAAGTACTTACATGACAATGAAACATTCTCTGTTGGCAATGCACCAAGAGAGTAATTTGAGTTGGATTCAATCCCTCCGAGGATCAAAGGCAGCCCAAAGCAGCTCAGAGGGCAGATACCAACGGAGATAAACTGCCACCCACTTCTACTGAAACGTTCACTTGTCACACGACTGCTTGGTGGGGGCCATTGCTCCACAGCAGATAATGTATGGCTTCAGTGCAATGCTGATGTGATCATATATGTCAGGGAAGTAATTGCATGTTCATTTCAGTAAAGCCTTTTACATTAACACAAAGATACAAGAGATATCGTGATGCCCTCTGGCCAGACATGCCCCACTTGAAACCATATCATTCAGGTGTTAAGAACGCTAACTTGCACAACATGGGATATACAGCAGGAAACAAAAAGTAATTGTATGAATAGGTAAATTCAAATTTTTATTGTTATTCATAATCTGGTGCCCAGCCTGGTGTTGGCTTAGCGGTTAGGGTGCCGGCTTGGGATCCTGGGTTCCTGGGTTCGAATCCCGGTCGATCGCTGAATTGACACCAGGGGGGTTGACTCAGCCTGCTCATCCATTCTGAGGTCGGCAAATTGAGTACCAGCTCACTGGTGATTCCCTGTGTCGCAAGAGGCGCAGGAAGGGCATCCGGCTGTAAAACATCCCCTCAAAAAGGGGACCACGGTGCCCAATGACAGGCCAACCCCTGCTCTGCGGGGCAGGGGGAATTGGCCTCTAAAGGTGTTTTTTTTTAGTCTGGTGCCAACTGTCGTGCTTCTGGCACCATTAACTGATCCGCAGCACATTTTCGGCAGATAACCAGGTGGGAATTTCTAATTTGACTGGACACCAGCAGACAACAGCCAACTTTGTTTGAAAGGAACTATGGGGTATTTAAATCCACAAGGAAATCCTAGCAGGATGGAGGGTTGGCGTATCATCACCAGCAAGGGATGATGCACTTTGTCGCAATGCCCCACCTGGAAATCACCAACACCTCAGTTTAAATCCGATGTTCAAGGTGGAAAGATGTGCGAGCTAACAGGGGAGATAGACGGTTCGGCCGGACGTGTGTTTCTCTGAGCTGTGTGCTCATAGGTTTATCTCCACCAAGATCCAATCTGACAAAATTGGATTGCCCTGGTTTGTGTTCCCATCTGAGTATATAACTTTTTGGGGTGTGATCCAGGATCCTAATCCCACATGGTGTGTTGATTTTGTCCCATTATCTGTGGATGTCCCAATAATTGGTATAAAACGAACATTGATCTTTTCAAATGTTATTTTTTTCTCCATCTGTTATGACGACGAAGTTATTTCTTGGGCCTTCAAGTACTAGAGGGGAAATAACAAATGTGTGTTCGCATGTAATGCTCGCAATAAATGCAAAGTATTTCCTATTTTTGTTGCAAGAATTAGCGATTTGGCAGGAATCATCACTTACGGCATCTAATCCGAGTTTCGATCAAATTGGATTTCAACTTTAAGCATATTTGGAATGTGATGGTTAAATGGCAAAGGATGCTGGAAATTAATGAATGAACAGATCAAGTTGCTTGAATAGACCATGAGAGGTGGATATGACACTGTGGTTATTGGCCAAATAGCCTCTTCCCATGTGTGACTTTCTTTGATAAGAAGCAGGTATTGGTGTACCACTCACCGCAGGCAGGTAGGTGGTCTTTCTGTCTTCTACCGACTCCTCTCCGGCCTTGCTCCTCCAGCTCTCTCTGGGCTCTGTCCCCCAAATATTCCTACAGGTCGCACAAGATCTGCCTGCAACCCGCTTATGGTTAAACTGCCAAAATCAAGACTCTCTGCTCACCTTCACTCCTTCATTCCTCTTTTCTCCCGCCTCTGGAACAAACTCCCTCACTCCCTTCAATCCCACTCCTCCCTCCAGGTCTTTAAAACGGCTGTTCACCACCATCTCTTATCTTCCCTCATTCCAAACCCTTGGTCTTTTCTACCCCCGTTAATTCAAATCTTAGAAGTTCTAGAATCCTGGAATTCAAATTCCCCCCCCCCCCCCCCGCTTTTCCATGCCTCCTTCCCCCAAGCCCTCTCCCTCCCACAGATCTCCCGATGTCCTTGTTCTCGGCTGTTGTGCTTGTGTGCTTCTCTCTCTCTCCCCATCTTGTCTCCCGCTCCTTTTTTTGTATGCTTTGTGTGTCCGTTTTTTTTTTTTGTGATTGATGCTCTTACACGAGCCTCGATTCTGTATACCAAAAAAAAAAACACACACAGAGGTCATTGCTGCAGACCAATCTTTAGGTTTGCTGAGATAAAGCTTGGGAGGAAATTATAAATTCAATATGAGATGAGGGTCAAATGGGGGAAAAAAAATAGTTCCAATCTGTTAAGGAAATGCGCCAGGCAGTGGTAAATTAAATTCAAAGTGAAGAAAGGTAAGTTTATGTGAATTGCAGAAATTACCAAAATGTGGATTATTTAAAGTGGGAAGATTAAAAAAGAATTAGCTCAGAGAAGGTGGTATGAGGAATCATTATGAATGAGGCACTTAAGCAATATGCAGTGTGAGGAAGCAATGACAGAGGAAAATTGGATTTTTAAATGAATTAGCACGAGAAGTGTGTGCAGGTCAAGCATGCCCTGGTTGCATGAAATGGAAGTCAAGATAGGCTCGTCTCTTGAATACCAAGAGTAGATTGGGTAAAGTAGGGAGTAGTCATCATACCTGGTGTAATCTTTCTCTCCCCCTTCCTTCCCCAAACTTCAACCTTCTCTACATTGCGCTTCCTTAACTCCGCTTCATGTCTTTTGTGCGTGAAGAATATGGCATAAGATAAGATAATTCAGAAACAGGATGAATTTCCGAACCATATCCGTTGTGCTTTACGTCCGTCACCGACGGTGGATGGAAGTTTTGTTGTCACCCATGTCTATCTGTTTGCCTGTCTGTGAACATCTCAAAAACGTGCAGACGGGTTTGGATGGAATTTCCTGGACAGGCTGTGTGTGACAAGGACGAATTGATTACATTTTGGTGAAGATCCGGAACTGGATCGAGATACAAGAATGTAACTAGCTGGTATTCATAGAATACGTACAGTCACGTGAAAAAGTAAGTACACCCCGTGTAAAGTTTTGACTTTTTTCAACATATTTCAACATACAGCTATTTGATCTTCATTTCAACAATATTGACAGATAAAGGTGATATAATATAACAAATATCATGAAACATTTACATTTTGTAGTCCATTGTATAATTTAAATAAACATAAACGCAAATCTCGCATGTGGAAAAAGTAAGTACACCCTTGGCTCTAATAGGAGGTATTGCCCCCTTTGGCAGAAACAACCTCAAGTAGGCGTTTCTTATAACTGTCTACCAGTCTCTGACATCGACTGGGAGAAATTTTTTCCCACTCCTCCATGCAGAATTATTTCAGCTGTGCGATGTTTGAGGGGTTTCTTGCATGCACAGCTCGTTTCAAATCCCCCCACAACATCTCGATGGGATTTAGATCCGGGCTTTGACTTGGCCATTCCAGAACCCTCCATTTCTTTCTTTTCAGCCATTCCTTGGTGGATTTACTTGTATGTTTAGGGTCATTGTCATGTTGCAAGGTCCACCTTCGGTTGAGCTTCAACTTTCTGACAGATGGCCTCACATTATCCTCAAGCACCCTCTGGTACAATGAAGAATTCACAGTGGATTATATGATGGTGAGTGAGCTGCCCAGGCCCTGATGCAGCAAAGCTGCCCCAAACCATAATATTTCCACCCCCATGCTTTGCAGTTGGTATCAGGTTCTTGTGGTCAAATGTTGTGTTTGGTTTTTGGCAAACATGTCTTCTGGTACTGTGGCCAAATAGCTCTACCTTTGACTCATCTGTCCAGAGCACATTGTTCCAGAAGTGCTCGTCTTTGCCTGGGTGTTTATTGGCAAACTTTAGTCTTTCCCTGATGTTTTCCTCCTGGCACACCTCCCATGTAGATCAAATTTGTGCAGCCTCTTTCTAATGGTAGACTCGTGCACTTTGACATCAACAGTGGCAAGAGCTACCTGTAGGTCCCGTGATGACATTGTGGGGTTTTTCAAGACTTCTTTCAGCATCTTGCGGTCTGCTCTAGGGCTGAACTTGCTGGGGCGGCCTGGCCTGAACAAGTTGGCAGTTGTTTGAAATCTTCTCCACTTGAAGATGATCTTCCGGACAGTCGAATGATTGATTTCAAATTGTTTGGAGATCTTTTTAAATCCCTTCCCAGACTCGTCGGCATCTATAACCTGCTTTCTGAAGGCCTCAGAGAGCTCTTTTGATCTAGGCATGGTGACGCCGCACACTTCAACAACAAAGAGCAAACCAAACTAAATGTCTGAGGTTTAAATAAGACATGTACCTCCAAGATCTTCTCTAACGATGTTCTAATCATTTGCACCAGAGCTGGTTCACCTGATTCTAATTTTAGGTATTTGAAGTAGTGATAAATGTAAGGGTGTACTTACTTTTTCCACATGCGAAATTTGCATTCATGTTTATTTAAATTATACAATGGACTACAAAATGTAAATGTTTCATGATATTTGTTATATTATATCACCTTTATCTATCAATATTGTTGAAATGAAGATCAAATAGCTGTATGTTGAAATATGTTGAAAAAGTCAAAACTTTACATGGGGTGTACTTACTTTTTCACATGACTGTTCCCTGCGCAGTCAACTAACCCTAACAACTCTTCTGTTTTCGAACATTGTTTTTCTTTGATCCAATATGGCCGCCAGACCACGTGAGCGATGACATCATAAATTTATATTCTCTGATATAATTGTTGCATCGATCACGCTCAATGCATTTCAAACTGATCAGACTAAGCATTGTCCCTGTCGAATTATGACGTCATCATTGTGGCACCAATGACGTCATCGTTAACAACACCTTTTTTCTTCTTTTTTTTTTGTATACTGAATCGATGCTCGTGAAAGAGCTAACATTTATTCCACAAACAAATCAACCAGACAAACAAAACATACAAAAAGAGGGAGCGGAAGACAAGATGGGGAGAGGAGGGGAAGCACACAAACACAACACCTGAGAGCAGGGAGAAGCGCGGGAGGGAGAGGGCCTGGGAAGGGGGGTGGGAGAGGTATAAAACACAAGGAGACCAAGGACTTCCAGGACAGAAGATGGTATTTCAAAAAAGTGTAGGATTTGGGGTGAAATTAGCGGGGGTAGAAAAGATCAAGGTTTTGGATGCGGGAAGATAAGAGATGGTGGTGAACAGCTGTTTTAAAGACCTGGAGGGCGGAGTGGGATTGAAGAGAGTGAGGGAGTTTGTTCCAGAGGCGGGAGAAAAGAGGAATGAAGGAGTGAAGGTGAGCAGAAAGTCTTGATTTTGGCAGTTTAACCATAAGAGGGTTGCAGGCAGATCTTGTGCGACCTGTAGGAATATTTGGGGGACAGAGCCCAGAGAGAGCTGGGGGGGGGGGGGCAAGGCCAGAGAGGAGTCGGTAGAAGACGGAAAGACCACCAACCTGCCTGCGGTGAGTGAGTGAAAGGCCCTTGGAGTTAGCTTCATCGTGGGAGATTCCAATGATTCTGAACGCTTTGGTTTCAAACACCAATTCCCCATGTGGAGTTCTTTACAATGAGCCATGTTTCAATTTTTATCATGCAGCGGTTTTGGAGATATAGAGGTGCAACATTTTTCGGTTTTTCAAAGATGGCGCCTGTCCAACATAACCTATGATGTCATGCTTATCATTGAAATATTCTAAAGGAGGAGGTGCTCCTATGGTGAAAATTTCGTGTCCATCACACCAACAGTTGCTGATTTTTTTAAAATAAAGATCAGATAAGTGTTGTACTTGTCGAATTATGACGTCATATCGAAGGCACCGATGACATCATCATTAACATATCTTATTCCCCATGGGGAGTACTTGACAATGAGCCAGGCCTCAATTTTTTCCATGGAGTGGTTTCAGAGATAGAGGTGCGAAATTTTTCCAAGATGGCGCCTGTACCACGTGGCATATGACGTCATAATAATCATTAAAATATTATACAGGAGGAGGTGCTCTTATAGTGAAAATTTCATGTGAATCGGACCAACGGTTGCCGAGAAAATGAATTTTTAAAATGCAGACACGTACGGCACACGGCACATGACACATGTACGGCACACGGCACACATATGGCACATGGCACATGGCACGTAGCTGAATGCTTAACCCAGCTTTTTGCTTCGTGGGCGCAGAAAATTACACTGCGGTCGCGATGCGAAAATTGAGGTTAAGCAATCGGGTGCGGTGTGCTGCATGTGTGACGTATGTGTGCCATGTGCCATACGTGTGCCGTGTCTGCATTAAAAAAAAATCATTTTCTCGGCAACCGTTAGTCCGATTGACATGAAATTTTACCGGAGGAGCGTCTCTGCCTGTAGATTTTTTTTGCTGATAATTATGACGTCATACGTCACGTGGTACGGACGCCATCTTGGAAAAACGTTACACCTCTATATCTCCCAAACTGCTCAATGGAAAAAGGTGAAACAATTCTCATTTTCAAGTACTCCCCATGTGGAATAAGATATGTGAATGATGGTGTCAACGGTGCCTTCATTATGACGTCATAATTCGACAAGTACAATGCTTGACCTGATGAGTATGGGAAAAAAAATTCCACTGCAACTGTTAGTCCGATAAACGAAATTTGTACCATAGGCGCACCTCCTCCTGTAGAATATTTTTGTGATAATTATGACGTCATGGGTCACGTCGTACAGGCGCCATCTTGGAAAAACTTTCTACCTCTATATCTCTGAAACCGCTCAATGGAAAAAAATTAAACATGGTTCATTGTCAAGTTCTCTCCATGGGGAATAAGATGTGTTAGTGATTATGGCATCGATGACTTCGTTATGACGTCATAATTCGACAAGTGTAACGCGTCATCTGATCAGTATGAATTTTTTTTCTCTGCAACTGATGGTCTGATGGACACAATTTTTTCACCATGGAAGCACCTCCTCCTATAGAATAATTTAATGAGAATTATGATCTAATAGGCGACGTGCTACAGACACCATCTTGGAAAAACTGAAAAACGTTGCACTTCTATATCTCCAAAACCGCTAAATGGAAAAAAATGAAACGTGGCTCATTGTAAGGAACTCCACATGGGGAATAGGTGTTGTTAACGATGACGTCATTGGTGTCGTAATTAAGACGTCATAATTTGACAGGACAACATAATACCAAATTTCTGATCATTTTGAAATGTACCGAGTGTGATCTATGCAACAATTATATTACAGAATATAAATTTATGATGTAATCGCTCACGCAGTCTGGCAGCCATATTGGATCAAAGGAAAAAAACCCGTTCAAAAACAGAAGAGTTAGCTCGCACCAAGTTGACTGCACAGTGCACAGGGTAAGTATTCTAAGAATACCATATAGTTTTTTTAAGTGATTCTTTGTGATCGATACATGGGGCCAACAACGATACACAGGATGATATTCCAAAAAATTGTGGACGGATTGAGACTAAACTTGGTGGATGAGATGCGTCGGTGTCAATAACAAACTGATTACATTTTGGTTCAGGTTCGGATGCAGATCCGTCCTATCAGTGGAATACAAAACAAAAACTGTTCAGCCTGGCAGAGGTTTGCTCTCTTCCAAGTGCTGTTCTAGTTCTGTTATATTTTTGCCCCTGCTGTTTGTTTTTTCGTCCAACCTTCCGTGTTAAATCATATCTTGTCGTGTTGTGTTCTCAAATTCATTTTCATGCAGCTCAGGCCTACTCGTCAGATAGACAGTGAGCAAAATCTGTCTCGGTTTTAAAGATGTTTATCGTTACGCTTCATTTTCTCAAAATTTGTCCTTTTTGCCTCTTCAACAATACCCTATTCCCCGTGCTCGCTTTAAAAAAAGAAAAACAAACAGAAACGTATTTTCACTACTAAACACAATCTCATTCTGACTTCTAACTGTACTTCATTATTTTTATCTCCCTTTTCTCAATATATAAATACTGAATCCTCATTGAAGAAAATGTTTGTTCCTTTAAAAGCTTTGTAAAACATTTTAAAATGCCTCACTTTGCTTATAGTTAGGCAGTTAAGAGGAAGCATCGTTCATTTTTTCAGGAAAGCACCAAATTTGGCACAGATGTAGTATGGACCACAACAATTGTTTTCCTGAGGGGTGCCCAAAAATTCAGAAAATTCAAAAAATCCCAAAAAATGTCCTGGATGCTGTGAAAAAGGGGAGAAAACGGGTATTGATTCAAACTGTAGATTCTGATATTGTGGTCTTGGCAATAGCACACTACTTTACCTACCAGTCACACGGTGTGGAGGAACTCTGGATTGCCATTGGCACTGGTAAAAGCTACCGCTACCTTGCCACCCATAAAATTGCCACCGGCCTTGGCCGCAGGAAGTCCGAGTCTAGAAAGATATGTTGCCATCCTCTATGACCGGATTACCGAGATAAAGACAGCGAATGACATGCGCCGACACTTGTTCACGAAGAGGGCAAGAACAATTGATCACATTCCCCCAACAGCAGACGCATTCGAACAACACCTAAAACGTGCATGTTTTCAGGCTGGACACGTATGGAGTCTGGCACTTGTGCCCTACCCAGAACTTCCATTACCAGCTGATTGGGGCTGGATGAAAACAGGGACTTCTTGGACACCAATTTGGACCACAATACCACTGATACAGGAGGCATGTTCAGAGCTTACAAGCTGCCATTGTAAGTCGGCCTGTAAAGGCAACTGTAAATGCATCAGGGCAAATCTGCCCTGCACATCACTGTGTGACTGCGATGGACAGTGCTTGTAGTACTACGCGTCTCTGCGAGAGCCTCCACCTTTCAAGTGCCCACAATATTTTAAGTTAAAACTGCAACTGTGTGTAACTTTGATTAATTAATACCATTCCATTGTTATCAGAGACCAATAAAACAATGTGTACCACTTGGAATTGAAATTTTACCTGAAATACTATGAGAGATTCAAGGAAAATGGAAACACCATGGTGGCCATCTTGAAATTAAAGATGATGGATGCCAATCTTTATGCAATCGATCCCATTGGATTCAGAGACCATGAAAACATGGGGGTAAGACACTGGAACTGTGGTGTTATCGCTCATAGTATAGAAGTTATTGAGGGAAATAGGTCACAGAGGGCGCGGGCGGTCATGTTGAAATTCAATATGGCGGCCACCAGGGGTTCTGAATTTTTGGGCGCCCCTCAGGAAAACAATTGTATAGGTCCATACTACATCTGTGCCAAATTCGGTGCTTTCCTGAAAAAATGAACGATACGCCCTATTTTTCGGTCTTAACTGCCTAAGTATTTTTTATCCATCACGAATACCTCCCACGTTCTTGTTCTTATTCACAAGACATTTTACAAACCTCTCACCAAAGCGTTTGGTCCATCAACCCTACCCCGTACCTACAGCACCACCTTACACTGGGCCTTCAACAAAAATTCCTTCCATCCATCCCATAATTTTTATCTCTGTATGTCCAGGTTGTAAATTTTGAGAAATCCAGTTTGAAGAGGTCATCTACTCATGACAATCAAATTCCCTTCATGTTCTTTTTCCGCTGTCAAACCCCTCAATGTCAGTACCCTCAATCTCCCAAAAGCCCACGTCCTTCCAACCCCATCTCTTCTCTTCAGCATCCCTCCATTTCATGCCCTCCATTTATGCACCCCCTCGAAACACCCACTTAAAGTTTCCCCCTCAACCTGCACCCTCAAAGCTTCTCCCTTGTCCTGCCCCTCTCAGCTTCCCACTCATCCCGTCCCCTCTCAGCTTCCTGTTCGTCCCACCCACTCTCAGCTTCCCCCTCGTCCTGCCCGCTCTCCTTACATTCTCCCACACCCTCCCAGCTACCCTCCCCCCATCCCGCATCCTATTGAGGGGGGCTACGATGATGATCCTCTTGAGGCTATGATGAAGACTCAACAGCTCAGTGTTCTGTTACCACTTTAGCGAAGAGGCCCTGGGTTCAAGTCTTGGGTTGAGTCAGGATTTTTGTCCCAAACACAATTGCACAAAAATGGTTGTTGTTGGGAACATTCATATTTAAAAATAATGACAGTCCAACCTAATATAGAGCTGCCCAACAGGCAAGGCTCAGGTCCAACATTTCGATGACTGAGTGATCTTAATTTAGGACTGTGCAGCTGCTAGGTGACCATTGTTACGTATAGGCAGATAATTAGATCCAACGTTGTTTTCATCCCCACCTTTGGAGAAACGACGAACACGATGATGTTTAAAATTAGATCAACTTGGGAACCTGAGCTTTGCTTACTGAGCAGCTATACTAGTTGGTGGTGCCTTTAGCTTTAACCCCAAAGTAACATGTCATCAGACCCTATTCCGCATGGACTATAACCCAAGCTCAACAACTCAGAGGCAAGCACACTCAAGTGAGCGGTCGCTGCATATAAATAGTTGTATTACCATATTACATTTTTCTACAAATAGAGCCAAGAGATTTCAGTTTAAAATGCAATATAAAGAGCTGAAAACCACGCACATTGTTTACCATCTCTTTCTCAGAAGTCGTTCAAGTGAAGGCTCTCGATATAATTTATTTGGTTGATATTCAAAGTTCAGTGTACGAAGGAGTGGGCAGCTAATGCTGCTTCTTATAAATTTGGTGTTCTCATCTCTTTACATTGGAGCAGTACGTTAGCTATAAAGAGATATTTTTGTTCACACATACTTTGTGGGTTTCTCTCTTTTGAACGCAGCTCCTTGGAAGTAGTTCTTTGTAACCTTTTGTTCTGGAGAAGAGTTAGAATGAGCAATTAGAATGGTAAAGTTGAGCAAGCTGCTCCACATGAGCAAGTCTTGGTGTTACGTTGTTGTGATTGTGCATCTTCAACGGCTTTCATGCCACCCAGTGGGTGTTGGGCAAAAATATCTCCACATCTGCAAGGTTGCAATTTGGCGTGAATCGTCGTCTTCAAAACACCACCGCAGTGGGACGCCGACAGGACAGCCAAAAGAAGCTTGGCTGTGATCCGCATTGAAGGCGCTTAAGCGCAGACTCAATCCACCCCTCTAACGGGTTAATTCTCCAATCTAACAAGCGCTTTGGAGCCAACTCCCGATGACCACACAATATTTCATCAAAAACGGGGATTTATTACAAGGAAAAACTGGAGGAAGAACACGGTCATCCAGCGGCGATCACAGACAGTAACAAATGCGTAATATATTGTACCAACGTACCCTGGAAACATGACAGCCTTATCACTTACGCCTTATTCATTCACTGAAGAGCCTATCCGTCACTTTGCTGACGGACCAATTAGACATCACGTCTGTTGCTGATAGAAGGGGGAAGGGAAGGGGAGGGGGAATGAAGGGTAGGGTGAGGGGGAGGGAGGAGAAAGAGAAGGGGTGGGGGAGAGATATACTGCATATAAATCTTTGGGGGGGGGGCTTTGACAAGCCCCTACCTTTTTGGGGGGCGGAGAAGGGAAGGAGGACAAATTTACCCGTGCAAAGAGTGCTTTAACCTCAGCGTTATGTAAGGAAGGAAATTGCAATACCCTCTGTCACCACCATGAGGTGGCGCTACACGGTACACATTTACATAGAGAATTTATGCCCCTCCCGGCCCCCACACTACCGCGTGGGGCCACGGCAACAAAGCCTATGTTACACCCCACACAAAGTTGTATTTGTACCCCAAGTTTGGAGTTTGTAACTTAAAAGATTTGGCCGTGCATAAGGAACAAAGGCGGACAGAAAGCCACAGAGTGACAATGGCGTTTCTATATATATATATATATATATATATATATATAGAAATATATATATATATATATATATATATATATATATATATATATATATATATATATATATGTATATATATATATATATATATATATATATATATATATATATATATATATATATATATATATATATTATAATAGCCGTAGATGATTCTGTCTGTCTGTCTGTCTGTTAGGCGTCTGTCTGGGGTGTGGCTTACTCGGTTTGCAGAGTAGCTCCACCCATAGCTCCACCCATTCTGGGAGTGGCTTCATATAATTATAAACAAATATCCACCATTCTATTAACTCGCATAGCTTTGAGGCCTGTTTTGTAGGCCCGTGGTGTCTTGCTCTCTCTCCCAGTTTTATTTCAAATCAAATTCGATATATCATTTCATTTTTCACAGTCGCTAACATAGTTTACGACTCGGTTGAAAAAAAACGGGAAGAAAATCCAATGAAAGTTGCCGTTTATAGAACGAAATGAATTCTCAAACGCCTGTAACTTCAAGGCCATTGAGTCTCTCTCACGCCTTTATCTCCAATCTAACTCACCATATGATTTCATTTTTATCGATGGTTTTGGACTCGGTGTCAGCAATAATTGAGACCATTCCACACACGCGGGAAAATGCAGAGATATATTTTTTAAAATCGCGTCATGGTGTATCATACACCGCCCAACATGACACCGATGGCAACGTGTCGATATATATTAAAAATTCGCTTTTGCTTTTCCGTTAAGATATATTACTTTTTCGTTTGATGACAGTTGTCACAAAAACGTCAACAATGATGCCGACATATATTTCTTCGTTTTTATTTCATTCAACATTATTAGCCGGAAGTAAAATATGTTTCAGGAAATTACCGAGAGATATTTCTTCGTTTTTTTAAATTAGTTATGTGCGCATACACTTTAAATAGGTTTATTTGAAATCTTTAATTTTCCACAATATAATTTACTTGCCATTTATCATTTGATGATTACGAGACAAATTCCTCTTGAGGATCGTGACAATTCATGCGCTGCGTGGAAACTTATATTTCCAAAATGAATGAGACGATCGATGAAGAACGCAGACTTGAACAGGATGTAGCAAGAAAGCGAATGAGACGGGCGAACGAGTCTCGACGAACGTCAATGCAAACTTGCGGGGTCACCCATGGGAATCCCACGGGCATGGACGTGTGTGACATTTCGACATATTGAGTTAGATGCTGCACATTCATTTTTACAAAATGGTTACTGGCAAGTCATCAGATCCAGAAATGGTGTAATGAACACAATTTATTTACGCGCAAGCACGAAAGCAAGACAGGCCGATTTCCGATTCCGACGGGCCGATGGGCGAGACGGGCCGATTTGGAGCAAGAAAAAGAACGAGACGGGAGAAAAACGAGAGAAACGAGACGGGGAAAGCCGATTGGAGAGGGGAGTGAGGAGCGATTGGAGAGGCGAGTGAGGAGCGATTGGAGAGGAGAGTGAGGAGCGATTGGAGAGGAGAGTGAGGAGCGATTGGAGGGGAGTGTGAGGCGCGATTGGAGAGGAGTGTGAGGTGCGATTGGAGAGAAGTGTGAGGCACGATTGGAGAGGAGTGTGAGGCGCGATTGGAGAGGTGTGTGAGGCACGATTGGAGAGGAGTGTGAGGAGCGATTGGAGAGGCGAGTGAGGAGCGATTGGAGAGGAGAGTGAGGAGTGATTGGAGGGGAGTGTGAGGCACGAATGGAGAGGAGTGTGAGGTGCGATTGGAGAGGAGTGTGAGGCAAGATTGGAGAGGAGTGTGAGGCGCGATTGGAGAGGTGTGTGAGGCACGATTGGAGAGGAGTGTGAGGCGCGATTGGAGAGGAGTGTGAGGGGCGATTGGAGAGGAGTGTGAGGCGCGATTGGAGAGGAGTGTGAGGCGCGATTGGAGAGGAGTGTGAGGAGCGATTGGAGAGGCGTGATTGGAGGGGAGTGTGAGGCGCGATTGGAGAGGAGTGTGAGGCACGATTGGAGAGGAGTGTGAGGCGCGATTGGAGAGGAGTGTGAGGCGCGATTGGAGAGGAGTGCGAGGCGCGATTTGAGAGGCGTGTGAGGGATTGGAGAGGAGAGGAGTGTGAGGGATTGGAGAGGTGAGGGATTGGAAAGGAGAGGAATGTGAGGGATTGGAGAGGAGAGGAGTGCTAGGTGGAGAGAGGAGAGTGTCAGGTGGAGGCAGGAAAGTGTCAGGTGGAGAGGAGTGAGGGGTCACATATTATGTGAAATAAATAAATTGTGTTCATCACACCATTTCTGGATCTGATGACTTGCCAGTAACCATTTTGTAAAAATGAATGTGCAGCATCTAATTCATCAATATGTCGAAATGTCACACACATCCATGCCCGTGGGATTCCCACGGGTGACCCCGCTAGTATATATATATATATATATATATATATATATATATATATATATATATATATATATATATATATATATATATATTATAATAGCCGTAGATGATTCTGTCTGTCTGTCTATCTGTCTGTCTGTTAGGCGTCTGTCCGGGGTGTGGCTAACTCGGTTTGCAGAGTAGCTCCACCCATAGCTCCACCCATTCTGGGAGTGGCTTCATATAATTATAAACAAATATCCACCATTTTATTAACTCGCATTGCTTTGAGGCCTGTTTTGTAGGCCCGTGGTGTCTTGCTCTCTCTCCCAGTTTTATTTCAAATCAAATTCGATATATCATTTCATTTTTCACAGTCCCTAACATAGTTTTAGACTCGGTTGAAAAAAAACGGGAAGAAAATCCAATGAAAGTTGCCGTTTATAGAACGAAATGAATTCTCAAACGCCTGTAACTTCAAGGCCATTGAGTCTCTCTCACGCCTTTATCTCCAATCTAACTCACCATATGATTTCATTTTTATCGATGGTTTTAGACTCGGTGTCAGCAATAATTGAGAACATTCCACACACGCGGGAAAATGCAGATATATTTTTAAAATCGCGTCATGGTGTATCATACACCGCCCAACATGACACCGACGGCAACGTGTCGATATATATGAAAAATTCGCTTTTGCTTTTCCGTTAAGATATATTACTTTTTCGTTTGATGACAGTCGTCACAAAAACGTCAACAATGATGCCGACATATATTTCTTCGTTTTTATTTCATTCAACATTATTAGCCGGAAGTAAAATATGTTTCAGGAAATTACCGAGAGATATTTCTTCGTTTTTTTTATTAGTTATGTGCGCATACACTTTAAATAGGTTTATTTGAAATCTTTAATTTTCCACAATATAATTTACTTGCCATTTATCATTTGATGATTACGAGACAAATTCCTCTTGAGGATCGTGACAATTCATGCGTTGCGTGGAAACTTATATTTCCAAAATGAATGAGACAATCGATGAAGAACGCAGACTTGAACAGGATGTAGCAAGAAAGCGAATGAGACGGGCGAATGAGTCCATCGACGAACGTCAATGCAAACCTGCGGGGTCACCCGTGGGAATCCCACGGGCATGGATGTGTGTGACATTTCGACATATTGAGTTAGATGCTGCACATTCATTTTTACAAAATGGTTACTGGCAAGTCATCAGATCCAGAAATGGTGTAATGAACACAATTTATTTACGCGCAAGCACGAAAGCAAGACGGCCCGATTTCCGATTCCGACGGGCGAGACGGGCCGACGGGCGAGACGGGCCGATTTGGAGCAAGAAAAAGAACGAGACGGGAGAAAAACGAGAGAAACGAGACGGGGAAAGCCGATTGGAGAGGCGAGTGAGGAGCGATTGGAGAGGCGAGTGAGGAGCGATTGGAGAGGAGAGTGAGGAGCGATTGGAGGGGAGTGTGAGGCGCGATTGGAGAGGAGTGTGAGGTGCGATTGGAGAGGAGTGTGAGGCACGATTGGAGGGGAGTGTGAGGCGCGATTGGAGAGGTGTGTGAGGCACGATTGGAGAGGAGTGTGAGGAGCGATTGGAGAGGTGAGTGAGGAGCGATTGGAGAGGAGAGTGAGGAGTGATTGGAGGGGAGTGTGAGGCACGATTGGAGAGGAGTGTGAGGCGCGATTGGAGAGGATTGTGAGGCACGATTGGAGAGGAGTGTGAGGCGCTATTGGAGAGGTGTGTGAGGCACGATTGGAGAGGAGTGTGAGGCGCGATTGGAGAGGAGTGTGAGGCACGATTGGAGACGAGTGTGAGGCGCGATTGGAGAGGAGTGTGAGGTGCGATTGGAGAGGAGTGTGAGGCGTGATTGGAGAGGAGTCATTGGAGGGGAGTGTGAGGCCCGATTGGAGAGGAGTGTGAGGCGTGATTGGAGAGGAGTGTGAGGCGCGATTGGAGAGGAGTGTGAGGCGCAATTGGAGAGGAGTGTGAGGCGCGATTGGAGAGGCGTGTGAGGGATTGGAGAGGAGAGGAGTGTGAGGGATTGGAGAGGTGAAGGATTGGAAAGGAGAGGAATGTGAGGGATTGGAGAGGAGAGGAGTGCTAGGTGGAGAGAGGAGAGTGTCAGGTGGAGACAGGAGAGTGTCAGGTGGAGAGGAGTGAGGGGTCACATATTATGTGAAATAAATAAATTGTGTTCATCACACCATTTCTGGATCTGATGACTTGCCAGTAACCATTTTGTAAAAATGAATGTGCAGCATCTAACTCAATATGTCGAAATGTCACACACATCCATGCCCGTGGGATTCCCATGGGTGACCCCGCTAGTATATATATATATATATATATATATATATATATATATATATATATATATATATATGTATATATATATATATATATATATATACTTGGCCAACAGGGGACGGGGCAGAGAAAGGAGATGATGAGACAAAAAGAAGCCTGTTCCACATGGCAATGCTTACGCACTTGGCGTGAGTCTTCATTCCTCATCGGGTGTGCTGCAGACTGGTGCATGGTTTTCCCTCGCTGCAACTTGCGTGCCAGTACCAACCACATTCCAAGCATGAACCACGACATGTTCCATAAACCCGAACCACCAGGAACTCTCCCACAATGAACAGAAGCAAGCCACCAACCAACCAAGGCCCGAAGAACAAGCAGGATAGGAGAACCACCATGAACTAAGAACCACAACTGTGCATGTTGTGCGTGCTATTATAATGTCCCGTGTGGCCGATGAAACTGTCTGCGGCACATGCTCTTTCGCCAAATAACCCGATAGGTGTTGATTTACGATGCGTCCCAATTGGCTGACAAGTGAGAAAAATTCCACACAACAGACAGATGTTGATTTATGGGTTTGTTTACCACCCAGTTCAATGGCCTCATGATGACCCTTCCATCACACCAATGGGCTGTGCCGATTGGATGTTAGGCTAAAGAGAAATTTGACAGATGTACAGTGGGAAATGTTAATGAATGTGGAATGGGGGCAGGTGGGGTAAGGGTTGGGATTAGACAAAGACACTGGGGCGAGGGAACGAGATCTCTCTAAACACGTAATTTCACAACTAGCAACGGTACCCGCCCTATGGGCGGGGCTTCAATTGGGAAGCCAAATGAAAAGGCAAAATATCAGAAATTGAAGGCTTTTTTTCATTTTAAACGATTAATATAAACACCCGTTGAATCATATCACACGCAAATCATCAAAATCTAAACAGTACATGTCACCCATTTTGAAAAACGATTGAATTCTGCAAAACGGAAGCGGCCGCTACACGTCTTTCTCAGTTGCACGTTTATGTGTGAAGAGTGCGCGCCGAATCTGTAACACAGAAGCGGCCACTACCTCTGTTTCTCAGTCGCTTTGCACACACTGCCGTGTTACGTCAGAACCGCACATTTATATAGGAAGATTTCGTCAGGAGTCGATCTACTCTCTCCTGGTACGTAGAATTTCAACAAAAGCCACATCACTGTTCATATCGGTAAATATTATTCCATCGTGTTTGGGAAAATTGGAAAAGTTGCCAAAATTGGAAAAACAATATAGCCTATTTTACTCCAGGGGGTCCTAGGATTACCCACCCAAAATATCGTTGCAATCGTTTCAGCTATTTTTGTGGTACCTGTGAACGGACAGACAGACAGACATTTGGTGAATTATAGTAAGATGCCTGGCCGGCCAAGCACAAGTGGAGAGGACGTCGACACGTTTTATCATCCACGGGAACAACACCACACTTGCGCTAACATTTCCGATGAAACAACTATTCTCATCTATCCCACATTTTACCCCCTAGACCAGATCCCTAACAATATAATCGAAAACAGTTATTAAAAGGATTTATTTTAATGATTTTGTAATGAACTTCCTTGTTGAAGTCATGATTCTTCTTCATAGAGTGATTTCTGAACATTTATGTCATCTCAAAAGGGAAAATTAATGTCATCATATTGGGGAACCAACGTCAATTTGTTGCCGGTTTCGTTTGACGATTACAATGAGATTGTGTATAGTCCAGCGGATAGGTGCAATATAGAGACGAATCGTGCACTTTTTGATAAAAGCATCAAACTTGGTAAACATATTCAGTAGGGCATAAGAAACAAAATTAGATATAGTGCCATCCCAGTTTTGGCCTGTGATTGCTATGGTGGCCATCTTTCAAAATGGCCACCACATGACTAAAATACCACATAACTCAGCAACCATGAGGCCTAGGATCTTAATTCTGGTGTCTATATATAGGTTTTGGGGGTCATATAAATCAAAGAAGGCAATATCGAGTATGTGTGGTCAATTACGGTACCACCTTTTAAACGTCAGTACCATTTTATCGTTTAAACCATGGCCTCCATCATTGTCGGGCAGGGTAAAGCTGAGACAGGGTACCAAATCTAACATTGTTCAGTGCCTTTAGGATACAGTCACGGAAAAGGAGGACAACACTTTCGATGCCGAAGTTGTTGTGCTAGATCAGGGGTTCCCAACCTTTTTTGTGTTATGGGCCCCTTGGCTCCCAGAGCACATCCCCAGCACCTCCTCCCTTTCATGAGGGTCGAGCGGCGGAGTGCGTGTAAGCAGGCTAGGGGGGACTGGGGGCATGCTCCCCAGAAAAAATTAGATTTCTAGATGCTCTGTGGTGCATTCTGAGAGGTGTTTTTTCCTTTAATTGGCTATTTTGTTTGTATGAGAATTGGTAAATTATTACACAGAAAATGAGGAATTCCAAATAGCCAACATGAACATTTAGTTCCATAGTTTTTTTCTGTTCCTTACTGGCTCCCAACTACATCGTTTTTGGAAGAAGCAAACAAAGCAACATCGCTTGAATGATGCATGTTTGATATGAGATTTTAATATTATCAGTAGCAACACTATAGACAGCATAAAATAGAACTGTCACACAAGAAAATAGTATGAAAAGGTTCCAAGTCAAGAATATGTGAAAACTAAAAACCTCTGTTGTGTCTGTATTTAACACAGTGTGTTATAATCTCACAAAAAGAAACTCAATTCGACAACAACTCAGGTAATCAAAACTAGGGATGCGGTGCATGCGCCGTAAAAGTGAATTAAAAACTCAGTGGGATGGCTGAAATTGCATTTTAGCTACCAATTGGGGTATCCGTGGTCGAGTCACAGTCAGGGCACAGCGGAGGTCATCTTCCACGTGGAGCCAAAAACGCTGTTTCGATTTGATATTCAACAGCGTGGAAAACCCTGCTTCACAGAGATAGGTAGACAAGAATGGCAGAAGCACCCGGATAGCTATCTGGCTGATAATAGGGTAGCGACCCATTCCCACCCAAAACTCCGTCAAGCTCTTCTCTTCAAATGTGTCTTTGGCAAATGAATCGTTTTGGAGATCCAGGAATTCATCTTGCATTGCCTCCGACATGCTCTCCACTCAAAGGTTGATGGAAAAAGGATTCTCACAATTTTTGCCTCATTGTCGTCTAAATCAGGAAAATACTTATGAAATTCTAGCTCCAGTGACTGCAGATGCTCAAGAATGTCATTTTTCAGTATGGGATCAAGCTCTTTTCCCATGCCGTCTTGCAATTCAGACATTCTTTCGAACATAGCAATGTTTCCTGTGTTCACTTTCCTGCGCCAGTTTTGGAGCTTGGCAACAAATCCTCTGAGATGATCGTGGAAAAGAATAATATTAGTCGCTCTTCCTTGGAGCTTGAGGTTCAGCTGGTTCTGCTGCTCGAAAATGTCAGCAAGATAAGCAAGTCGTTCGTTCCACAATTCTTCGTCGTAATGCTGCAGGAGGTCATGTTTCCCTTAAAGATTCAAGAAGTGTTTGACTTCCGCACGAAGTTCAAATACGCGGTTCAGAACATTCCCTTTCGAAAGCCAGCGTACAGCAGTATAGTTCAGCAACGTTTCATGTTCCGCGTTCATGTCTTTGCACAGCTTGATGAGTGTCTCCCCAATCGAGTGGGGTTTTTTCTTCTTTGCAATTTCAAGATAAACTTCATAAGAAGTCTGGACAATTGCTACATTTTGTTGTTGAAAAGCTCCTCCCTCATCCAACTTCTGTCGCTTTAAATTTCTTTCATGCCGCTTGAAAAATTCGGGATCCTGCTTTGCATGTTGTGCGTGATTCGTCTCGAGGTGCAACTTCAACGTGGATGGCCTCATGGATTCAGTACTCAAAACCTTGTGACACAGCACACATTGGGGTTTCTCTTGGCCAGACACGGTAATGGACGTGAATCCAAGCTTTATGTATTCGTCAAGATACTTTCTTTTTTTTACTCCCAGAAGCCATAACGTCAAATCTGCAATAGGAACAAAAAAAAACAATATCAAAGTCAAAACAATATCAAAAACAAAACAAAACAAAATTTAATTTTTAGTATGGTTAAAATTACCCCATGCCCCCCCCCCCCGAGAAATACACCATGGCTCCCTAGGTTGGGAACAACGGTGCTAGATGGACCTGCCATTGTAAATATGTTGAAGCCTGGAGCATAAAAAACATTTCAGGAATATGCACACGATGTCTTTCTGCCATATGTAAATTCTAAGCTACAAAGAGCTCAGAGGGTTGATGTTGTCTGGGATGATTACAGGTCAGATTCATTAAAGGCACAGACCAGAGAGAAGAGAGGGAAAGGAAACTGTCGAAGGGTTGAGCCAAAGACTGCAGTACCGAAAAATTGGCAAGAGTTCTTGCGGCTCTCTGACAATAAGAAGGAACTGTTCTCATTCCTCAGCAGAGAAGTTGTCAACATTCAAACAGAGAAGCAAGTAATCAGTACGCTGAATGAGGATGTTGTTTGTCGCCAGCCAAGAAACACGGGAGGTTTAGCCCCTTGTACACATGAGGAAGCAGACAGCCGTATGATGCTTCATGTTGCTGATGCAGCTAAACAACACAACACTGTTCTCATCCGTACTGTGGACAGTGATGTAGTTGTTCTGGCAGTGTATGTATTTCAAAAGCTACAAGTGACACTGGATGCTCTATGGGTGGCGTTCGGCACAGGCAAGCATATGCGCATGGTACCAGCTCATGATATCTCAGCTGCAATTGGTCCTGAGAAGACCATTGCACTTCCAATGTTTCACGCCATTACTGGGTGCGATATGACCTCTTGCTTTGCTGGCAGAGGAAAGAAGACTGCTTGGAATACATGGAGCATGTGCCCTGAGGTTACAATGGAGTTAATGAAGCTTATGGAACAACCACAAATGTCAGATGTTGATGCTGCTATGGATGTTCTGGAGAGATTCGTCGTACTTCTTTATGACTGATCAAGTTCTAAACACCATGTTGATGAGCTCAGGATCGACCTATTCACACGGAAAGGCAGAGACGTGAGCAACATTCCACCGACCAAGGTGCTCTACTTCAGCACACTAGACGAGCAGTATACCAGGCCGGTCACATCTGGAGTCAGGTGCTTGAAGCAAAGGCTACGCCTCCACAACCGGACGGATGGGGATGGACTCGTAGTAGTGATGGAAACTGGGATGTTCTTTGGAGCAGTATTCCTGAAGCCAGCAGAGTTTGCAGAGAACTTATTCGATGCGGTTGTACCAAAGGCTGTCGAACAAACTGCAAATGCACAAAAGCAGCTGTGCTGTGTACAGCTTTGTGCGAATGTGGGTGTTCTTGCCATGATTAGTTCATGTGATATCTGGCATTTCACATTTGATGGTAAGCCTAACTGACTCATGGCACATTGGTATCTACAACAATAAGTAACTCGGCTTCATATTCGTTTTGACTGTTATTTTTTTATAGCACTATAAGTTTAATTTACGGTACAGGTATCTTATATTTCATCAATACAAAATAAAGCAATACAAAGACCACCAAATGTTGTCTCTGTAAACTGGAAAAAGGCCCTTATGTTCCAAAAGTGGTACAAGACGTAATCACACATACTCATTATTGCCTTCTTTGAATTATATGACCCCAAAAACCTATATATAGGCACCAGAATTAAGATTCTAGGCCTCTTGGTTGTTGAGTTATATGGTATTTTAGTATTAGATGGTGGCCATTTTAAAAAATGGCCGCCACAGCCGTCATAGGCGAAAACTGGGATGGCACTATATCTATTTTTTCTTGTAATGGCCTACTGATGATATGTACCAAGTTTGATGCTTTTATCAAAAAGTGCACGATTCTCTCCCCCTATCCGCTCTACGAGTCCAGGTCTATGTCATCATATTGTGTCAAAGTCAACATTTTGAGGAAATACAGCAAAAATGACTTTCATGAGAGACATAATGAGATTCACAGAAAAATCAAGTGGACTTTAATGCCATTTTGAGTTAAGAAACTAATTAGAGCATATGCTTAGAAATGAACAGCAGGACCATTCGGCAGTAGTGTGCTCATCCTTGAGCGGTATGTTCTTGGGTTTGATTCCCAGTGGTATAACACCTGACAAACACTGACAGCTGGTACAAAGCTAGCAGAGGGCACTACATAATGGAGCATGGTGTCCTTTGAGGAAAAGTCGAACAAAGGTTTTATCACTTTGCCTCATTAGGACCTTTTCTGTTTTTATAACTGTCACCATAGGCCCCATGAGACGATAAGCGGCCAAGGGAGATCAGATCAACTTGAGGAGCTTTCAGCTGCCCCCAATTTCACTGATACTGATGTATGTTACTACCATCATTGGCGAAGTAATCCGAGACTTCCCAATCCGAGGAAGATTGCTCCACACAGTCGGGATTAATTGGGAAGGGAGGCAAGTATGCCTTCCCAGTGTTTGTTATTGACCGGGAACTTTTCTTGTATAAACTCGTCCATTTATTGAATAATCTTTCTCATTGCAGGATAAAGTTAAAGAAAAGTATCCTGTATCATAAATATTGATCATTTATATCCCGATGGATACATCAAAAGAATGCACGCTCTGGAAAGCTGCAACATTTTGCAAAATAATTTTAGGTCATTGGTCTTTCTGTTCATTTCTTTTTGAATAGCTTCTGTTTCCAGTATAGATTTTTAACGTTACTTAAGCCGCTGTCACACCTTGACGTTTTAGCCAGCGTATGCCGACGTATGAAAAATTTGGCGAATACGCTGGCACACGTCGAATACGTTATGGGTAAGTTTTGTATACGTTAAGAGCACGCTGAAGCACGCTGGCATACGTCGTAGTACGCCGAACTCGTGGATGCACAAAATTTGTCGACGTATGCCAGCGTATGACTCACACCAGCACTCAATTTTGATACGTCGGCATACGCTGGCTAAATCGTCAAGGTGTGACAGGGGCTTTAAATCGATCATATAGCCTGGTGTTGGCTTAGCGGTTAGGGTGCCGGCTTGGGATCCTAGGAATCTGAGTTTGAAATCCCGGTCGATTGTTGAATTAACGCCAGGGATGTTGAGCCTTCCGAGGTCGGCAAATTGAGTACCAGCTTTCTGGGATGAATGTGCCGGTGTGTACCCCGGCTTAGAATAGGTACGCCGTATCCCTGCGTGTCATAAGTGGCGACGAAAGGATTTGCGTCAGGAAGTGCATCCGGCCATAAAAACATTGCCTCAAAAAGGGAAGCATGATGATTGTCATGGGGCCTGCAATAGAAGGGAAAATGGCCTTAAAGAGGGAATTTTTTTTTAAACTAGTCATGTCTTTGATTGTCTAATATATTCTTGAGATTATTAGTGTCTGGATTGGGAAATGGAATGGCCTTATGTAGAAAATAATCAGTCTGTAGACATTTAATTGGAGTGCAGGAACACAGAATGTTTTAAAATCTGACAGGATAGTTCAGAGGTTATGCGATTACCATTGAGCTGTCTCCTCTGGGTTCAATTGCCGATCTGACTATAAAGTATCATTCTGGTGCTTGACAATGAGTGCACGCTTCTCCGGGATGTTAATATGGGTGTCCTGTCTGCTCGCATTTGCTGCCAGACATTAAACATCCCATCGTACCTTTTGAAAGGAGTACGCCATTGCGTGCAATACCGCACCACACACTGGCCAAATTCCATAATGTTCCCCCAAAGGTGCAACACCCTTCACCGGAGAGGAACCTTGTCCAGCATTGGTTCTCAGGCATAGAAATGTTAATGACTTGTCAGGAGTGAACTGATGCTCTGGATACTGATAACGGTCATGGCATTAAGTTAGCATCTGTCCATGACCATACAATCAATGCTCCAGAGAAAAATGCAACACAGACATAGCCTAGATTTTCTTCGTCTTTGATGATGGTTATTTAAACTTCTCCACAACAACCACCTAGTGTGTGCTATACTGTCCGTCCACCAAATAATGATGACTCTCTATAGGCAGGGTGTCCAAAAAGTACCGTTCCAAATTCAAACCGTAATAAAAAAAAATGAAATGGGATACATTGATACAGGTTCCTGCATGTAAAAGAACATTGCTCAAAGTTTTATTCACTTTTTTTCCAACTCCAGCTGTCTCCAGTGACACATGATGTCACATTTACTGCAAATGGCATCCCCACGAGAAAAAGCACAGTGCGTTGTGTGGTTTATGGAGACCAAATCAACTACACAGGTTCAACGAAGCTTGAAGACCACTGGAAGGCGGCCACCCTCGTGAAAAACGATTCATGAGTGTCACAAATAATTTATGGAGGCCGGTAGCATCCTGTTGAGGAAGGGAGCCGGCCGGCCAAGCACAAGTAGTGAGGATGTTGAACAGGTTCATGTTGAGTGTTTCCAGTGCAGTCCCTACAAGTATATTCAGATTTAAAGGATCATTACTATATATTTTGACAGTAAAGCTTTTTTTTTCTTTGCTTTTTTTTTGGATACAGAGTCGAGGCTCGTGAAAGAGCTAACATTTATCAAACAAACAAATCAAACAAACAAGCAAACAAAGTATATAAAAAGGGGAGCGGTCGACAAGATGGGGAGAGAAGGGGAGGAAGCACACAAACACAACATTTGAGAGCAGGGACATCGGGAGATGTTTTTGGAGGGAGAGGGCCTGGGGGGAGGCAGGATAGGTGTAAAACGCAAGGACACCAAGGACTTCCAGGAAAGAAGTCAAAAGTCACCTCAAAAAAGTGGATTTGGGGTGAAATTAGCGGGGGTAGAAAAGATCAAGGTTTTGGATTGGGGAAGATAAGAGATGGTGGTGAACAGCCGTTTTAAAGACCTGGAGGGTGGAGTGGGATTGAAGAGAGTGAGGGAGTTTGTTCCAGAGGCGAGAGAAAAGAGGAATGAAGGAGTGAAGGTGAGCAGAGAGTCTTGATTTTGGCAGTTTAACCATAAGAGGGTTGCAGGCAGATCTTGTGCGACCTGCAGGAATATTTGGGGGACAGAGCCCAGAGAGAGCTGGGGGAGCAAGGCCGGAGAGGAGTCGGTAGAATACGGAAAGACCACCAACCTGCCTGCGGTGATTAAGTGAAAGGCCCTCGGAGATAGCGTCATCGCGGGAGATTCCAATGATTCTGAACGCTTTGGTTTCAGCAGCGTGAAGACGAGCTAGGTGTGAGGCAGGAGCACCAGCCCAGAGGGGAGAGCAGTACTCCATTGAGCTGCGGATGAAAGCCTTGTATGTGGTGAGGAGCTCAGGTGTGCCAAGGAAGGACTTCGCACGATGGAGGATGCCCAGTCGGCGACTGGCTTTGGAGGCCAGCTTGGAAATGTGGTTTTCCCAGGAAAGATCATGGCAGATAGTGAGACCCAAAAGCTTGAGTGACAGAACTTCTTGGAGAGGATTATTCAGAAAGTAGATGGGAGGGTTGTCCAGTCGGTCTTTTCGGAGAGACATCGTAAGAGTGTGAGATTTGTCAGGATTGAAAGACATGTTCCACTTGTTTGCCCAGTCTGTGATTTTGTCCAGGTCTGCAGAGAGTGGGGAGGCTGCAGACTGCCGATCTGAGGGATGAGGAATGGAGCGGCAGAGAGTGGAGTCATTAGCAAAGAGATAGAGAGGATTTTCAAGAGAGTCAGAGAGATCATTGATGAAGACCAGAAAAAGCACAGGGCCCAGAACACTGCCTTGGGGAACTCCAGCCTGAACAGGAAGAGGAGATGAGAGAAACCCATTCAGGGCCACACGTTGACGACGACTAGAGAGCAAGTCCACCAAACATGCGTGGAGATTTCCATGGATACCAAAGGAGGAGAGTTTGGTGAGCAGAGCGGGGTGCCAGACCGTATCGAAGGCACGTGATATGTCGAGGGAGACAGCTCTAATTTCCTGTTTGGCATTGAGGACCTCCATCCATTGTTGAGACAGCAGAAGCAGCATGTCCAGAGTAGAGTGACCTGGTCTGAAACCAAATTGATGATCAGAGATCAAGCTTTGAGAAATGTATTTTCACATGCAGTAAAGCACACCATTACATCACATTTCATTATTTTTTCTTTACGTTTGAATTTGGAACCATAATTTGGGGACAGACTTGTACTTATATTTCCTCTAACATGGACTATATATATATATATATATATATATATATATATATATATATATATATATATATATATATATATATATATATATATATATATATATACTAGCTTGGCTCGCCTCACTGCGCGTCGTTACTGAGGAACGGGCTTATTTTAGCTGAGGATAATGACTGCACCTGAGTTGCTGTGTTGTCATGATTTACAGCAATCATAATACAAACAATTATTTTGCACAAATTTATTTGTAGTGTTTGTGGAACCACCTTTCGAGGCCATTTTCCCCCACGGAGCAGGGTTACATTTTTATAAGCAATTTAGGTTGAAGATTTAGGTTGAAAAAATATATAAAATTCAAAAAAAACCCGTCAGCACATACATAAAGGAGGGATCGGTGCAGACTGGAAGTTTGGGCCGATTACACCTCACCACAACGTAATTCAAAATATCTCATCCCCATGTAATTTAAAATACCTCACCCCCATGTAATTTAAAATACCTCACCCCACCTAATTTAAAACACCTCACCACCAAGTAATTTTAAATACCTCACCCCCACGTAATTTAAAACACCTCACCACCACGTAATTTAAAATACCTCACCCCCACGTAATTTAAAACACCTCACCCCACCTAATTTAAAACACCTCACCACCAAGTAATTTAAAATACCTCACCCCCACGTAATTTAAAACACCTCACCCCACCTAATTTAAAACACCTCACCACCAAGTAATTTAAAATACCTCACCCCCACGTAATTTAAAACACCTCACCCCACCTAATTTAAAACACCTCACCACCACGTAATTTAAAACACCTCACCACCAAGTAATTTAAAACACCTCACCCCACCTAATTTAAAACACCTCACCACCAAGTAATTTAAAATACCTCACCCCCACGTAATTTAAAATACCTCACCACCACGTAATTTAAAACACCTCACCACCAAGTAATTTAAAACACCTCACCCCACCTAATTTAAAACACCTCACCACCAAGTAATTTAAAATACCTCACCCCCACGTAATTTAAAACACCTCACCCCACCTAATTTAAAACACCTCACCCCACCTAATTTAAAACACCTCACCCCCATGTAATTTAAAATACCTCACCCCCACGTAATTTAAAACACCTCACCCCACCTAATTTAAAACACCTCACCACCAAGTAATTTAAAACACCTCACCGGCTCACCCCCACCAAATTTAAAACACCTCACCCCCACTCAGTGACAACACAAGATAAGACAACACAAGACAACACATACACTGCACATATATACATATATATATATATATATATATATATATATTGTTACATATTTATGTGAATGTATGTGAATTACCATTCAGGTCTTTGCTTATCCGTGTGTAGTATATTAAGTTGTTGTGTAGTTGTTGTGGTTGGAGGGTCAGGAGCCCTTCTGAGGGAGTGGCCGGAAACGGAAGTGACCGGAAACGGAAGAGAAAAAGACACGAGGAAAAAAGGACGAGTATTATTCTTCCTCGCCCCGCTCCGACAAAAGGTGGGATCGACCTTGCGCTGCGTGGAAAAGCGGCGTTCCGATCCGAAGCCTGTCTGGCGAGAGGAATTACCGGGACGTGTACCTCCCCGGTGGAGACGGCAAGTTGACGTGGGGCCGTGCATCGACCCCGCGTCTGGCCTCGTTCGCGGCACCGTCCAAACAGACGCGTGCGGGTCGCACGTTGGGGCCTAACGCGCCTTGCAAGCAGCGTGGGGTGTGGCTTGCTTTACCGTATCCGCTTCGCGTGGCCACGAGGGGCTGCAGCCACGGTGCCTGGTACGATACCTGCCCGGTGGAAACACGTCCACCCGGGGTTCGTTCAACCGCCCGAGTGCGGTGACGGCGACCATCATCTTGGTCAGGAGGGGCCCAGAGACATTGTGCGGGACCGAGACCAAAAGGGTGTCGTGAGTACTCACCAGGACACACGTATATAAGATGGCCATCTTACTCATAGGAAAGTGCTTGTGAATTGGGAATTGTTGATGGTTGTATATGGTTGATTGCTCGGGGAAAATCTCCGTGGTTGTGTCATTGCAATTGTATGGTCATTCCCATTGAAATATATCCTTGAACGTCAGTTGTCTCTTGGGTGAAATTCATATGGATTGCGTGGCGAAAGCGCATATATAATACAGCTTTCTGGCGAAGTTCCTCTCACGGTCCGGGGGTCACCGAGACCAGGTATTCACCGAGGGGACCACGTAACAGAATTGGGGGCTCGTCCAAATTACGATTTGCGGTTTCGCAATTGGGTCTACGTCCGGGATTTAAAATTGTATAAAATAATAAAATAATAATTTTTTATTAATTAAAATTTATTAATTAATTATTAATTGGTAAAATTTTTTTTTGTTTTTGGAGAAATTGGGGTAAAGTCTTGGGTGAAGGTTAACAGGTGTTAACGATAGACACCATGGCGTTTGTGGCACAGAACTTTGGGGTAACCCCGAGTGAGGCACAGTTCCGAGCGTTGCTAAAGTCGGACCTCTTGAAATTGGCCAAACATTTTAACTTGGAGGTCCGAACTAATTTGAGGAAGGCAGAGTTGCAGGCCACGGTGATACAATCTATGGTGGGATTAGGAACATGGGACGAGTTAGCCTGGGAGTGGTTACCCGAAGAACCAGAAGACGTTGAGCTCCGGAAACTGGAGTTGCAATTACGGAGCCAGGAACGGATTAAAGAAGAAGAAAGGAAAGCAGAAAAGGAAAGAGCAGAAGAAGAAAGGAAAGCAGAAAAGGAAAGAGCAGAAGAAGAAAGGAAAGCAGAAAAGGAAAGAGCAGAAGAAGAAAGGAAAGCAGAAGAGAGGAGGGAAGAGAAACAAGCGGAGGAAAGGAGAGTGGAACGAGAACTCCAGGAAAGGTTAAAAGAAGAAGAAAGGAAAGCAGAAGCGAGGAGAGAAGAGAAACAAGCAGAGGAAAGGAGAGTGGAACGAGAAATCCAGGAAAGGTTAGAAGACAAAAAAGCAGAGGAAAGGAGAGTGGAACGAGAACTCCAGGAAAGGTTGGAAGAGAAAACAGCACAAGAAAGAACCGAGGAAAGGAGAGTGGAAAGAGAACTCCAGGAAAGAAGAGAAAAGGAACAAGCAGAGGAAAGGAGAGCTGCAAGGGACCTCGAAGCAGAGGAGAGAAAAGCGGAAAGGGAATTAAAGGAACGTGACATGGAGCTTCAGCAAGAAATCAAATTCAAGGAGCTGGAGTTAATGAGAGAACGGGGAGAGGCACCACCCTTGCTGACGGGGTCGACACCTAACCAGAAAACCTGGGATGTGGGCAGACATGTGAGGCTGGTTCCACCGTTCAGTGAAAAAGAAGTCGCGAAATTTTTCCCACACTTTGAGAAAGTGGCTCGACAATTAAACTGGCCGGAGGAGGCCTGGACCATACTCGTGCAAAGAGTGCTGGTGGGGAAAGCTCAGGAAATTTATTCGGCGCTACCAATGGACCAATGTGCAGATTATGAGGTACTGAAGAAGCACATCCTCAAGGCCTATGAGTTGGTTCCGGAAGCTTACAGACAAAAATTCAGGAATGCCAGGAAGAGGGAGAGTGAGACCCATGTGGAGTTTGCCAGAGTGAAAGAAAACATGTTTGATCGGTGGTGTGAGTCAAAAGGAGTCGGGAAAGACTTCGAGACATTGCGGGACTTGATCCTGGTGGAGGAATTCCAGCAGTGTGTCCACGAGGACATCAAAGTGTACCTGCAGGAAAAGAAGGTACCAAAGTTGTGGGACGCAGCCACCATGGCAGATGATTATGCCTTAACCCACCGAATAGGGGTCCACGAACCTAACTCCTCGCCTAGATCTCCGCAGGGGAGGTGGGGAACAGCAGGTGCGGAGAACGACCATACATGGCGGCGGCCTCGAGATGATTATGGGGACAACTATGATACCCCACCGGTTCGAAATCAGAGGGATGCGGGCCCAAGACAAACTTATAGTTCGGGGGGCCCGAGGCAGACCCCGAGTTTTTCCTCCGGGCCTACTTGCGCGTTTTGCAAGAAACCTGGACACTTGATGTCCAGTTGTTACCTCATGAAAAGGGACAACCCAGAGCGGAGTCCGACTATTACAACTCCGAATGCGATGGCTAGCGTAAGAAATCGCCATCAAAAGGGTTACCAACCATTTATTTCAGAGGGGTTTGTGTCACTGGATGGAGCCTCGACTAACCGGAGACCGGTTAGGATATTGAGGGACACAGGGGCCCATCAATCTTTAATGCTTGAAGGCATTTTGCCATGGTCCGAGGAGACGGCAACGGGGGATAGTGTGCGTTTACAGGGGATCGGGGGCGGTGTTAGTGCTCCCCTTCAGGTCATCCAGTTGGAGTCCGATTTGGTGTCAGGACCGGTCACCGTCGGTTTACAAGCCACGCTTCCTGTAGAGGGTGTATCTGTGGTTCTCGGGAATGATTTGGCCGGGGGTCAAGTTTATGGTAACCAGAGGGTTGGTAAAGAGCCCAGCAGGGAAAATAACACCACACCAGCTCGGGATGGCGACAAAAGTGCCAAGTTATTTGTAGGGGGACTGAACTTCAAAACAGAGGAAGAAGTTCTGACCTCTGTCTTCAACAGATATGGGCCGCTGGTGGAAGTGCGGTTGGTAAGAGACTGGGAAACGCAACAGTCAAGAGGGTTCGGCTTTGTCACGTTTGCCAGCACAAAAGACGCCAGAGAGGCAGAGAAGAATTGGAATGGCAAGGATTTGGAGGGTCGGACCATAACAGTAGGGAAGGCATTTCGTAGGCGTCGAGAGGTCTACAGGAGAGGACAACGGGGCGGTAGTTTTGGTGGTGGCCGCAATCAATATTATTATGGAGGCTCCCTGAGTTACAGCAGCTCCCGAAGGAAGGATTGTCAAAGTAGTGGCCGAGAAGGAGACCGCTATTCAGGGGACTACAGGGACAAGTGGTCCCACCATAATTATTAGGGAAGTTCTGAGAAGTTGAAGCACTGAAGGCGGCGGTGCCGCCGAGCCAAGATTCCTACACGAATTAACCGTGAACGCCGTTCCTAAAGGCGTCCAGGTAGGGAACTTTCCTGCACGGACTAACCGTGAACTCCACGTTCCTCAAGGCGCCCATGTAGAGAACTTTCCTGCACGGACTAACCGTGAACTCCGCGTTCCTAAAGGCATCCATGTAGTGAATACTCGGCTTGGCCTCCCGGAAAAAGTGCTATCGAGTTGCCTAACTTTGGATCTTTGATCAACCCCTTAACCTTCATTCCCAAGAAACTGACGGTCAAAGTCAGAGGGTTGAGTTATCTGGTTTGTTTCTCCAAATTGGCCGGCAACGAAAGTTTTCGCTGGGTTCAAACTTTCTTTCTTGAAGGGGGGGAGTGTTACATATTTATGTGAATGTATGTGAATTACCATTCAGGTCTTTGCTTATCCGTGTGTAGTATATTAAGTTGTTGTGTAGTTGTTGTGGTTGGAGGGTCAGGAGCCCTTCTGAGGGAGTGGCCGGAAACGGAAGTGACCGGAAACGGAAGAGAAAAAGACACGAGGAAAAAATGTCGAGTATTATTCTTCCTCGCCCCGCTCCGACAAAAGGTGGGATCGACCTTGCGCTGCGTGGAAAAGCGGCGTTCCGATCCGAAGCCTGTCTGGCGAGAGGAATTACCGGGACGTGTACCTCCCCGGTGGAGACGGCAAGTTGACGTGGGGCCGTGCATCGACCCCGCGTCTGGCCTCGTTCGCGGCACCGTCCAAACAGACGCGTGCGGGTCGCACGTTGGGGCCTAACGCGCCTTGCAAGCGGCGTGGGGTGTGGCTTGCTTTACCGTATCCGCTTCGCGTGGCCACGAGGGGCTGCAGCCACGGTGCCTGGTACGATACCTGCCCGGTGGAAACACGTCCACCCGGGGTTCGTTCAACCGCCCGAGTGCGGTGACGGCGACCATCATCTTGGTCAGGAGGGGCCCAGAGACATTGTGCGGGACCGAGACCAAAAGGGTGTCGTGAGTACTCACCAGGACACACGTATATAAGATGGCCATCTTACTCATAGGAAAGTGCTTGTGAATTGGGAATTGTTGATGGTTGTATATGGTTGATTGCTCGGGGAAAATCTCCGTGGTTTTGTCATTGCAATTGTATGGTCATTCCCATTGAAATATATCCTTGAACGTCAGTTGTCTCTTGGGTGAAATCCATATGGATTGCGTGGCGAAAGCGCATATATAATACAGCTTTCTGGCGAAGTTCCTCTCACGGTCCGGGGGTCACCGAGACCAGGTATTCACTGAGGGGACCACGTAACAATATATATATATATATATATATATATATATATATATATATATATATATATAGATATATATATATATATATATATATATATATATATATATATATATATATATATATATATATATATATATATATATATATATATATATATATATATATACATATATACTGAAGTGTGGTGCTGCGCACACAACTGGCTTGCCAAAGAGGTAGGCCACAACGCGTTTGTTAAAACCAAAAGAGTCTTTATTATGAAAGCTCGAACTGCAGCACTGGGCGGGCTCGAGCTTACAGCCCGCATATATGTGCCGAGGCCACGCCTAGTCCCCGGGCGTGGCCGCTCGGTCGAATGGCGGGGCATGTGCCATCGGTCCCCGCCTGGGCGCTCGCGCCACCTTCTGGTGCGCGGAATTATTGCCCCATGTGCCCGCCACACGTGCCCCCCCAGAATTCCCGCGCATCTGAAGGGTCAGTTTGCGGGGAAGCCAGATGACCCAGCCTAAACGCCCCCTGGCGATGGGTACAGGGCTGGGGGGCAGCGGGCCGGCGGGGCTGAGGGGTGCCGGGGGTCCGACCGCCGGGGGGCGGCCTCGATGCGGAGGCAGAGATGCTGGCAGGGGTGTCGGGGGTCCGACCACCGGGGGGCGGCCCCGACGCGGAGGCAGAGCTGCTGGCGGGGGGTGGACCGGATTGAGGTGGGCTGGCTTGAGGCGGTCCACGGAAATGCGATCCGGGGCACCGCCGATGTCGACCGTGAAAAATTTGACCCCAGTCTCCAGCACGCGGAAGGGCCCGTCGTACGGGGGCCGTAGCGGTGCCCGGTGGGCGTCGTGCCAGATGAACACGTACTTTGCCGTGCGAAGCTCCGGGGCGACGTGGGAAGGCGGGCAACCGAGGTGTGCCGTTGGCACCAGGGCGAACCTCCGGGCGGTCTCCTGAAGGGCGGAGCGCTGTTGCGCCGCGGACCAAGGAGCCGTGGAGTCGGGGATAAATTCACCCGGTACCAGCAGTGGTTGCCTGAAGACCAACTCCGCCGAGGACGCGCGCAGTTCGTCCTTGGGCGCCATCCTGAGGCCCAGCAGGACCCAGGGGAGCCTGTCGACCCAGCCGCCGTCGCGGAGGCTGTCCCGGAGCACGGCCTTCATGGAGCGATGTAAGCACTCGCACAGGCCATTGGCCTGGGGGTGGTAGGCCGTGGTGTGGTGTAGCTTCACCCCGAGCCCTTGCGCCACCGCGGCTCAGAGCTCCGAGGTGAACTGGGGGCCGCGGTCGGACAAGATGTTCAAGGGGGCACCGAAACGGGCAACCCAAGTGGCGATAAAGGCTTGCGCCACCTCAGCCGCAGACGTCGCCGCCAATGGGACGGCCTCCGGCCACCGTGTGGTGCGGTCGACCATGGTGAGGAGGTGGGTGAAATCTCGCGAGGGGGGCAGAGGTCCCACCAAGTCGACGTGCATGTGGTCGAACCGTCGCTCGGGCACCGTAAACGGGGCCAACAGTGCCTGGGTGTGGCGGTGGACCTTTGCGTGCTGGCATGCGAGGCACGTCCTGGCCCAGTCGCGGACATCCTTCCTGAGGCCATGCCAGACGAACTTCGCCCCAACGAGTTTCTGGGATGCCCACGCGCCAGGGTGGGACAGGCTGTGGATGGCGTCGAACACCGGGTGCTGCCAGCCAGCGGGCACGATGGGGCGAGGCGGGCCGAGGGAGACGTCGCATAGGAGGGCCGTGCCCGCAGCGTCGAACGGCACCTCGGTGACGTGGAGGCCCGTAACGGCGGTCCGCAAGGCCTGGATGCCGGGGTCGGCGGTCTGGGCCTCCGCCATCCGGGCATAGTCGACCCCGAGGTGGACCGCGTGCACGACGGACCGGGAAAGGCAATCCGCCACCGGGTTGTCCTTACCCGCCACGTGACGGATGTCCGTCGTGTACTCAGACACGGCAGAGAGGTGGCGCTGCTGCCGTGCCGACCATGGCTCGGCGACCTTGGCCATCGCGGACACAAGGGGCTTGTGGTCAACGAAGGCCATGAACGGGCGGCCCTCCAGCAGATGGCGGAAGTGTCAGACCGCCAGGTGGAGCCCGAGCAACTCGCAGTCGAAGGTGCTGTACCGCCGTTCGTGCGGGCAAAGCTGACGGCTGAAAAACGCCAGCAGTTGCCAAGCACCACGCACCCATTGCTCGTGCACCGCGCCCACCGCGTAGTCCGATGCGTCGGTGGTGAGGGCGATCGGTGCATCGGGCGCCGGGTGCGCCAGCATGTTGGCGTCGGCCAGAGCCAGCTTTGCGCCCACGAATGCCCCGGCCATCGGCTCCGATCATGCGATGTCACCTTTGCCCGGCTTGCCCCGAAGGGCCTCGTGCAAGGGGCGGAGGAGCCGGGTGACGTGGGGCACGAAGCGGTGGTAAAAGTTTACCATGCCCAGGAACTCCTGGAGCCCCTTGATCGTGCGGGGCCGCAGGAAATGCCTGACCGCCTCCACCTTGGCCAGTAAAGGGACGGCCCCGTGCTCGGTGATGCGGTGCCCCAAGAAGTCGATGGTGGCGACGCCGAAACGGCACTTGGCAGGGTTGATGATTAGGCCATGCTGGCCCATGCATTCGAAAAGTGTGCGGAGGTGGAGCACGTGGTCCTCCCGGGATGCGCTCGCGACTAGGATGTCGTCCAGGTGGACGAACAGGAAAGGTAAGTCGCGCAAGACGCTATCCATAAGCCGCTGGAATGCCTGAGCCGCATTCTTCAACCCGAAGGGCATCCTGAGGAATTCGAAGAGGCCGAAAGGGGTGATGACGGCCGTCTTCGGGACATCGTCCAGTTGGACGGGGACCTGATGGTAGCCCCGGATGAGGTCCACCTTTGAAAACATGGTCATGTTGGCCAACCGGGCGGAAAAGTCCTGAATGTGTGGGACGGGGTAGCGGTCGGGGGTGGTGGCATCGTTGAGCCGGCGGTAGTCCCCGCTCGGCCGCCATCCCCCGCCGGGCTTCGGCACGATGTGCAGCGGGGAAGCCCAAGCGCTGTTGGAGCGCCGCACGATCCCCAGCCGCTCCAGCGTGGTGAACTCCGCTTTCGCCACGGCGAGCTTTATAGGCTCGAGTCGGCGTGCCCGGGCATAGACCGGTGGCCCGACCGTGGGGATGTGATGCTCCACCCCGTGCTTAACGGCCACCGCTGAGAAGGTGGGCCGCGTGAGGGCCGGGAAACTGGCGAGGAGGCGGGTAAAGTCGTCCGCTGCCGGAAGCGTGCAACTTAAACTCGCCGGGACGGAACCGTCCAGCAAGCCGCTTGGCCAGCCGCTCGGAGAGCCGCTCAACGAGCTGCTCAGCGAACAAGCGAGCGAGCTAAAGGTTTCGACCTGGATGAGCCGTCTGTGCTTCACGTCGACCAGCAACCCATGCGCACATAGGAAGTCCGCACCGAGCAACGCCATTGGCACGCTGGCGGTCACGAACGACCATTGAAAGTGCTGCCCTCCGAACCGCAGGGAGAGGCAGCGCTTCCCGAACGTGCGGATGGGTGTACCGTTGGCGGCAAGCAACGCGGGGCCCCGGCCCGCGGTTCGCTTGTCGGACGTGTAGGCTGGGATGACGCTTACCTGCGCTCCTGTATCGCAGAGGAAACGGCGCCTGGACAAGGTGTCCATGATGAATAGGAGGCTGCCGGAATGGCCGACGCTCAGGGCCGCTAACGAGCGCCGGCCCGGTAGTTTCCCGACTTGTCAAACGAGCACGGCGGGCAACACTTCTTAGCCTTGTGGCCGAACCTGGCATGGAAATAGCACCAAGCTTGCGGCGGCGGCCGCGGTGGCCGCGGTGTTCTCGGCGGCGGTGGTGGTGGTGGTGGTGGTGGTTGGGGCGCGGCAGCGGCCATGAGGGACGCTGTAGCATCTGCCTCGGGGACCACGACGGCGGCACCGTAACTCGACCGCATGTCGCAAGCCGCGAATAACTTGTCGGCCTCGGGGACCACGACGGCGGCACCGTAACTCGACCGCATGTCGCAAGCCGCGAATAACTTGTCGGCCTCTACGGCCAGGGCGCAGGGATCCCTTATGTTGGAACCGGCCAGCGCGAGGCGTACCTGTAGTGGTAGCTGGCGCAGGGAAAGCGCCCGGAATAAGAAATCCGGGGCTTTGTCACCCAGCAGCAACAGCATATGATCCATCCGCACGGATGGTCATGTGTCGCCGAGTTCGGGAAGGTCCAGGAGGCGGTCGGCCCGTTCGATCTCCGTGAGGCCGAACGTGGCAATGAGGAGACATTTGAGCGCCCCGTACTTGTGGTCGGCCGGCGGGTGCCGCAGGATGGACACGACTCGGGCGGCAGTGCCGTGCCCGAGGGCGGCGACCACGTGGTAGTAACGGATCTCGTCCGCCGTTATGCCTCGAAGCTGAAATTGTGCTTCGGCCTGCACGAACCACACGTCGGCCTGTGCTTCCCAAAACTCTGGGAGTTTTACCATGACGGCGTTGTTGGCCATGGCGCGTTCGGTGGTCAGCAATGGCTGAACCAATCGGGGTCACCAGTGAAGTGTGGTGCTGCGCACACAACTTGCTTGCCAATGAGGTAGGCCACAACGCGTTTGTTAAAACCAAAAGAGTCTTTATTACGAAAGCTCGAACTGCAGCACTGGGCGGGCTCGAACTTAGAGCCCGCATATATGTGCCGAGGCCACGCCTAGTCCCCGGGCGTGGCCGCTCGGTCGAAGGGTGGGGCATGTGCCATCGGTCCCCGCCTGGGCGCTCGCGCCACCTTCTGGTGCGCGGAATTATTGCCCCATGTGCCCGCCACAATACCACCTTATTGTACCAATATTTCTTTCTCATTTGCTGCTTCCCCTCTGCATGTAAGTCTGCCAACATCACTTCAATCCACAAGCAGGGTGCAAATACAAAAACAGATCCGACAATCTATAGACCAGTGATCTTGTTTCTAATTACAAGCAAAGTCAAGTTATCCATCATTACTCCTGACAACTAGAACGTCACTCGTCGAGTGCACAATCTCACCTCGCACATTCCTTCTGAAAAAATAAGACCATCGGTAACTGAACATGTGACTATTATGGCCCACTGCTGTTATGGCCCATATACCCGTATCATCCATGCACCGTGTTATGTCACATAGTTTCTTGGCATAAGTTACCAATGTCATAAGTGTAATTGGTTCACGAGTTATCAAACAGAGTGACCACTATATTCGTCAAGGGTGTGTGTCTGTCTGTCTGTCCCAGCATAACTACCCGATGATATCATCAGATCTTGATGAAACTTGGGTGCGAGGTTTATATCATGAGCTCGTTGTGTCCTTCCTAGAGTGGGCGTATTGCGCCCATTGTGGGCGGAGCCACGCCCGAAAAAGATGTCTTTTTAAGGGGTAATCAAGTTCAAGCTAAATCTTCTCCGAGGGGTTTGGTGGAATCTGACAGGGGTTTCGTGATTTGGTTAGGCCAATGTCATATGTCTAGCCCCACGGAGCTCGATTTTTCATTTTCTCCCCAAGGTCAAGGTCACACGGTCACGAAATTTAGAAAAGTAGATTTTTGATTGTTTTATTACATAGTTCGCTTTCTGATAGGGTGAAATGTCGTACATGATGTTATATTATCACATACATCATGAAATACAAGTTTTCCAACAAATTTCAGGATCTTCGACCTTTGACCTTTGACGGTCACAAAGGTCAAATTTTCAAAGTTGTCAGAATCGAACCGAATTTATGGTATTGTGTAGCTAACTAACCTCATAACTGATTATACATTATTTTCTATCTCATTTCAAGGTCAGTAACCTTCATTTTGACATTTCCAGGCCAGCACCACACACAATTACGTACAGCTGGCTCTTAAAGGCCTGCGTATGCAGCGCATTGGGGCCCTTTGTAAATAAGCATGTACACCGCATGTCGGGGGCTGACACCTGCCATGTGGGCCCCCGACCCCCCAGTCCGGGCCTGTTTCGGTTACAGTCCGTCCTTTGTCATTGAATACCGCTCGCTCGTGAACCATCATCGTCTCCTGACTTGTTCTTCACTCACATTGAGTCATATGAAGTGTCAGATTTCTCAGATAACAAATTCAATTCAACCAATTATGGCTGGAATGCCACTTCTCCGATGATGTCATTGTTATCACCCTACATACCTCATGGGGAGTTGATGACAATGCCAAGTTTCAAATTTTTTGCTTGAGCGGTTTCAGAAAAGATGTCCAAATTTTTTCTTCCAATATCGCTGCCATACCATGTGACTTATGACCTGAGAGTTATCAATAGCATACTCTCCATGAGGAGCTCCTATGTTTAACGTTTTATGTCGATCGGACAACCGGTTGCAGATGAAAACATTTTTACGGCGAAAATATAGACGCAGAGACATGCGTGCAAGCACGCACACACACACGCACACGTGCACACGCGCACACACGCACAATCGCACACACAACTCGAAATAGTCTACACTCGAAATAGTCTACACTCGAAATAGTCTGCACTCGAAATAGTCTACACTCGAAATAGTCTACACTCGAAATAGTCTCACATCCTTGGGGCGAGAATAATAATAACTGGAAAGCATCTGAAAATGCAAAGCCCGTCCGCATCTGCTTTCTTTTCTTTATTCTTCTTCCGTGTGCTAAACATGACGAAAACAGCTAAACAAAAAGGGGCAATACCCCTGGGTGTTCACCTGGTAGAATAGAGTAATACACTACACCAATTAAAGGTATTTTAAACAGTATCAAGATATTTGAAAACATTTTCAAAGGTTGCTTGAAGATAGGGCAGCATGTTGAATCATACTAATGTAATTATAAGACTTTAAGCAAACAAACAAAAAAAATACCTATTCCGTGGAGCAAATTCCACCCCCACTCCCAAACCTCCGTAGTCCTCCTCAGACCCTGGTGTTTCCAATGCCATTAACAAACTTTGGTACATCATGGGTGATGAAGGTTGTGATCAAGTTTCATCAAAATTGTGTGTATTTGGAGAAGAGAGCAAATACTTATTTTAGGGTGGTTAACCCCCCTTCGCTCCCCCGCACATCCCATTAAACCCTGATTTTTAAAATGCAATGAACAAACTTTGGTGCATCACGGGTGATGAAGGTAGTGGTCAAGTTTCTTTGAAATTGTGTGTGTAGTTTTGGAGAAGAGAGCGAATACCTACTTCGCGGGGGCTCAAACCACCCATAGCCCCCCTAAGACATCGATTTTGTTAATGCATGAACAAACTAACTTTGGTACATCACAAGTGATGACCTTTGTGGTCAAGTTTAATCAAAATTATGTGTGTAGTTTCTGAGAAGAAATCAAATACCTATTTTTGGGGGAACCCCACCACCCCACCCCCCCCCCCCCCACCCCCGGTAAACACCCCAAGGGCCCAATTTTTTTTTATTCCGTGAACAAACTTTGGTACAAGATGCGAGATGAAGGTTGTGGTCAAGTTTCATCGGAAGTGCGTGTGTAGTTTCTGAGAAGAAAGCAAAATATATATTTTGGGGGTTGGAGAGGGGGAAACCACCCGTAAACACCCCGAAGGCCCGATTTTTTAATGCTGTTAACAAACTTTGGTTCACGATGGGTGATGAAGGTTGTGGTCAAGTTTCATTGAAATAATGTATGTAATTTTAGAGAAGAAAGGAAATACCTATTTTGGTGGGGTCAAACCTGGACCCACTTTGACCCCTAGTAGACCATCGGAAGAACCCAATTTTTTGTAATGCCATGAATAAACTTGAGGTGCAACATACCCAGTATAATTTTAGCCAAGTTTGGTCACAATCCCATCAGCAGTTTCGGAGAAGAAGTTGCAAGTGTTTACCAACTGACGGACAAACGACGCGCCATCCTACAAGCTCCCCGGAACTATGTTCCAGGTGAGCTAAAAATCGGCACTTGGTAGAGAGCATACCTCTGTCAGCCTGAACAGTTTACATTTTGTATACCACTGATAGGTCTGATTTAGATCCGGACCTGAACCAAAAGTTAATCGGCTTGTTCTTGTCACTGACCCAACTCATCCACCTAGTTTTGTCATGCGTTTTGAGATATAATGCTATTCGTCAGAAAAATGTCAGGGGCATAGAAAAGCCCCCTTTATATGGTATGTGTCATGTGGCAAACTATAGAAAAGAAGAGACATTCCATAGCTTGTAGAAAATGCCAAACAATAGAAAATAAGGGATATTCAAAAATTCTGGTGTGCATGCTGAACTACCCTTGTGTTCTTAGGTGGAACCAAGTAATGCTCTAGAAAAGTTCATATAAAGGAGGGCCCTACATGTGGCAAATAAAATGAATTTACTCCTTCATGCAGGTGTATGAATCAAATTGGTGCCCCTTAATTGGCCGATGTATACTCCAAGCTTCAGCTAGTTTCAATGTATAGCCTTTGAGATATGAGCGCCAACACATTTTGGGCGGAAGGAGGGACGGACGGACTGACAGACACCAACATGGATTCGAGGGTTTTCTTAATAAAACTCTAGAATGCGGAAACGGACATTGCTGAAATTTGGAACATATTACCTCGACGTACAAAGTATTTCCTTCTGAAATTTGCAGCCGATTTTGTCCAGTAGAAGCCGAGAAACGAGTTTTCAGGCCCCATGTTATAGTTGCATACAGAGAAACCGTCCCATATAAAGGGATAAAGGGATGCAGCTTTGCTCCTCCCTTGATATATCGTTTTGGGTCCTATCACTCAGTTGTGAAGAATCACTTAAAGATATTTAAAATTCTCGTATCCAGATCCGCATTCGGATTGTCACCATAATTGAATAAATTTGTCCTTGTCACACACCCAATCTGTCCACCAAGTTTCCTCCGAATGCGTCCACACTCCACAACTTTTTGAGATATCATGCTATATATCGATTTTAACCCTAATCTCTCAATGGTGAGGAATCACTTAAAAATTCTCGGATCCGGATACTTTTCTGAATCTTCACAAAAATCGAATCATTTCGTCCATACAATCAACACCCAACCTTTCAACCAAATTTCGTCCAAATCTGTCCACAACTTTGAGATATCCTGTTAACAAACAGACAGACAGAGGGTGAAAACACAACCTCCACCCACCTTCGATGGCGGTTGTGACAACTGAAGAATAAACCCATAAACCTTTAATGCCCAAGACATGGCTTTAAAAGTGCAGCCAATGCTCATACGAGGAGATGAGAGAGCTGCACTCATCCCAAGGAAGATGTTGATTGGAGATTAATCAGCAGCATGTGCAAACTACTTATCTTCTATGCTGCAGCACCCTTTTTAACTCAACTGGACTATCGTCCAGTTGAGTTCATCACATACTGAACCCTCTGGCGTCCGTCGTCTGTCGTCGTCGTCTGTCGTCGTCGTCTGTCGTCCGCTAAATTTTCGACGTTAACACTCCAGCGTCCACAAATATCAACCGATTCTGATCAAACTTGACATGCAGCATCCTTACGCCAAGGAACAGGTCGGTATTACATTTCAGCCCGATCCGTTGTAAAATGGCGGACTTAGGCGACCATTTTGTTTTTGGTCATGAAAACGACGTTAACACTCTAGCGTCCACAAATATTAACAGATTTTGATCAAACTTAGAATGTTTAACCCTTACCACACAAGGTAGGTTGCTATTGCCTTCCAACCCGATCCGTCACAAAATGGCCGCCATAGGCCGCCATATTGTTTTCAGCTCCGAAACGACGTTAAGACTTTAACGTCCACAGATATTTATGGATTTTGATCAAACTTGGTGTGTGAAGTTGTCCAGTCATTTCAGTTGAGTTCTGCTTCCCTGGAAGCTCTAGTTTTATTTAAAGGAGCGAAGCTGATAATAGCAAGGCATAACTGGCAGTGAGATGAACATCAAGGGAATGAACAAACAGAAAAAGAGGAGAGGGAGAAGGGAAGGACACACTGAAACGAGCAAGTAAGATGGTTGGGTTAGGAAAGGTAAACGGTGGTAATAAAGATCATTAATAGATCACATTTGGGTGACAGGAGGTAGTGGAGCACTGCTTCATTGAAATCCTGGAGGGAAGAGTGGGAAAAAAAAACTGTCTCTGGAAGGTGATTGAATAGATGGGAGAATGAATGAATAACGTGATTGAGGTGCAAAGTCAGCCTGGATTTTGGAAGTGTAAGCAGAAGGCGGTTATTGGAAGATCTTGTTAATCTTGGAAGCCATGGGTACGGTCAAAGGACTGAGAACAGAATTAGCAGTGTCGGAGAAGAGATGGCAGATAATCACAATAAACACCAGTTACTGCACTGTAGTTACAAGAAGGAAGCCAGACATTAACAATACATGCATACACATACATAAACAGACACACACACACACACACACACACACACACACACACACACACACACACACACACACACACACACACAATATAAACATGTGCATGGCTGCAATACTGGGTACACTTTTACACAGATGAAGTAAAATGCCCTCAATTTTAAAAAATGAACTGAATGAAAAGACACCTATGGTTTTACGTTGTCACAAATAGTCCTGATTTTCAAAACGTGATTTTTCACATTATATCATGTACTTAGATTTGCGATGGTTGAGTAAACAAGACCAAAATGGCATATTTTCGAAATAAAATGTTACATTCTTTCGGGGACTTCCGGTTCCTCGGGCGAGTGAGGCGTGCTTCGAGCTCTCCACGGCATCGAAGTTTGAGTGTTTTCCCATTCTTGTCTTTGTCAAATTTCCACTGGTTATTTTGCTGTGTACGTGTTATTGTGTGTTTCTGGTTGGTATTGGTTTGTGGTTCGTGCAAACTTGTGTGTAGTTAATCGTTTTCTGAGTCGTACCTCGTGCGCGGCCTGGTGACTTGGGGCTTCCCTCCCCCCGTCGGTGTTTTGTCGGTTTGGGTTATTTCCTTCGCTGTATTGCTTGTTTCTTTTATTTTGTTTTCTCCCCCTCACCTCACCTCCCTAGACAAAGAATTATATATTGATTCTTTCTCTCCTCCCGGACACGTGCTTGTTCGCTCTCCTCCTCATCTCGGCTTGTGCCCCGCCCCCTGTATCTCGTTTTCTTCCGCCTCTGCTCCTTCCTTCTCAAATCCACGTTCTTGCTTGGAGACTTTTCCCGGATTTTTTTTTCTTTTCATGGTTCTGTTTGGATATTGTTGGAATATGTTTAAACCGCAGCCGTGATGCTGACGCCCCCCCCCCCCCCCCAGAATTTACATGTTTTAAACGTTTCCCAGTGTGTACCCTGGTCAGAATAGGTACACCGTATCCCTGCGTGTCGTAAGAGACGACTAAGAGGGTTGGCGTCAGGATGGGCATCCGGCCTTAAAAACATTGCCTCAAAAAGAGAACCATGACAATCACAAGTACATATGGGCAGGGTACAGCCCGAAGTGGAGATCGGTTTCTGAGGTTTGGGACATGGAATGTAGGGACAATGACAGGGAGATCAGGAGAAGTGGTGGAAGTATTGGTCAGAAGAAGAGTGGACATATGTTGTGTGCAAGAGACGAGATGGAAGGGAAGTGGTGTGAGAATGGTGAAGGGTAGGCAGGGACAGAAATACAAGTTTGTGTGGCAAGGGTGCCCGGAGGGCGTGAATGGTGTTGGTGTCCTGTTTTCTGAGGAGTTTGTAGACAGTGTGGTGAGTGTGACTAGAGTGAGTGATAGGTTGATGATGGTGAAAATGATGATTGGAAAGCTCTTGGTGAACGTCATCTCGGGATATGCTCCGCAGGTTGGTCGAAGCGATGAAGAGAAGGACAAGTTCTGGTGTGCGATAGAGAAGCTGATGGAAAACGTGAAAGATGAGGAAGTTGTTGTGGTGGGAGGAGACCTAAATGGACATGTGGGAAGGAGTATGGACGGTTTTGAGGGAGTTCATGGGGGTTACGGATATGGTGTGAGAAATGGAGAAGGTGAAAGGATTTTGGAGTTTGCTGATGGAGCTGATTTGTTGATTTGTAATACTCAGTTCCAGAAAGAGGACAATAAGCTTGTTACATACACGTCAGGTGGGTCGACGACAACCGTTGACTACCTGATGGTGCGTAGGCGAGATAGGGGGCACCTCCGGGACACAAAGGTGATCCTGGGGGAGGAGGCTGTTTCACAGCACCACTTGGTTGTCTGCGACATAAGGGTGAAAGGTGCGAGGAGAGCTCGGCGGGTGAAGTACCAACCGAGAATGAAGGTGTGGAGGTTGAAAGAGGTGACAGTAAGGGAGGCATTAAAAGAGAGGCTGAGTAGGGTAGAGGATGATGTGGTTGAGCTTGAAAGTGGTTGGATGTCAATGAAAGCTAGTCTGTTGGGAGCCGTTGGTGAGGTATGTGGATGGACAAAAGGACCACCGAGGCACTCGGAAACATGGTGGTGGGATGTTGAAGTTGGAAAGAGGATTGACGAGAAGAGGAAGAAGTTCAAAGAGTGGCAGAAGGCGAAGGGTACGGGAGCAGAAACAGCAGAGCATGAAAGTTATAAGGCAGCCAGGAAGGCTGCAAAGAAAGAGGTAGCAAAGGCACAGGAGGCATGTAGGAAAATGTTCGGAGAACGCTTGGATTCGGAAGAGGGTCAGAAAGCAGTATTCAGGATTGCAAAGCACATAGCGAAAGAGAGGTGTGATGTGATGGGGGTGAGTTGCTTGAAGGATGAAGTGGGACAAATCGTTGTCGACCCAGATGGAATTAAAGGAAGATGGAAAAGATATATGGAAATGCTGTTGAATACAGAGAATGAATGGGATGGCAACATAGAGAGTAACCCAGTTTTAGGACCGGCAGAGAAGATAACTGAGAAGGAAGTTGAGGAAGCGATAAAAGCAATGAAGAGTGGAAAAGCGGGAGGGCCGACGGGAGTTGTGGGAGATATGTTGAAGGCAGCAGGAAGTTGGGGTGTGAAGAGAATGACAGAGATCTGTAATCTGGTGGTGAAAGAAGGCCGCATTCCAGTGGATTGGGAACTGAGTACCCTCGTCCCTCTATACAAGGGGAAAGGTGACCCTCTGGAGTGTGGCTCGTATCGAGCGATAAAGTTATTGGAGCATGGAATGAAGTTATTGGAAAGGGTGTTGGAAAGGAGGATAAGGAAGAAAGTGAAGATCGACGAAATGCAGTTTGGATTTATGCCAGGAAGAGGAACGACAGATGCGCTTTTCATTGTGAGGCAGTTGCAGGAGAAGTACATGGATAAGAGGAAGAAGTTGTTTTTTGGGTTTGTTGATCTGGAGAAAGCATTCGATAGGGTTCCACGCAAAGTATTGACATGGGCATTGAGGAAGTTAGGAGTGGAGGAATGGTTGATCAGAGTAGTGATGGCAATGTACAAAAGAGCATACACAGCTGTAAGGACGAAGGACGGGAACAGTGGTGAGTTTGAGGTGAAGGTGGGAGTGCATCAGGGGTCGGTACTAAGTCCACTACTATTTGTAGCTGTGATGGAGGTGCTGGCTCAGAACGTAAAGGAGGGTTTACCATGGGAGTTGTTGTATGCAGATGATCTGGTGTTGATTGCGGAAAGTATGGATGGACTGAAGGAAAAGATGAACAAGTGGAAGGAATGTATGGAGACAAAAGGTCTGAAGGTGAATATCGGAAAGACAAAGGTGATGGCAAGTGGTAAAGCATGTGGTGAGGTGGAAAGAACTGGGAAGTGGCCGTGTGCTGTGTGCAGGAAGGGTGTCGGAGTGAACTCCATTCAGTGTACAATGTGCGCTGAGTGGGTTCATCAAAAATGTAGTGGTCTGAGAGGGTCATTAACCAGTGTGGCAGCTACATTCAAATGTAAGGTGTGCGCAGAGGGAGCTGCAGATGGAGGAAATGTTGAGTTGGATCTTGGAGATGGCGTGAAGCTGGAAGGTGTGAAAACATTTTGCTACCTCAGAGACATGCTGAATGGAGAAGGTGGATCAGACTCGGCAACGGTTGCTCGAGTGAGATGTGCATGGAAGAAGTTTCGGGAACTGAGTGGCGTGCTGATGAGGAGGAGAGTGTCGCTGAAGCTGAAGGGAAAGGTGTATGCTGCATGTGTGAGAAGTGTTATGATTTATGGGAGCGAGACATGGGTAATGAACGTAGAGCAGCAACGAAGGCTGGAAAGGGTGGAAATGCGAATGGTTCGATGGATGTGCGGAGTATCGTTGAGAGAGAGGAGGACAAATGATGAATTGCGAAAGATGACGGGAATAGAGCCTGTGATGGATGCTGTGAAGAGGAACAGGTTGAGATGGTTTGGTCATGTATTGAGGAAGGATGAAAGTGACTGGTTGAGAAGAGTGATGGAAGTTAATGTAGAAGGAAGTAGAGGACGGGGAAGACCGAGAAAGACTTGGCTAAAGATGGTGGAAGAAGAAATGCGGGCAAGGGGGTTAACAAGGAGAGATGCAGAAAATAGGGCAAAATGGAGAAGATTGTCATGGGGACCGCAAGGCTAACCCCCGCTCTAGCAGGGAAAATTGCCTTAAAATGCATGTTGTATTCTTTCGTGGAAGTCCTTGCAGTATCCTTGTGTTTTATACTTCCCCCCCCCTTCCCACGCCTCCTCCCTCCCCCCCCTTCCCACGCCTCCTTCCCTCCCCCCTTCCCACGCCTCCTCCCCCACCCCTCCCATGCATCCTCCCCCCAAGACCTCTGCCTCCCACAGATCTCCCGATGTCCCTGTTCTCTGCTGTTGTACTTGTGTGCTTCCCCTTCTCTCCCCATCTTGTCTACCGCTCCCCTTGTTATATACTTTGTGTGTCTGTTTTGATTTTTTTGGTGTGATAAATGTTTGCTCTTTCACGAGCCTCGATCCTGTATACAAAAAAAAAAAAATTCTCACCTTGTCAATTTTTATTTCATTGTCTTTAAATAAAAATATGCATTGATGATTAAAATTGTAATTAAATGGAATGTTTGATGTCTAGTATGTCTCTTGGTGTTGTTTTTTTACATTCTCTAAAATTCCTTGAAATGTGAAATGCGTGGCAAAATAAGTGATTCGTGCATAACGCTTGGTGTCCACCAAATTCACAATAATTGTGATGTCAGTTTCATTTTCAAATCACGAAGGACTCGTGAAATGAACTAGGTGTGTCGGTTAAGAAATACCTTAAGAAGAATGCCCTTGATGCTTATTCAATTGATCAATCAGAAAGTTAATTTTTTCGCGATAATCTTGTCGTGTATTTTTTCGTGTCCGCCCCGTTATGCACGAATCACATCCCAGCAAAAGTGAAAAGAAACGCGCATCGCTCGAAACTTGATCATGTGTAACTCGGGTCCCGTTTGTTGTGATAGCAAAGCAGTCAGTCGCTGGCAGATGACCACACGTTTACGAATGACGTCAGAACTTGTTTTCGTGATCATCATCTCTTAATAGAGAGACCATCACATCTTAACAGAGAGACCACCGACCTGCCTGTGACATGAAAGCAACAGATCCTGTGCTTTGGCTTCATCACCGGTGATTCCAATAATTTTGAGTGCTCTATATTTTACATAATTCAGGAGAGACAGATATGATGCCAGGATGCCAGCCAATAGGGGAGGGGAGTACTCCATTGAGCTATGGACAAAGTCATTGTAGATTGTGAGTATCTCTGATTATCCAAGGAAAGACGGATTCAAGGAAGATGCCCAGTCTGTGTCTGGCTTTGGAAGCCAACACCACTTTGTGGTTGGCCCAGGAAAGGTTATGACTGATGGTGAGGCCGATAATTTTTTTTATTTTTTTTTGTATACAAGATCGAGGCTCGTGTAAGAGCTAACATTAATCACAAAAAAGACAAACTGACACATAAAATATATAATAAAGGGAGCGGGAGACAAGATGGGGAGAGAGAGTGAAGCACACAAGTAAAACATTGAGAGCAGGGACATCAGGAGATATGTGGGAGGGAGAGGGTTTGGGGGGAGGAAGCATGGGACAGGGTGGGGGGGGGGGGGGGGGGGTGAGAGGTATAAAACACATGGACATTGCTAGTACATCCAGGAAAGAGGTCGGTATTTCAAAAAAGTGGATCTGGGGTGAATTAGCGGGGGTAGAAAAGATCAAGGTTTTCGATTGGGGGGAAGATAAGAGATGGTGGTGAACAGGTGTTTAAAGACCTGGAGGGAGGAGTGGGATTGAAGAGAGTGAGGGAGTTTGTTCCAGAGGTGGGAGAAAAGAGGTATGAAAGAGTGAAGGTGAGCAGAGAGTCTTGATTTTGGCAGTCTCACCAACTTTCTATTTTGACAACTTCAAGATACTTGACCATTACCAGTGAATGAACAAGGAAATAGATAGGTAGGGTAAGACTGTGAGATTTTCTAGGATTGAAGGGCCTTTTCCATTTATCAGACCAGTGTCTAGTTATTCCCAAATCAGCAGAGAGAGACGCAGCTGTTGTGTGCCTACTGTAGGGCACAACGTTGAGTCCGATGCAAAAGGGAAGAGAGAGTTGTCCCGAGCTTCACATAGGTCACTATTATAGATAAGGAACAAGACTGCACCCAAAACACTGCCTTGTGGAACTCCAGCCTCCACTGGAAGAGGGAAGGAGAGGGCTCCATTGATTGCAATATGTTGACTGCACAAGTGGAGGAAATCAGAAATCCAAGAATTAAGGCGGCCATTTATGTCACAGGTAAAAAGCTGGGCAAACTAAGCAGGATGCCAGACTGTGTCGAATGCCCAATATATCTCCAGGTAGATGGTCCTCATCTCTTATTTTAGATTGAGGGCCTCCAAACATTGCTGTGACAGGAGCAGGAGTATATCCAGAGATGAGTGACCAGGAGGGAATTCAAACTGATGGTCAGAGATAGAACATTTTGAACAGGAAAGACTTGACATTAGGCAAAAAAAAAAAAAGAAGCCAAAAGAAGTTAGGCGACAAGAACCAGCTGATTCGCATTTGGTTCTGGTCTGGATCTAGATCTGGCCTATAAGTGGGATACAAAATGTAAACTGTTCAGCTTGGCGGAGGTATGCTGTCTTCCGAATATGTTGATAATGTTTTGGTTCTGCCCTGGAAATACAGCATCGGAACAAGACTTTGAACCTCAGAATGGCTTCTGCAAAAAGAAATAAAAATAATTCTAAATTTATTGCATTGAATGAGATCTCCGTAACAAAACCAATCCCAACACAAGGTTCTCTGCATGGACACATGACAGAGTGTGTTAACTTCCGTTTTCCTTGTCACAAATATAAAAATTGGAAATAAAGCATCAAGAGTGAAAATAGCACTCAAGAGCCTCGGTGGGATATCGGAAAGTTGGAAATCACAGCCTTAGCAATCAAGCTCACTGTGCTCGGAGCATGGCGGGTTGTTTATTGTTCAGAGATTTTGATGAAAGATAATAATAAAGTAGATCAAACAGCTGCCTGACGTTGGTCTACAAGGTTATGATGGCAATGTTTCAAAATATGACAGATGCCGAGGGAAAAGGTATGAAATACTTGGTTTTGTCGGAACTTTCAATTGAAACCCAAATGTTGACACGAAGGGCATGAAAAGCCCCAAACATGTCGATGGATGAGAGGTTCTTGAATTTGCTTTGTCTGAAGATTTGGGAGCTGCTGACTTACCACGATACAAATGTTGGATTTATTCAAATCATCTATCGTTTCAAAATAACTTTAGATAGTATATGAAAGCAGGGCTGATAGGATAGCCTGAATTCAAATCTTGACCAAGCTATAAACTGTCACCCAGGTGTTTCATACTGCATGTATGGTGATGCACCAATACCTGAGCCATCCATGGGAAAGAAATTAAGTCAGATTTTTATTATTTTTTGTATACTGTGTTGAGGATCGTACTAGAGCTAACAAACAGAACATATAACAGAGGGAGCGGGAGACAAGAGGGGCGAGAGAGGGGAGCACAACAACAGTAGGGAACAGGGACATCAGGAGATCTGTGGAAGAGAGAGCTTGGGTGGGGTACAAAGGATAAATAACATGGACACTACAAGGACTTTCAGGAAATAAAACAGGGAATTTGAAGGAGGTGGATTTGGGTGGATTAATGGGGGTGGAAAAGCTCATGGTTTTGGATGGGGGTTAAGATATGAGCTGTTAGTCGTTAACAGCTGTTTTAAAGACCTGGATGGACGTGTGGGATTGAAGAGATTGTGGGAGTTTGTTCCAGAGGCAGAAAAATAGAGGAATGAAAGAGTGAAGGTGAGTCTTGATTTTGGCAGTTTCACCAGAAGAGGGTTACTGGCAAACATTGTACATCCTGCAGAAATATTGGCGGGACAGAGCTGGGGGAGCTAGGTCGGAGAGGAGTTGGTAGAAGACAGAAAGACCACCAACCTGCCTGAGGTGAGACAGTGAAAGGCCCTCAGAATCAGCTTTATCACGGGAAATTCCAATGATCCTAAAAGCCTTGGTTTCCACAGCGTGAAGCTGAGCTGGGTGAGAGGCAGGAGCACCAGCCCAGAGGGGAGAGAAGTACTCCACCAAAATGCGGATGAAAGCCATGTATGCGGTGAGGAGCTCAGAAGTTCCCAGAAAGGACTTAGCATGACGGAGGATGCCCAGTCGGCAACTGGCTTTGGAGTCCAGCTTGGAAATGTGGTGTTCCCAGGAAAGATCATAGTAGATAGTCAGACCCAAAACCTTGAGTGACAGAACTTCTTCGAGAGGATTGTTGAGAAAGTGGATGGGAGGGTTGTCCAGACAGTCTCTACGTCGAGACATAGTGAGAGTGTGAGATTTGTCAGGATTGAAAGACATGTTCCACTTGTTTGACCAGTCTGTGATTTTGTCCAGGTCTGCAGACAGTGAGGAGGCTGCAGACTGCCGATCTGAGGGTTTAGATGTGGAGCGGCAGAGAGTGGAGTCATCAGAAAAAAGATAGAGAGGATTTTCCAGAGTCGGAGAGATCATTGATGACAATTACAAAAAGTACAGGGCCCATAACACTGCTTTGAGAAACTCCACCCTGAACAGAAAGAGGAGATGAGAGAATTCCATTCAGAGCCACACAATGACTGTGACCAGAGAGGAAATCCGCAAGCATGCGTGGAGATTTCCATGGATACCAAAAGAGGAGAGTTTGGTGAGCAGAGCGGGGTGCCAGACTGTATCGAAGGCACGTGATATGTCAAGGGAGACAGCTGTGATTTCCTGTTTGGCATAAAGGACCTTCATCCATTGTTGAGACAGCAGAAACAGCATGTCCAGACTAGAGTGACCAGGTCTGAATCCAAATTGATGATCAGAGATCAAGACATTAGAGAAGAGGAAGGATTTGATATCAGAAGCGATGATGGAATTCCATGACCTTGCTGATTGGGAGCCGGCTGATTGGTCTGTAGTTGAAAGGATTTGTTTTTGCACATTTTTTGTGTAAAGCGGTAATGTTTGCTGATTTCCAAGATGCTGGCAGATGACCTTGAGCAAAAGAGGGTGAAGAGAACAGAGAGAGGGTGAGATAGAGCGGCAGAGCAGGATTTTAGGACCCGTGGGCTGATGCCGCCTGGTCCAGTTGCAGAATGAGAGCCGAGGTTTGCCTGTTGCACAAATATTTCAAGAACATATTACTTCAATGTTACATCTTAAAGATAAAATTATATTCGCCATAATATACAAAAATCTTATCGCCAATGTTTGCTGCAGTTATTCTTTCGATGTCATTTTATTTAAAAAAAAAAGATTGTTGTAAAGGATTTCAGGAAAGAGATTTTCATGAATGTCACCTTCGAAAATTTAATTGGAATCTGCACAACATTAACAAGTTTGGCAGTGTGTGAACTACTGTCACACGGCATCTTCTATGAATTTGATGGATTTCACCCTGCTGTGACTGGGTGTTGGTTCCTTTAAAATATGGGAAGTTAAACAAAGTGAAATTGTATTTGAGTTCAAAAAATTTCAAATAAATTTTCAAATAGGATGTTGTGGGGAGAAACATTCAGACGTTGTACTTTTTTGCCCAAGTCATTCACGAACTGGCTATCCATGTCTGATGTTGGACTGCAGGTGGCACAGGGATGTGGAATTTATTGGTTCGTGCCTTCATGGTTTAGCATTCACCGTCTCCGCATTGTCTGTTTGAATGTGGCCTTCCACCTGTGCATGCGTAGCATGGATACCTCGCTCGTGTATGTACTGTATATATGTCAGAAAGAAGAGACACGAAGCATTATTTTCTTATGTTTCGGGAGCAGGCTAGGTTCCATCTTCAGAGACAGTAATGAAGAAACGGTTTACAGTACATTTCAGTCTATATCACAAGTATCCTATGTGACCATATCAAAGGGCTTGATTGGGTGCCATTCCCTTTTCCCATTGAAACAATGCCCCCACATTCGCCTCATCTCTCTTCCTTCCACCTTCTCAATTCCCTGCCTCTCTCTTTTCCTCACTCCCCCTCCTCACACCACCACTCCCTCCCTGACTATAGCGACATGTGGTGAGGCTTTGCTCTCCCCCACCTCCTGTCTCCCCTCTCTCTCCTTCTAGACCCCAACTGAATCCCTCCCTATCCTTTCTCTCTCCCCCCAACTCTCTCTCTCTCTCTCTCCCACCCCTCTCCCTTTCTCCCCCAACCCCACTCTCTCTCCCCTTTACCACTACCCCTCCTTTCTCTCCCCCCCCCATTCCTCCCTACCCCCACCCCTTGCCCTTCCCCCCTCCCCTCCTCTCTCCCACAAACCCCCCTCTTAATATTCCTGTCATGAAGTGACTCTGCATTGTCCAGCAACGCCAGGTAGTTTTGCTAGTATATGCAGTCGTGGCCAAAAACTAATGGCACCCTTGCACTTTTTTCATATAACTCACAATTTTCTCTAAAAAGTAGTTGAAATTGACAAAAGTATTTTGTCTCCACAATTCTTTATTTCACTGTTAATGTTACAGAACCTTTGTTTTTGATTCAGAACTTAAAATATCCTTTTAAATCAGAAAATAAAAAGAAATGACTGATAAAATTATTGACACCCAAGATTTAATATTTGGTAGCACAGACGTTGGACAAAATAACTGCAGTCAAGCGCTTCCTATAGCCATGAATGAGCTTCCTCCACCTCTCCACTGGCAGATTGTCCCACTCTTCTTATGCAAACTGCTCCAGTTCTCCCAGATTTGAAGTGTGCCTTCTCCCAACTGCTGTTTTCAGATCACCCAACAGGTGTTCAATGGGATTTAGATCTGGACTCATTGGTGGCAACTTCAGAACAGTGCAGCATTTTGGCTTGAACCATTCCTGGTGCTTTTTGAAGTGCGTTTGGGGGTCATTGTCCTGCTGCAAGACCCATGACCTTCGACGGAGACCCAGCTTTTTGACACTGGGGTGAACATTGCGCTCCAAAATGCCTTGGTAATCTCCTGATTTCATGATGCCATGCACACATTCAAGGCACCCTGTGCCAGAGGCAGCACAGCAACCCCAAAACATTACTGAACCTCCTCCATGTTTGACTGTAGGGAAGGTGTTCTTTTCTTTGAAGGCTTCATTTTGTTTTCTGTAAACATAGAGATGATGTGCTTTACCATAAAGCTCTAATTTGGTCTCCTCTGTCCACAGGACATTCTCCCAGAAGGATTTTGGCTTGTTCAAATGCGTGTTTTGGTAAACTCCAGTTGGGCTTTCTCAGCATTGGGGGCTTCCTGGGTCTCCTACCATGGAACCCTCTTCCATTGAGATAGCGATGGATGGTGCGAGTTGAAACTGTCGTACCTTGTGTCTGAAGGTCAGCTTGAATCTGTTTGGCAGTTGATTGAGGTGTTTTCTCCAACATTTGAGTTCGTCATTTGTCAGTTGTGAATCTGTGCACGCAGCCAAAGCTCAACATTCATTTTTAAAGTGATGGAAAGCAGGCATGAACTAGAACAGCACTCGGCCTAGAGGGCATACCTCCACCAGGCTCGACAGTTTACATTTGTTATCCCACTGATAGGCCAGATCTGGATTCAGACCTGAACCAAAATCAAATTGGCTTGTTGTTGTCGCCTAACAAACTCATCCCCCTAGTTTTGGCATAATCCATCCACAACGTTTTGAAATATCATGCCATATATCGTTTGTGGCCCTATCTTTCAATGGTGAAGAATTACATTAAAATTATAGTATCCGGATCTGGATCTTCACCAAAATCTAATCATTTCATCCTTGTCACACACCCAACATCGCCACCAAATTTTGTCCAAATCCGTCCACAATGTTTTGAGTTATCCTGTTCACAAACAAACAGAATGGGGTAAAAACATAACCTCCTCCCACCTTTGGTGGCAGGGGTACAGATGAGAATTAAACAAAACTGTTGAAACTTAAATTCACAAATTTATTGAACACTATATATTATTCACTCAAACACAAGGAAAAATACCATGCACTTGTAAACATCAGCATTTATTTCTAGTTAGTCTGCTACTCCTAATCTTTTTATAGAAGAAAATGTGAAAAACCAAAGCAGAAAAGTTGGGAAAATGTTTGGAGAATATTTGAAAATAAAAAGTTTTGGGGCACTTCTGTGAACAGCAGCGTTTCCTTCAGTCGGTCTGCACTTTACATCTTATCACAATAAAATACGCAATTTGGTGTTTGTCTGTCTGTCTGTCTGACTGCGATACATTGAGTCTTTATTTGATAGCAAGATTAAGGGTCAAATGAGTTACCTCCTCCCCAAGGGCGATTTTGGCCTTGGCCAAACCCTGTGCTAAGGTGCATAAATAACTTATTGTGCCATTTTTACAAGGCCGCTATCCCACCTCCCCAAGGGGTTTTTACCTTATTGAACAAACGCCACGTTCAGGCTTATCATTATGTTTTTCCAAGGCCGTTTCAAATAACAAAAGTAATAACAACAGTATTGGTAATAATATAATATTAATGTTATTATAAAACAATACCCCCCCCCCCCCCCCTTGCCAATGGGATTTTGGGACAAGCAATATTGCCCCAACACCCTTGCGGAAGTAAATTTTAATTTAGGGAATAAAAAAATATTATAAACCACAAACAACTATGATTACCTTTTTAAACAGCCGCTACCGCTGTTTAACACTAAACTGAAAGAAATTTGGAGGAATCCCGACATCCTTGAGGAATTCTATGCTCATCACGTCTAACATAGATGAACGGACCTCAGCCAAGATCTACTGTAATCTATATATACCGCAGAGTGGATAATTACATGACCCTTCCTGCCACTTCCATGGGGAGTGGGTGTACGAGTTGTTAAAAACAGTCCAAGATCCTTCAATTCTTGGTCTTATCCTGAAAATAAGCAACCCTTTGGTTATCAAGCTGACGAGAAGGCATCACTAGAAGGAAACCTTTTTATACGTGGTGTGTACATGTTTTAAATTATGTGTGGTGGTGAGTTGTTTTGAATGATGTAGTGGTGAAGTCAAGTATTTAATATACGGTACGCATATCTGTGCAGTGTCTGTCACGTCCCATCACACCACTGAGCTACTCGCTCAAACCTTTGTGAAATCGTCCCAAACTGCCAGTCTGCAACTACCTCTCCCATGTGTATGCACTAAGGCGTTCCTTTTTTAAATATTTAATTTCTTCAACTTATATATTCAACTTAAATTGCTTATAAAATTGTAATGTCACGAATATTACAAATGCATTTGTTGTGAAAAATAAATGTTTGTATTATGATTGGTGCAAATCATGACAACACAGCAACTTTGGTAGTCATTATCCTCAGTTAAAACAAGCCCGTGCCTCTGTAGCAATATGTGGCAAGCGCAGCGAGCCGATCCACGCGTCATATATATATATTTTTTTTTTATACATATATATATATATATTTTTTATACATATATATATATATTTTTTTTTTTTATACATATATATATATATATATTTTTATACATATATATATATATATATTTTATTTATACATATACATATATATATATATATATATATATATATATATATATATATATATATATATATATATATTGCCAGAAAGAAGAGACACTAAGCATCATTGTCATGTTTCGGGAGCAGGCTAGGTTCCATCTTCAGAGATAGTAATGAAGAAACGGTTTACAGTACATTTCAGTCTATATCACAAGTATCCTATGTGACCGTATCAAAGGGCTTGATTGGGTGCCATTCCCTTTTCCCATGGAAACAATGCCCCCACATTCGCTTCATCTCTCTTCCTTCCTCCTCCCCGCCCTCCCGTCTAATTTCCCTGCCTCTCTCTTTCCCTCACTCCCCCTCCTCACACCACCACTCCCTCCCCGAGTGTACAGTATGGTGACATGTGGTGAGGCTTCGCTCTACCCCACCTCATGTCTCCCCTCTCAACCCCAATTGAATCTCTCTCTGTGTCTCTCTCTCTCTGTGTGTCTCTCTGTGTCTCTCTGTGTGTGTCTCTCTCTCTCTCTCTCTCTCTCTCTCTCTCTCTCTCTCTCTGTCGCCACCTGCTGGCCGTTTGTATGCTGGTTGTACTGTCATGGCGTCTGCTTGTGGAGGCCTGTGAGTGCTCTGTGTTGTTGCTCCATTCCCCCCCCCCCCCCCCCGTTTTCCCCCCTCTGTGTCCTTGTGCCTGTTCGTGGAGTCTTCCTGGTGATTCCCATATACGTTGAGACGGGAGAGAGAGCCGGAGAGCACAGGGTGATCGCTGGTAAGGGTTCGCCGTTTTTGGGCGTCGCCCGATCGGTGTTTGCTCCTTCATCTTAAACCTCTATTTCCTTTTTTTCCTTTCGTTTATCTTTCCTTCAGTTTGTTTTGTTGCCTCCCTTTTCCGAAGTTATGGAAATCGGAGAGGTCTGATTGCTTCCCATTCCCGGAGTTCGGGTAGGGAAGATTGTATTATATATTCACCCTCCCCGAGTTGGGGAGGGGTTGTAAGTGCAGCTGTTCCAGCATGGCAGCTGCACTATCTCGATTTACGGCCTTTCAGAGCCTGACCCGTAAGCACGGGTTCTTTTGTGTACCTCCGGAACGTGAGGTTAGTGTCGAGGACGTTGTCCTCGCAACCGGTCGTGTTGTCGGGATCGACAAGGTTGTTGCCGCTTCGCGGATGAACAAGCGGATCGTTATTTTTTTGTCCGACGTGGATTGTGTCCCACAAATTGTCGAACAGGGTTTGACAATCGATCCAGATTTATTTGTAATGATTTCCCCACTAGATAGCCCAGCGATAAAAGTCGTGATATCCAATTGCCCCCCATTTGTATCCGACGATGTACTAATTAAAGAGTTGTCCCGATACGGTACCATCATGTCTCGTATCTCCATGATTCCCTTCGGGTCACGAAACAACGATTTAAGGCACGTGGTTTCATTCCGGCGGCAAGTGTTTATGATTTTTAAAAATTCCCAGAAGGATTTAAACCTTATAATAAAATTAAAACATCAACAGAACGAATATACAGTGTACGTGTCCACCAACGTTCTAAAATGTTTTGGCTGCGGACAATTTGGGCATGTTAAGCATGACTGCCCCCGAAAAGAGAATTCTCCACAAGTGCAACCTCCCCTCCGAACCGGGAATAAGCAACCCCCCCACCTTCCCACCACCGATCCAAACCCTTCCACCACCGACCCAAGCCTTCCCACCACCGACCCAAGCCTTCCCACCACCGACCCAAGCCTTCCCACCACCGACCCAAGCCTTCCCACCACCGAACAAAACCTTCCCACCACCGAACCAAGCCCTCCCGCCGCCGAACCAAGCCCTCCCACCACCGACCCGAACCTTCCCACCATCGACCCAAGCCTTACCACCACTGATCCCAATCTGTCCACCACCGACCCAAGCCCTCTTACCACCAATCCAAACCCCCCCGCCGTACCCCCTTCCCCTCCCCTTGAAACAGGGGCCCCTCCCTCTACTGAAGGATCTAATTGCAGCCATCTCCTGTTAACGATAGATCTCCCCCCCCCCCCCCCCCCAGGCGACATCGTCCAATCACAGCTTGTTGCCTGCTATAACTGATCCTACCTCTCTCGCCGTGGTAGCCGATGGGAATCCCCTCCCGATGATCACGCCCCCCGTCCCCCCCTCCTCCCCTCCCCCCCTCCCCCCAAACCCTTGCAATCTCTTCCCACTAACCAGGACGAGTTTCAATTAGTCTGCCCAAAAGGAAAAAGACATCTGCAACCAACAGATGAAAACGGTCATCTCTTTTAAAAACCTACAACTGAAAACCGACAGCCCCTCCTCTCTGCCCTAGATTTGTCCCTCGTCACAGAAAATCGTTTCTCGGTATTGGAGGACATAGATGTGGATGAATCCTCGCCCTTGTCTACTGACCTAGAAACTGATATGGTTGAACCGCAAAAATTAGTACCCCCCCTCCCCCCCTCCCCTGAAGATGGCTCATTTCTCTCCCTCCCCGTCCCCCCCCCCTCTATGGACTATGCCCCATCCGATAACGTGGAGGGATGTGATGACGGTGAGGAGATAAATGATGAAAACCAGTGTGACACACCATCTGAGCCATCTGATATAGATGACTCTGTTAGTGAATGTGGTAGCCTTAAGGAAGAAGGAATCCCTCCAATCCCTCCCTCCGAGATAAAAAGGTTTCTTAAGGACACATTCCGAAAAAGGAATGTTGTTATAGGAACCTTTTTTCCGGAGCTACCTGATTTTATACATTCCGCTAGACTGATGGTAAAACGGCCCCACGTTTTTAATTTCAATTCCTCCCAACGTCACCGTTTAAAGAAGTGGTTGCAAAAAGCTAAGAATGAACTGCTATCAAAAAATTGAGTGGTGGTCACTCCTCCTTATAGCTGTAATGAGTTTTTCCATTTGTAGCTTGAATATTAACGGAGGATGTAGCTCTGTCCGTAAAGTTCAAGTAAGGGATTTTTTATTACAGAAGAAAGTTGACATTGCCCTCTTACAAGAGACCCATGCCAACGACTGCTGTGTCGCAGAGTGGTGTAGGCTCTTCCCCGGCCTGTCCTTTTTTAGTAACGGTGACTCCCGCAAAGGCGGTGTCGCAATAATTCTTAGCCCCTCCTTTTCGCCTTCATCGCTTAAATTCGACGAAATACACAAGGGATCCCTAGCATCCCTAGAATTCCACTACTGTGGAAAATTCTATACTATTTTTAATATCTATGCCCCAAGTACGCCTGTAGCTCGGCGAGTTTTTTTAATGACCTTGGGACACACCTAACGTCCCTCGACAGCCAAAACGCCCTAAAAAACCAAGACAATCATGTTTGTATTGGTGGAGATTTTAACTGCACCCTCCAACCCCAACTCGACAGGAACAGTGCAGAGCCCCATCCTGCCTCCACAATCCCTCTCACCAAATTTTTAAAACAAATGAATTTGACAGATATATGGCGGGTACAGCACCCATCAATCAGGCAATACACATGGTGTCGATGCATTCAGGGTAATATTGTACTTGCTCGCTTGGACAAGTTTTATATTAATCCTCCACTTGAACGCCTCGTTCTGTCATCCAAAATTTGCCCATCAGGATTCTCGGACCACAGCGCAACATTTCTCAAAATTTCTGCCCCCTGCCCGAAACACAAGAGTGCTTTTTGGAAATTTAATAACAACTTACTTGATGATAGTACCTTTAAGGACATTTTTCCGGAAATTTGGAATATTCTGGTTGCCTCCCAAGGGAATTTCTCAAACCTCAGACAATGGTGGGATAATGCCAAAACGCACATCAGACTGTTCTGCCAACAATATCGTGCGTATGGTGTTCAAGAGGAAAGAAAAACCACAACCTTACTTGAAGATGAAATCCTGGAATTACAGGAACAGCTTCAGGGAACTGCAAGTGTGAGCTACCAGGGAATGAGGCAACAAATCCATGGAAAAACGGCCTTACTGAATTCCATATCCGAAAGGCGAGCACAAAATGCTTTATTGCGCCTGAAGATGAGGTACATACATGACCTTGATGCTCCAACCAAATTCTTCTTCAGCCTTAAAAGGGGGGCCTCTTCGTCAATGATTACACGCTTGCTCCATGATGGGGAACTCCTTTATGAAGATGGCAGAATCAGGGAATGTGCCCGGAAACATTTTAAACAACGGTTTATGCGGCATGACATTAACCAGGATGCAATATCGGAACTTGTTTCTAACCTTCCAACATTGGCGGAGGATCAGAAGCAGCAGTTGGAGGATCCTCTTAGGTTACCTGAGCTCACCGCTGCCTTGAAGGCCTTGGAACCTGATAAAGCCCCTGGACTGGATGGGCTGACTAGTGAATTTTTCCAGTTTTTTTGGGACGCCATTGGACCTCACCTACTGCGGGTATTGAATGAATGTTTAGAGGATGGACAACTGCCGTGGAGTTGCCGGAGAGCAGTCACCACCTTAATTCCTAAGAAAGCGGACACTCAACTTATAGAGAACTGGCGTCCTATTTCTGTTTTATGTACGGATTATAAAATTTTAGCCAAAGCCTTGTCTAATCGAATGAAACCTTTTATGAATGTACTAATAGGAGAACATCAATCCTTTTGTATTCCTGGACGTACTATTTTTAATAATATCTTTCTTATCCGTGATACCATTCGGTTTTGTAACAATTTTAATATGAATGTTGGTCTGTTTTTTATTGACCAAGGAAAAGCCTTTGACTGTATTGACCACATGTACCTTTTTAGAGCTTTAGAGAATTTTGGGTTTGGACCTATTTTTATCTCGTACGTTAAACTTTTGTATTGTAATATATCCAGTGTTCTTAAAATTAATCAAGTATTGTGTAGCCCCATTGCTGTACAACGGGGAGTACGGCAAGGTTGCCCGCTATCTGGACTTTTATACTCTCTTGCCATCGAACCTCTTCTGCACCTATTACGTACGCACATTTCTGGCTTCACTGGATCAATTCTTACCACACCGCTAAAAGTCTCTGCCTATGCAGATGATGTCTGTATTTATATAAAAAATAGTGCTGACGTCACTGCGGTGGCTCAGGCACTAAAAACATATTGTCAGGCTTGTTCAGGCCAGGTAAACTGGAAGAAGAGTGAAGCCCTTTGGATAGGACCTGGAGATTGCCCGCCAATTGTCCTACCAGGAGGAGTGAACTGGCAGAAAAGTGGCATTAAATACCTCGGTATTTTCCTCGGAGACAACACCTTTGAGCAGCAGAACTGGGTGGGATTACCGGACAAGGTAATGGCAAAACTGGCCCGCTGGAAAGGACTTCTTTTTCAACTTTCGTACCGTGGCAGAACTCTCGTCATTAACAATCTTGTCGCCTCTATGCTATGGCATAAGATGATATGCCTACAACCGCCCGGGAGCCTTCTTATTACACTGCAAAAGAGCATTGTCGACTTTTTCTGGAGCGGGAAACACTGGCTCCAACCCCCCGTGGCATACTTACCACTCACTGAAGGTGGCCAAGGTCTTATTGATATCCGCAGCCGGATTATGGTCTTCTGGCTTCATATCGTGCGCCAACTTGTATATGGAGATGAAGCCCTACTCTGGAGGCCTCTGGCTAACTGCATATTGCAGCTTACATGCAAGCTGGGTTACGACCGAGAACTTTTCTTGATGAACCCTCATCAAATCGATTCATCCTTGCTGCCCACCTTTTACCAAGGGGTGATGAACGCCTGGCAAGCCCTGTCCTTTTCCCGTGAAATGGCAACATACAACATGGAAATGTTGTTGAATGAGCCCCTATGCTACAACCCCTTCCTGGAAAACAGCTTGAATAATAGGGGACTCGTTCAACGTTTTGTTGATGCCAAGCTGCTGCGAGTGAAAGACCTCATGACAGAGTCTGGGAGCTGCCGGCTGAGTGCTGCCGCTGTGGCACAAAAAACCAGAATAAAATCTGTCAGGATCATCTCTCGGTTCCTTCAAGGGATATCCACAACGTATCGTAATACCTGCGAGGAACTTGGCCCTTCCCCCGAGGAAACAGCGGGTGACTTCCCCAAACTCCTAGTCTTCAGCCCGCCACTTAATCAGTCCCCTGGCCTGAACAGCCCTGATGATACTGCATTATCCCTTCCCGCCTTTCCAAAGAAAACTTTGTACAACGCGTACGTTAAAATTTTATACGCAAAAACATTTTCTGAGCACCCGAGGCTTCGATGGTGGGATGTTTTACTCCCAATACCACCCAATTGCCCCAATTGGCGAAGTTTTTATCTCTTGCCTACTCCAAAGTATGTTGGAGATATTCAATGGAAAATTGTACACTGGATTTTACCTTATAATGTTTTACTGAACCGGTTTTCTACTGCTAACTCTAATCTATGCCCTTTCTGTGCATCCATTGAAACCCTACCGCATATATACCTTGAGTGTGAACGATTGCAACCTCTTTTTACATTCCTTCAGGAACGCTTTGTGAAGCTTGGTTCCCTCTTCAATCACAATGTTTTTATTTATGGTGTTTTAGGACCGTCTTCCCTTAGGAATGTGGTTTTAATGAATTTTTTAATTGGCTAGGCCAAGTTTGCAATTTATAAATCCAGGAAGAAAAAAATGGGAAACGCTTCTGACTCGTCATATGATGTACTGCTCACCCTTAAGGCTCTTGTAAATGCAAGACTAAAGCTAGAATACCGGTTTTTTAAAATGAACAAGAATTTAACATGTTTTAAAGAAAAGTGGGTTTTTAATGATGTCATATGCACACTTGATGATGATGATTTGATAATAACTTTTTCTTGAGACCATTTTTATTGTGTTTTGTTTCTTTATGACTGAACATAACTGATTTTCTGTACTCTTGTAATAAAAGGAAGAAACAGTCAGTCTCTCTCTCTCTCTCTCTCTCTCTCTCTCTCTCTCTCTCTCTCGCTCTCTCTCTCTCTCTCTCTCTCTCTCTCTCTCTGTGTCTCTCTGTGTGTGTCTCTCTGTCTCTCTCTCTCTCTCTCTATGTCTCTGTCGCTGTCTCTGTCTCTGTCTCTCTCTGGCTCTGCCTCTGGCTCTGTCTCTGGCTCTCTGCCTCTCTGTTTCTGTCTCTCTGTCTCTGTGTCTCTCTCTCTGTGTGTGTGTGTGTATCTCTCTCTCTGTGTGTCTCTCTCTCTCGCCCCCTGCAGGCCGTTTGTGTTGGGTGTGGCGTCATGGCGGCTGTGAGCAACTGCTCTGTGTTGTGGTGAGCCCGTTGTGAGATTTCCTCCTCTCCTGCCCTCCCCTGCCCCCCCCTGCCCCCCTCCCTCTCCTTTTCCATCCTGTGTGCTTTGGCATTTTGTTTTCATCCGTTCTACACCTTTGTCTTCGAGAGAGAGAGGCTTGAGAGCGGGCCCATTTTGGGTGCGGCCTACTGGCTTTGACAGCGCTTTGTAGGCCTAAGCCCTTTTTGTGCTTATAATGCACGTTTATTATTTACTTTAGTTCGATTATTTAGGTTTGATACCTTCTTGTCCGGTTCGGACAAGTGGGGGTAGGGGGAGGCGTAAATTTGCTGGTATGGCGAATACACGCTCTCGTTATGAGGCATTCGAAAATTTAACACGAAAGCATGCATTCGCATGTGTTCCGCCTGAAGGAGCTCCTACTGAGGACATTATCCTTGCCGTGGGATCCATCATAGGAGATGGTAATGTTTGAGCGGAATCACGAATGAACCAGAAATTTGTTGTCTTCGTGTCAGAAGAAAAGTTCGTTCATGACGTCGTTAGTACCGGTCTAACCATAAAAGGGGGTCATTATATTACGGTATCCCCTATGGATACACCAGCGACCAAGATAACAATATCCAACGTTCCACTGTTCATGCCAGGTGAGAAACTCCTATCAGTTCTGTCTCGTTACGGTAAAATTGTTTCCCGAATCTCAATGATTCCGCTCGGGTGTCGCAGCGATTGTGTCAAACACGTAATGAGCTTTAGGAGGCAAGTGTACATGATTCTCCCGGATCGCGGAGCCGATACAGGTTTAAACATATCCTTCAAAGTATCGATGGATGATCGGGAATACCACATGTATGCTTCCTCAGCCTCCTTAACTTGCTTCAATTGTGGAGAATTCGGACACGTTAAAAGATTATGTCCTAAGACCTCTTGTCCAAAGTGTGGTGAATCGGGACATAACGAAAGAGATTGTAAAAAGGCCAATCCCTCCACTGCGCCTTCCGTCACTCGCACCATATCTCCTGTCACCCCTACCGTACCTTCCGTCAAACGGACCGTACCCTCGGACACCCTGACCGCGCCTTCGGACGCCCCGACAGTACCTTCTGACACCCCGACCGTACCTTCTGACATCCCGACCATACCTTCTGACACCCCGACCATACCTTCTGACATCCCGACCGTACCCTCTGACCCCCCCGACCGTGCCTTCTGACACCCGGACCGTACCTTCTGACATCCCGACCATACCTTCTGACATCCCGACCATACCTTCTGACACCCCGACCGTACCTTCTGACACCCCAACCGTGCTCGTTGACACCCGGACCGTATCTCCTGTTACCCCTACCGTACCTTCCGTCACCCGGACCGTATCTCCTGTCACCCATACCATACCTTCCGTCACCCGGACCGTACCCTCTGACACCCCGACCATACCTTCTGACACCCCGACCGTACCCACCGACCCCCCGACTGTACCTTCTGACACCCGGACCGTACCTTCTGACATCCCGACCGTACCTTCTGACATCCCGACCGTACCTTCTGACACCCCGACCGTACCTTCTGACACCCCGACCGTACCTTCTGACACCCCGACCGTACCTTCTGACACCCCGACTGAGTCGTCTGACACACCGGTGCTCTCCGATTCCAATGTGATGACACCTACCGATGTGACTGACACAACTAGTATTGCCCCCTTTCCCGAACCCATGAACGAAGAATCCATAGTGTATTCTAAAAAGCGAAGAGCACCAGTGCTAAGCAATTTTGCTGGTGCTGCAAAGAAGGCGGTCATGGGCGGCACCATTCCCGGTGCACATGTGTTCGAGTGTCCCTCTGACATTCCCTCACTAACGGAGTATATGAATACCATTGCCAACGATACTAGCGAGTCTCATTATGTAAATGAGCCGAAAAATATAATTTGTACCTCTCACCTGGAAGTTTCCGAGTGCGAAACCTCCAGTGAAATTATTACTACCATTTCCGAGCTGGGGAATGGTTTTCCGCTTGTTCGCCCTTTAAATACCGAGCAGACTAAGGATTCAATAAACGTTCCCACTTTACAAACGGGGCCGGTAAATCTGAGTTTGCCGGGATCTCAAACCCAAGCTCCAATCCCAGATACAAAAAATATCCACCAAAGTGTTAACGAGTGCTCACGGGAACACCTTGGGAAACTTGTGAAGGTGCCTCCAGACAAGACCGCGGGGGCAGCGGGTAATACCCCAGAACCTGACGACATGTTATCTGACGTGTCTGAGTCCGAGGATGACATTGAGGCAACCGAGCTGTCACAATTGGTGACAGGTCACTCACAGGTATCCCCTCAACTCATTTTTACCTTCCTTAACGAAACGTATCGTCACCGCAACATTGTCATTAAAGCCTATTTCCCTGACTTGGCTGCATTCATTTGCACCGCAAAGTCAATAATCAAAGCGCGTGAGGATTTTGACCTGACGAGATCTCAATTCCACAGATTAAGAAAGTTTGTTACCCGAGCAGGTACGGAGTGTTCCCAAGCACAGGGCGATTTCATTACCACGGAATGAAAAACATTTCCTTTGCGACATTAAACATGAATGGTGGGGGTGCAAGTCACCTCCGTCAGGCCCAAGTCAAAAACTTGTTTGACCGTAAAAAGGCAAATGTTCTTTTACTACAAGAGATCCACATCACACCTAACGTGGAACATGACTGGTGCCAAACTTTCAAAGGGCAATGCTATTTTAGCAATCTGTCAGCCTCATCTGCTGGGGTTGGGTTTTTTCTAAAGCCAGGTCTAGCTTTTGAGTCTTGCTATTTTCAGGAAGTCATAAAAGGCCGGCTTATTTCCCTTCAGCTCGTACACCAAAACTTCCGCTGCACCATTTTCAATGTGTACGCACCTAGTGAGAGCAGGGATCGAAAGGCCTTTTTCACCTCCATGATAAATCACCTGAAATCAGTTGATCTCGACCAATGTGTGTGCATTGGTGGTGACTTTAATTTCACCTTTGACCCTTCGAAGGACAGAAACTCTGCAGAACCCCACCCCGAGTCCCATGCGGACCTATCCCGTTTCTTTAAGACGGTCGGTCTACTGGATGTTTGGCGATTGCATCACCCCAACATAGTCCAGTATACCTGGTGTCGATGTGCCAATGGTCGGGTGTCTTTGGCAAGACTCGACCGCTGGTACATTAATGTACCCTTTAGGAACGTCGCGGTCTCTTCAGGTTGTTTTCCGTCATTGTTTTCAGACCACCATATGGTAACCTTAGATCTTTCTTTTCCTCGACCCACATGCAGAAATAGTTACTGGAAGTTTAACGTTAAACTTTTAGAAGATAGTTTATTTACAGACTCCTTTCGTGATTTCTGGGCTGAAATGAGTACTAAAAAATCTTCCTTCTCCTCAATTAGTCTTTGGTGGGATAACCTAAAGGCCCAAATTCGAGTATTTTGTCAACAATTTAATTCGCACTGTACCAATGTAAAACATATCACGATGGCTTGCTTGGAAGCAGACATCTTAAGGTTAGAGGGCAAGTTGGCCAATGAGAGCAACCCAGTGAACTATCGGTTGCTACTCGAGAAGAAGGCCCAATTAAGGGATTTGATCCATGAAAAAGCAGCGGGCACACTAGTTAGGCTAAGAATACAGAATATAAAGGTTTCAGATACCCCAACTAAGTCTTTCTTTCACCTAGAAACTGTAGAGAAACCAGCACGACTTATATCTTCGGTTTTGGACCCAGGGGGGAACATCCTAACAAATCCGAGTGATATAAGATTAAATGTAATCGATTTCTTTTCTGAACTTTTCAAGGCCAAAACAGTTTCTCACGAAATGATGAATGTTTTGACCTCTCATCTTCCTTCCGTGGCTGAGGCCCAACGTCTGGAACTGGATGCTCCAATTACCCTTCCAGAGCTAACCGGTGCACTCGCTGAGATGGAGTCGGGAAAAGCCCCTGGCATCGATGGCCTACCGGCCGAATTTCTTTCGGCATTCTGGGACATTTTGGGCCCAGAGCTGCTCAATGTTCTGGATGCATCTCTTTTATCCAGAGAATTACCGCTCAGTTTTAGAAGAGCAGTACTCTGCCTGCTACCCAAGACTGGCGATCTCCGACACCTGTCAAACTGGCGTCCGATCTCTTTGTTGTGCACGGATTACAAACTGTTTTCCAAGGTCCTTGCGAACCGGTTGAAGACAGTTATTGGGGACCTGGTGTCACCTGATCAAAGTTGCGGCATCCCTGGCAGATCCATCTATGACAACATATTCCTAGTCAGGATTTGTTAACTGGTAAATGTGTCAAAGTGGATTTTGGATTGGTGTTTCTTGACCTTGCAAAGGCCTTTGATAGCATTGATCATGAGTTTTTGTGTCATGTGTTACAAGCTTGCGGGCTCGGCACTAATTTTAGAGCCTACATAGCTTTGTTATATGCAAACATCTCCAGCTTGATCAAAGTTAACAACGAATTTTGCCCACCCATAAAGGTTCAGAGAGGGGTAAGGAAAGTTTGTCCACTTTCAGGTCTATTATTTGCCCTCGCCTTGGAGCCTCTCTTAATCGCCCTCAGAAAGGATATCCCTGGACTTGTCCTTTCTCCAGGACACCCACCTTTGACCCTGTCAGCTTATGCCGACGACCTTTGTGTCATTATACAAAGAAAATGCGACAGTGACGCCATGGCAAAGTGTTTGTCGGACTTCAACCTTGCCTCATCATTAAGGTGTAATTGGGGGAAAAGCAAGGCTCTGTGGATCCCCTTTCCAAAAAATGACTTACCTATGCCACCGTTATTACCACCACCTCCCCTTCCTGCAGAGCTAGTGTGGGCAAACGATGGCATTAGGTATTTGGGCGTCTTCCTCGGTCCTCCTCAGTATGCCCAGAACAATTGGGACAGGATCATTGACCAGGTAGATGGGCGTTTGAGCCGATGGAAAAGAGCTCTACCCCACCTTTCCTATAAGGGTCGCGTGCTAGTTGTCAACAACCTCGTCACTACCCTTTTGTGGCACCGGTTCATCTGCCTGCAACCACCGGAGGTTTTGCTCCAAGCTATCCAGAGGAAACTGGTGGATTTTTTTTGGGGAGGCTACCACTGGCTTCGACCCAGCGCCATATGTTGTCCCTCGGCCGAGGGTGGTCATGGCCTAGTCGATGTGAAATGCCGCCTGTTGGCCTTCCGGCTCCGATCCATCCAACGCTTGCTTTATGCAGAACACCTACCAGGAAAGCCCTTAGCCTGCTCCATTCTTCAACGAGCTGGGAGGCTCGGATACGGACAGGAACTTTTCCTGACCAACCTTCAACACGTCGATACATCTCTGCTCCCAGTCTTTTATCAGAGCCTCTTGAATGCCTGGCAGGGCGTTTCGATAAGTCGCCAAACAGACTCGTATGGCACTAACATGTATGCACACGAGCCTTTATTTTTCAACCCACTTTTCCCGGATATCCCGAGGAGTCGCGACTTCTGCCAGCATTTTATAGTGGCCAACATCCTGAAAGTGTGTCATCTCCAGCACGACTCTGGACAGGGATGGAAGCCTGCAAATGAGCTGGCGGACCTAACAGGTGTTCGGTCCAGGAGGCATATCGGGAACATACTAAGAGCGGTGATCCGAAGGGGCCACCAGCTAGGCCTACATTGGACGCAGGACGCAGAGGTTGAGCCCACAGTCCCAAAATTAGTTGTCGCTTTTACCCCAAACGAGCTGCCCCCCATGAGCGCAGGGTCACCCCCCTTCCATGCTATGAGCAGCAAGAGTATTTATAGGTCTTGTGTGAAACTTCTTCTTGGGGACCCACCTCTAGCTGGGGTTACCCGGTAGAAAGGACTCTTGCCTCCCAGTCCCCCCTCTGAGCCTTTATGGGATACAATGTATGCTGGACTTATTTCTAAAAGAACAGGTGACCTTCAGTGGCGTTTGGCCCACTGGATTGTTCCTTCCAATGCTGTCATTCGTTTTTTTCCCCCCATTTCCGGCTGTTGCCCCTTTTGTCCGGTGAGGGAAGATTTGTTTCATGCTTTCATTAATTGTGAAAGACTTTCTCCTTTGTTTCATTGGTTAAATTTTATTTCCCATAGATTGCGGGTTACCTTTTCTTTGAAAGCTTACATCTTTGGCTTTCCTCCCAAAACGGGTACCACATCTATTGTATTCGGGTTCCTAACCGCTACCGCTAAACTGGCCGTATACCTGTCGCGGAAGGCGAAGCTGGGCGGCAGACCCATGCAGGAATGCAGTATTATGGTGTTTTTTAGTTCGTTGGTGTCAGCAAGGCTCAAGCTTGAATTTGGCTGTGTCCAAACTGCAAACGACCTTGCAAATTTTGTTGCGACCTGGTGTGTTGGAGGGATTTGTGAGGTCCAAGATAACAAATTGTTAATTTCTGTATAATACAGTGCGGGTGTTTCTTATACACTGTTCCATACTTCTCCTTGCCGGCTTTTTTCTCCCCCTGGTCTTGACCTACTCTTTCTTTCTTAAGTCTCTCCTCAGGGTTGCAGATGCGATTGTAAATTTGTACATTTAAAATTATGCCTAGTTTAGAAATTATGCCTAGATTTTCTCCTCGTGTTTTTTTTTGGTATTTGCACCTTTTCTGTCGCTTGGTTTGCAGTGCACCGATTGTTTTTTCCTTCCGGGATTGCTATGATTTTACTGATTTTCCTGGATGAATTGCTTTTGGTGGTACTCTTGTTTTATACTTTTATAATAAAAAGAGTTTAAAAGCCAAAGTCTCTCTCTCTCTCTCTCTCCTCCTCTCTCTCCTCCTCTCTCTTCTCTCTCTCTCTCTCTCTCTCTCTCTCTCTCCCCCCCCCCCCCTATTTCACAAGTAACAAACGGCTTGGCAGTCGTTCCTTGTACAGAAACTGCTGTATGGTACACAGCCGAAAAGCCATGATACGACTTTTTATGTCGATCAGTCCCTGGCCCCCTTCAGACAAGGGGCTACATATGACATCCCCCCAATATGGTTGAAATGGTCCAAAGTGTCTCAAGGGTATAATTTAATGTCAAAGAGGTCTAAAGGGTATAATTTAAGGTCAAAGAGGTCTAAAGAGTATAATTTAAGGTCAGAATTGTCAAAAGGGGCTTAAAATGTATTAAAAAAAGGTTTTAAAGGCCAAGGGTGGCTAAAGGGTATCAAATTGTCTGAAAAATGTGAAGGTATAAAATTCTGAAAGGAAGTAGGGGAATCTAAGGGGCCTTGAGTGTCTTGGGGATTGTAAAGGGTCTAACAGGATCTAAAGGAGCTTAATGACCCTAAAGGGAGTATTGGGGTCTGCAGGGTCTGTGAAGATCAGAATAAAAATGTGACGTGTAGGCGATTGACAAATGTCTCGTGACGTGTAGGCAAATGGACAGAATAACAGACCAGACCAACCAATGTACTTGATTCCTCGAATCATCGATTTCACAAGTAACAAACAATACAGACAGACATTCGGACCCAAATGCAATAACCCTCCCCCTGGCGAGGGCAATAACCCCAAAAACTAGAACGGCACTCGGCAGAGAGCATATACCTCCGCCAGGCTGAAAATATTACGTTTTTTCATCCCACTGATTCTGCATCGGTACCTTAACCAAAATATTTAGTGTTAAGTCCTTACCTGGCCTCGTCTGTACCACACTGGAGGTTTTTACACCATACAACCCGATCATATTCTGCTCCGTTTGCAGTCACCGGCGCCTCGGTGAATGTTTTCCCAAATGACTTACCTCTGCCAGATTCCTAATACAAGAGTAAATCTACTCTACTTGTTCACATGGTCCATACTATTCTTAACACAACCTATCTATGGACACACACACACACACACACACACACACACACACACACACACACACACACACACACACACACACACACACACACACACACACACACACACGTCCACCTTCTAAAACCCAAATTACAGAGATAACAATGAACGACACACACACAATAATAACTTATTAGCTTTTTATAATACTGTCCATCTCATGTCTGGTTTGTATGCACTCCTAAACCGCTGGACAGAATGAGTTGAAACCTGGTGGTTGTACTTGGGGAAAGGTTGAAAAAGTTGAAATGTGGGCAGTGATTTTTTTTTTCTAACATTTAGATGGTCACGATCAACTTGTGTTTTAACATTAAGTGAGCGAATTATAATACTGTGCTGTTTGTTGCTTTTGACTTTATGTTTTAACATTAACAATTCCGCGTATGAAACCCATTCCCTTCAGGCTCGGCTTTTAAATCCCAAATTGGGTGCTTTAAAGGTCCAGGGAGAGTCAGTGAAGGGATAGAGGACATCTAGTATATACATGTACACAGGGTGTCCCAAATGTAGTGAAATGATTTTGAATATTTTGTAAATACTCTTGCCTAACAGTGCGACTTTTTCCTGATTGATGCTCTAACCCTGGAGATTTAGCATGAAAAAAATCAATATTAAAATGATTCATGAAGTTCTCCAACCTGGCGATACATTCACAGTGACGTCATGACTGTAGCCCCAAGAAGGGCTTCTCACAGTGCAAAGATGACAAGATCAAATGCTGTCATCAAGCAGAGGAAAAGCAGAGCTGCCGAGTAGTTTCACCCTTTTTGGGGCCCGTAAGGGCAATACATTGCTGTCCCATCCACTTAGTGACTTTGAAGCCTTACGGCTTTCTACTGGTTAATGATGCACCCCCAACTGTGATCGATGAGGATGCCATATCTGGTCCTATTTCAGCTATTGCTGTACGATCTGTGACTAACAAGTGCCATCTGCCACATGGACACATTGTCTTTCGCCTCTCTCTATATATATATATGTATATATATATACAGTCACGTGAAAAAGGTAGGTACACCCCATGTAAAGTTTTGACTTTTTCAACATATTTCAACATACAGCTATTTGATCTTCATTTTTTTTTTTTTTTTTTTGTATACAAGATCGAGGCTCGTGAAAGAGCGAACATTAATCGCACAGAAAGACAAACCGACACATAAAACATATAACATCGGGAGCGGTAGACAAGATGGGGAGAGAGGGGGAAGGACACAAACACAACATTTGAGAGCAGGGACCGAGAGACATGGAGACATCGAGAGATCTGAGAGAGGGCGAGGGCTTTGGGGGGGGGGGGGCATGGGAAGGGGGCGGTGGGAGAGGTATAAAACATATGGACACTGACAGGACTTCCAGGAAAGAAGTTCGAATTTCAAACAAGGTGGATCTGGGGTGAATTAGCGGGGGTAGAAAAGATCAAGGTTTTGGATGGGGGAAGATAAGAGATGGTGGTGAACAGCTGTTTTAAAGACCTGGAGGGAGGAGTGGGATTGAAGGGAGTGTGGGAGTTTGTTCCAGAGGTGGGAGAAAAGAGGAATGAAGGAGTGAAGGTGAGCAGAGAATCGAGATTTTGGCAGTTTAACCATCTCGTGAAACGATCATCGATTAACGATCATTTAACCATCATCCAGCTTGCTGGCAGATCTTGTGCGACCTGTAGAAATATTTGGGGGACAGAGCACAGAGAGAGCTGGGGGAGCAAGGCCGGAGAGGAGTCGGTAGAAGACAGAAAGACCACCTACCTGCCTGCGGTGAGTGAGTGAAAGGCCCTCAGAGATAGCTTCATCGCGGGAGATTCCAATGATTCTGAAAGCTTTGGTTTCAACAGCGTGAAGCCGAGCTAGGTGTGAGGCAGGAGCACCAGCCCATAGGGGAGAACAGTATTCCATTGAGCTGCGGATGAAAGCCTTGTATGTGGTGAGGAGCTCAGGTGTGCCTAGGAAGGACTTCACACGACGGAGGATGCCCAGTCGGCGACTGGCTTTGCAGGCCAGCTTGGAAATGTGGTTTTCCCAAGAAAGATCATGGCAGATAGTGAGACCCAAAAGCTTGAGCGACAGAACTTCTTGGAGAGGATTGTTGAGAAAGTAGATGGGAGGGTTGTCCAGTCGATCTTTTCGGAGAGACATAGTAAGAGTGTGAGGTTTGTCAGGATTGAAAGACATGTTCCACTTGTTTGACCAGTCTGTGATTTTGTCCAGGTCTTCAGAGAGTGAGGAGGCTGCAGACTGCCGATCTGAGGGAAGTGGAATGGAGCGGCAGAGAGTGGAGTCATCAGCAAAGAGATAGAGAGGATTTTCCAGAGAGTCGGAGAGATCATTGATCAAGACCAGAAAAAGCACAGGGCCCAGCACACTGCCTTGGGGAACTCCAGCCTGAACAGGAAGGGGAGATGAGAGAAATCCATTCAGGGCCACTCGTTGACTACGACCAGAGAGGAAGTCCGCAAGCCATGCATGGAGATTTCCATGGATACCATAGGAGTAGAGTTTGGTGAGCAGAGCTGGGTGCCAGACCTTATCGAAGGCACGTGATATGTCGAGGGAGACAGCTCTAATTTCCTGTTTGGCATTGAGGACCTCCATCCATTGTTGAGACAGGAGAAGCAGCATGTCCAGAGTAGAGTGACCTGGTCTGAATCCAAATTGATGATCAGAGATCAAGCCATTGGAGAAGAGGAAAGATTTCATATCCGAAGCAATGATGGATTCCATGACTTTGCTGATAATTGGGAGCAGGCTGATTGGTCTGTAATTTGGTCTGTAATTGGTCTGTAATATTTCAACAATATTGATAGATAAAGGTGATATAATACAACAAATATCATGAAACATTTACATTTTGTAGTCCATTGTATAATTTAAATAAACATGAATGCAAATTTCGCATGTGGAAAAAGTAAGTACAGCCCTACATTTATCACTACTTCAAATACCTAAAATTAGAATCAGGTGCACCAGCTCAGGTGCAAATGATTAGAACATCGTTCGAGAGGATCTTGGAGGAACCTGTCTTATTTAAACCTCAGACATTTCGTTTGGTTTGCTCTTTGATGTTGAAGTGTGTGGCGTCACCATGCCTAGATCAAAAGAGCTCTCTGAGGCCTTCAGAAAGAATGTTATAGATGCCTACAAGTCTGGGTAGGGATTTAAAAAGATCTCCAAACAATTTGAAATCAATCATTGGACTGTCCAGAAGATCATCTACAAGTGGAGAAGATTCCAAACAACTGCCAACTTGTTCAGGCCAGTCCGCCCCAGCAAGTTCAGCCTGAGAGCAGACCGCAAGATGCTGAAAGAAGTCTCTAAGAACCCTAGAATGTCATCACGGGACCTACAGGTAGCTCTTACCACTGTTGATATCAAAGTGCACGAGTCTACCATTAGAAAGAGGCTGCACAAATTTGATCTACATGGGAGGTGTGCCAGGAGGAAATCTTTGCTGTCCAGAAAGAACATCAGGGCAAGACTAAAGTTTGCCAATGAACACCGAGGCAAAGACCAGCACTTCTGGAACAATGTGCTCTGGACAGATGAGTCAAAGGTAGAGTTATTTGGCCACAGTACCAGAAGACATGTTTGGTGAAAACCAAATACAGCATTTGACCACAAGAACCTGATACCAACTGTAAAGCATGGTGGTGGAAATATTATGGTTTGGGGCAGCTTTGCTGCATCAGGGCCTGGGCAGCTCACCATCATAGAATCCACTATGAATTCTTCATTGTACCAGAGGGTGCTTGAGGATAATGTGAGGCCATCTGTCGGAAAGTTGAAGCTCACCCGAAGGTGGACCTTGCAACATGACAATGACCCTAAACATACCAGTAAATCCACCAAGGAATGGCTGAAAAGAAAGAAATGGAGGGTTCTGGAATGGCAAAGTCAAAGCCCGGATCTAAATCCCATCGAGATGTTGTGGGGGGATTTGAAACGAGCTGTGCATGCAAGAAACCCCTCAAACATCGCACAGCTGAAAGAATTCTGCATGGAGGAGTGGGCAATAATTTCCAGTCGATGTCAGAGACTGGTAGACAGTTATAAGAAACGCCTACTTGAGGTTGTTTCTGCCAAAGGGGGCAATACTACCTATTAGAGCCAAGGGTGTACTTACTTTTTCCACATGCGAAATTTGCATTTATGTTTATTTAAATTATACAATGGACTACAAAATGTAAATGTTTCATGATATTTGTTATATTATATCACCTTTATTTATCAATATTGTTGAAATGAAGATCAAATAGCTGTATGTTGAAATATGTTGAAAAAGTCAAAACTTTACATGGGGTGTACTTACTTTTTCACGTGACTGTATATATATATATATATATATATATATAAATAAATTTCACATCCGCATGCATGCCCAGTCTTATTTGTTTCAGCTTTATAAACATATCTATTTCCATTCCTCAGTCATTCTTCCATTGAGGGGTGTCTGCATCTATGTATTGATGCCTCATTGTACTTTAGGTTTCTCCCGCCTGATTCACTCCACATTTGCACACGAGTGATTTTGTTATATAGTACTAATATTGTTCAATGTTTTTGTCCCCCACCCCTCCGACAGGCCGGAGACAGTGACATTAAAATGAGCTCCGTCCGACCGACTGATCATCTGTCCAAGTACTTTTGTGTATGCGATATTTCAAAAACCGTTGAATATGTACCTTTCATATTGCAGATATCTATTCCTCGTGACATTTTCTCATCCTGATTAATGCTGTGATTGGTTGAATTATGTTGCCATGGCAACGATCTCAGTAACTTGGCTTGCGTACGTGACATTTCAAAAACCGTTGAACGTTTAGCTTTCAAATGACATTATCTCAACCTGATTGGATCACGGCTGTGTTGCTTGAATTATGTTACCATGGCAACCATCCCGGTAATTTGGCTTGCGTATGATATTTGTGAAACTCTTCTTGCCTTGTTTCTTGTTAAATAGAGAGTGTGTGTGTGTGTGTGTGTGTGTCAACCACCCAAAAGGTGGGACACCTGCAGTACCAGCTCCTTGTATCAATCAATTTAGTTTTGCATATTTTTTTCTCTCCCTTTGAATCCTTCCTTATTCTCTTTCTGGAAATATTCCAATCTTCCAATCCTCAATCTCATCACTTTTATTTGGAATAAGAAAATAAATAGAAATACTTTCTGCCTGTTCCTCTTGGTACGCACCAACTTAACACACTTCCAATTCAGCATTTCTGTTCATCAACGCAGTTTTCATGTAATCACACTCGAGCATCATTTGCGTGTACGTGCACAAGATTGAATTTGCACGCAGGATTATATTTTGACCATAAATAAAATCGGTGATGTAGAATTTGAATACATTGGAGATGCATTCCTCCTCACTTCCCTTACCTGTCAGGAGTATAGTTGCTATTAGGGTGGTTGATGCCACAGACACTGCCATCGCCTTTTGTGCTGTTGGCAAGAAATATGAGAAAGAGAGAAAGTTTGGAGCAATAGTCACATTTTCACCAACTAATAAGTCATTTGCAGGCGTGCTACTGAACTGGTGTGCAACCGTAAAAGTATTTCATCATGCGTGTTCATCCTTCACTGTCCCCCATGGAAAATGATACAACTATTCCATGAAAAATGGTACAACTGTTATTGAACACAGTCGTTAAATTCTCTCTCACCTGCCCACTCCCCCTCCCTCCCTTCATTTCGACATTTCCATTAGGTGCAGAGTGGGAGGCCACCTGGCAGGCAGTCTGAGCATAGATGTCGGAAACCTTGATCATCTCTCATTTGATTTAAACCAATATCTAATGCGTTACAGGTTAGAAAGCGTAATGTAAATAAATTAATGCATGTGTTCACAGTAAGGAATAAAGTAAAGAGTGTACAGAAATTTGATCACGATCAAGAAGGTGATATGTGATCATGAGGTATTTAAAATGTCAATAAAAAATGTCAACATGAAAAATGTCAATAAAAGAGACACAGAACGCACCAACAGGGAAACTCTATATGCATACATCTAGTCTTCGAGCAATCGGCCCATCCATATAGCCAGACACCCACAAAGACAACATATGCAAGAGGCAGCCAGTCTTCCATGTGAGCCTCACAATGATATCTGTATTTAAGACTGTTGTCCAATCAATTATCCATAATCAATGAGCCTAACATCGATCAGCTATCAGCCTTACTGAATGATTGGACATGTTAGTAACTAATGGTTAGCCTATTAGACTGCCTGAATATTTAATTTTTACAAACCATTCGAAAGATTTGCCAAGCATTCATCAATAAGTATCTGACCAATCATAACCGTTATTTGGATTGCCAAAAGGACAAAAAAAACCAGTACATATATATATATATATATATATATATATATATATCTTAACATTGCTCCAATCAGATCGTTAGTTGTGTAGAGAAATCTTGGATTATGGAGGAGCTAATACTGAAATATTATGGCCAGCTGCATGCCATAACATCTGTATATTCATAACCATTACTGCAATAAACAGCACACGCATAGGCATGCAGCCCATGAGACGCACGCTCAGGCACCGTGCGCTTGCCATGAGGCATTCACCATCTCTCCCCACTCACCTTAGCCAGTCAAGCTCAGTAAGCTGTTGTTATCAGTCTGTGTCTGTGGAGTCCCAAAAACACCAGCAGGGGCGGGGGGTTGATGAGAGGAGAAAGAGGGAGAGAAAGAGAGAGCGAGAGAGATTGAATGAACGAGAGAGAGAGAGAGAGAGAGAGCGCAACAGCAACCTCTCTCCTACACAGTCTCCTTTTATCTCCCTCTCCTTTGACTCCACACTCTCCAACGCAGCTCTCCATCCGTCCCCCTTTACCTCCTCTCTGCCCCTCCCTCAATCCCAGCCGCAGCTTCAGCTGCTGTTACCATAGAAACTGCTCGCTGCTCATTATAAGCTGCCCAATAGCGAGCGCGCCTTGTGATGTTAACAGGCAGGATAGATGTTGGACTCCCACTGAGGGTCACTCTACCTTTGTGTCTGACAATAACAAAGAATAACAGGAACCTTGACGCCCCCATGTTCCCACGTAGGTGACACAGGGGCCCATGAGGAATCCTGCCAGGCTTTTCACACTCAGCCACATACACAACTTGCACTATGAAACAGAACCATAAGGGTTTTCAGTGATGTGATAAACACCAAGTCTAATTCATGCCGCCGTTTGTACTGGCCCTTGTAGGTCTACGCCAAATGCTTCACACATCCATGTGCAACCACTGTTTCCTAACGGACCAGCGGATGATGTTGGTCTTTTGCCAAATCTCCAAAACAATCCATGTTTAAGTAGTTTGCCTTGTGTCAGCAAGTGTGTTGTCCCTTGGTAAAGCTAGGTGGATGTCTGCTCGTATTCGTTGCTAAAAGGTAAAAAAAAATTAAACCGCGTCTCGATGAAGTGGAGGCGAGTCATTGCCGGTACCCTGAACAAATTTGAAACTGGATGGTGTTCATAGAATAATTACCCTGCGCACTCACACATTCGACTTGGTGTGAGTCAACTCTTCTGTTTTTTTTTAAAGTTTTTTTTATTTTCTTTGATCTAATATGGCTGCCATGTTAAGTGACCAATGACGTCATCAGTTTACATTCTCCAATATAATTGTTGCATAGATCATGCTCAAGAAGTTTCAAACTGATCGGACAAAGCGTTGTACGTGTTGAATTAGGGCATCATAATGAAGGCACCAATAACATCGTCGTTAACAACACCTATTCCCCATATGGAGTTCTTTACAATGAGCCATGTTTACTTTTTTTCCATGCAGCGGTTTTGGATATATAGCGATGCAACCTTTTTCGTTTTTCCAAGATGATGCCTGTACCACGTGACTCATGATGTCATAATTAGCAATAAAAAATATTCTACAGGAGGAGTAGCTATGGTGAAAATTCCGTGTCCATCGGACCAACAGTTGTAGAGAAAAAAAATTCATACTGATCGGATCAAGCTTTGGACGTCGAATTATGATGTCATAATGAAGGTACCGATGCCATCGTCATGAACATGTCTTATTCCCCCAATGGGGAGTACTTTACAATGACCCATGTTTCAATTTTTTCCATGGAGCGGTTTCAGAGATATAGAGGTTCAACATTTTTCGATTTTTTAAAGATGACGCCTGTACCACGTGATCTATGATGTCATAATTACCATTAAAATTCTACAGGAGGAGGCGCTCCTACGGTGAAAATTGCATGTCCATTGCATTAACAGTTGCAGAGAATATATATTTTAAATACTTATCGGATGAAGCGTTATACTAGTCGAAATATTACGTCATAATGAAGGCACCGGTGACATCATTATTAAGATATCTTATTCCCCATGGGGAGTACTTGACAATAAGCCATGTTTAAATTTTTTCCACTGGGCAGTTTCGGATATATAGAGGTGCAACGTTTTTCCAAGATTGTGTCTGTACCACGTGACCTATTACGTCATAATTATGAATAAATTTTTTTACAAGGGGAGACGTTCCTATGGTGAAAATTTCGTACGTATTATGTTGAAAAGCCAGATTTTGCTGGATCCTTTGAGAATTTCGAAGCTTTGACGCACCAAATCGCTCCATGGAGGCCGCCATCTTGCAGATGCGGAAGTATGCATAAAAAAACTGCGAAAAAGTTCAATAGGAGTTTGTTTCACCCGTCTTTTTTTGATTCACAATCTTATGCACCTCTAATTTGTAATTAAAATACTTTAAGACCAACTTCGTTCCCTGGGCCCACATGGGCCCTGGTTATCTTCAACGAAAATCGTCACCAGACACCGGAACCAATGAGATTCGAGCATTTGAAAAAATATTTCAAAAACCAAATCGCTCCATGGAGGCCACCATCTTGCGGAGGCAGAAGTATGCATAAAAATTGCGAAAAAAGTTCAATAGGAGTTTGTTTCACAAGTCTTTGTTTGATTCACAATCTTATGCACCTCTATTTTTTTATTAAAATACTTTAAGACCAACCTCGTTCCCCGGGCCCGCACGGGCTCTGGTTATTTTCAACGAAAATCGTCACCAAACACCGGAACCAATGAGATTTGAGCATTTGAAAAAAATATTTCAAAAACCAAATCGCTCCATGGAGGCCGCCATCTTGCGGATGCGGAAGTATGCATAAAAAATTGCGAAAAAGTTCAATAGGAGTTTGTTTCACAAGTCTTTGTTTGATTCACAATCTTATGCACCTCTAATTTGTAATTAAAATACTTTAAGACCAACTTCGTTCCCCGGGCCCGCTTGGGCCCTCGTTATCTTCAACGAAAATCTTCACCAAACATCGGAACCAATGAGATTCGAGCATTTGAAAAAGTATTTTTAAAAAGCTTATTACCGCGTTTCGGATGCTGAAAATGGCGTCAAATATTCTAAAATTGACGAAGAATTATTTTTTAGAAATCTCGCGGCTGTACGGGATAGTTTTTCACGCCCGGAAATATCCGAAGTTGAGACGGAATTCACCGAATTAATCAAGAAGGAAATTTTATAAATTTTAATCTCATCCAGAATGCAAATGGTACCTACTACACCTACTACACCTACTACACCTACTACACCTACTACACCGACGGTACCTACTACACCTACCTACTACCAACTAGCTAACCTACGGATGCCACAGTGATGGGTAAAATAGTGGCAAGAGGCTTTGGCTTCGCCAGCTCATTGCGGCTTTGCAGTCGGGTCATATTAGTAGTAGTAATTATAATCAATTAAGTCGTGTTCTCATTTATTGTTTATCATTCCGAGCTAGAAATAATTTGGATATTACAATGAACTTTTCATCAAAATGTCAAAAAACACGAAATCAATAATTACGAGGTGCTCTCAAATGTTCAAAGAATGTCATGATCCAGGGGCGTACTCACGATAGTCCTCGAGGCCAAGATCAACAGCCCAAAAAGGTATAGCGGGGCCTATAAGGCCAGGAATGAAAACTGCCACCTGCACTCTTGACCCCATCCCCTCCAGCTTTGTCAAAGCCTCCCTCCCTGCTCTCTCTCCACTTATCATTGCAACAATAAACTCCTCCCTGTCTACAGGCATCGTCCCACCTTCCCTCAAAATTGCTGCTGTTACCCCCATTCTAAAAAAACCTGGTCTAAACCCTGACACCCTAAACAACTTCAGACCCATCTCCAACCTACCCTTTCTGTCAAAAGTTTTGGAACGCGCTGTAGCCACTCAACTCAAACATCATCTCTCTGCCAATAACTTGTATGAAACATTCCAATCCGGATTCCGCTCCAACCACAGTACTGAAACTGCTCTCCTCAAAATCACCAACGACCTTCTCCTCTCCTCTGACGCTGGCAACCTCAACATTCTCGTCCTCCTCGACCTCAGCGCTGCCTTTGACACCATCGATCACACTATCCTCCTCACCCGACTTGAATCCACCTTTAACGTCACCGGCACTGCCCTCTCTTGGATTAAATCATACCTCTCTGACAGATGCCAGTTCATCTCCATCAATAACTGCAAATCCCCCACTGCTCCCCTCCCCCAAGGTGTCCCCCAAGGTTCAGTTCTTGGCCCCCTCCTCTTCATCCTTTACCTGTCCCCGCTCGGTCACTTAATCCGCCGTCATGGTCTCCAATTCCACTGCTTCGCCGATGACAGCCAGCTTTTCATCTCCACCAAGTCCGTCTCCACCGACACCCACTCTATCCTGACAAACTGCATCACTGAAATAAAATCCTGGCTTCAAATCAACTTCCTCAAGCTTAACTGTGATAAATCTGAAATAATCATCATTGGCCCAAAAACGCTCACAAAATCCACCCATAACTTTGCCCTCAACATCGACGGTATCCCAGTATCCACCTCCCCTCACATCCGGAATCTTGGCGTCATCTTTGACCAAACCCTTTCCTTCGACAAATACACTAAACAGATCACAAAGTCAGCCTTCTTTCACCTGAAAAACATTGCCCGTCTCCGCTCATCCCTCTCCTCCACGGCTGCAGAAACCCTCATCCACGCCTTCATCACCTCCCGTCTGGACTACTGCAATAGCCTCCTCTATGGTTCACCCTCAAAAATCACCAATAAACTCCAATACATTCAGAACTCCGCTGCCCGTCTACTCACTCATTCCCGGACCCGTGACCACATCACCCCCGTCCTTTACAAGCTTCACTGGCTCCCCATCCCCCAGAGAATCCAGTACAAAATCCTCCTCTTGACATACAAAGCCCTCCATAACCTGGCCCCATCCTACCTGGCTGACCTCCTCTCCAGACACACTCCCACCCGCAACCTCCGCTCTGCTGGTACCAACCTCCTGACCCCCTCCATCCGGACCAAATTCAGATCCTGGGGGGACAGGGCCTTCTCCATCGCTGCTCCCACCCTCTGGAACTCACTACCTCACACCATCAGAGACGCCTCCTCACTCACCACATTCAAAACATCACTAAAGACCCACCTGTTCAACGCTGCATTCAACATTCAACCCACAGCATTTAACCCCTGACTATCTCTTCTCCTTCTCCCTCCTTTTGCTTTAAATATTTCCCTATTGATTCTTGTCTTGTCTTTTTGATTCTTGTCTTATATATATGCCGTATATCGCTGCTGTTTGTTTTCTTGATTCTTGTCTTTTTGCAATTGTTGTTTTCATGTATTGTTATGCATTATGTTTTCCACTCTGTCAAAGCGCCTTTGGGCTTCTGGAAAAGCGCTATACAAAATAAATGAATTATTATTATTATTATTATTATAAAAACACATCTTGACTTAGTCATTATAATATGTTGTTTCTGAACTCGTATCCACCTGCAAGGGCTTCACCCACTGCTTGATGAAGTACTGCTCTCCCCTCCGGGCTGGCTCCCCTGCCTCACATCGTGCTCGGCTTGACGCCATGGAAAACGAGGCCTTCTAGATTATTGGAACCTTCCGCGATGAATCAGAGTCCATCTTGTCCACAGCTGGGCCCGTCCGTCTGCCAGGTCGATGGTGGACGTTGCAGACCCCATGCAGTCGTCACGAAGAGTAGGAGAGTTATCACCACCACCGTCAACAAAATTATTACACATACATGTCCAGATCACCTTCATTCGTATATGTCAATACTCGCTATCTGGCTCGTGAATGACTTGCATCAAAAACGTTTCCGGCGGATCCCACACGAAAGTGGGAATAAATGGGAACATTAAAGAAGACTACAAAGAGGAGGAATAAGAAGGTATATTCAAATATATATACTTCGACTATTGTGATCAGGAGTGTGTTCCATTACCAAGCTGCTTGCTATCGCTTACCAAGCCAGTCGTTCCGTATCGAGCAAGTGGAGCAGGGCTGCTTGCTAACGGAAGAGACGCTTTCGTGTTGCACGTTGGAACACTGAGGTCAGGACTGGGATCGAAGCTCGTACTCCATTCAATGATGTTTATTCAAGGGACTATTATATTATCACAACAAGACCTAACTTGCTGGCAACCCTAACATTGGTCTTAAGGGGCCACCCAGAGCCAGCAGATGAGCACGTACCTTAACCTTAGCCCGGGGCACACACTTCGGCACGTAATTTCTTTTCTTTTTTTGGTATACAAGATCGAGGCTCGTGAAAGAGCTAGAATTAATCACAAAAACAAACAAAAACAAAACAAACCGACACATAAAACGTAAGTAGTGTATATATGTTGCTTCTGGGACACTCTCATTTTCCCATTGACTTACATGTTAATTTTTCCCCTCCCTCATTGCCCCTAAACACCTCTATTTCTCTCACCCTGTTCTTTACGAACCTTCTAACCTTTTGACATGTTATCCTTATTCATTAGACCACTTAAACAATGGTCCTTCTGTGTGAACCTGTGATCCTTCTGACCTTATGGACCTTTTAACCTTTTACTCTTAATATCATCTGGTGAATCATCTTTGACCCACTCAAACAACGACCCTACAAATATTTGTTTATGCGTGGGAAATAATCTAATTCTCTTGCCACTCCCTTCACCATCTAATATATTAACAAAAAAGATGTTTGAGTTTGGTTCTTTATTAAGATATTTTAACTGAGCTAAGATAAAATGGTAAACCTCCCTCAATGTTCTTGTTTGAGCGCCCCCAGTGCCACACACTTTTTGGTAGGCTCTGCCCACTTTTTGTTAAGCTCCGTCCACTTTTTGGTAAACCACGCCCACTTTTTGTTAAGCCACGCCCGCCTTTATACTACACCCGCCCACTTTTTGTTAAGCCACGCCCACTTTTTACTAAGCCCACCCACTTTTGTTAGGCTCCGCCCACTTCTGCTAAGCCCCGCCCACTTTGTTAAGTCCCACCCACTTTATAAACTCTTCAGCATTGTATCATTTCCAGGTACTACATTACATCATTTTCAGGGAATTTCCATCACATCATTTCCAGTTAAGACACGCCCAGGGAATTTCCACAGGAAATGACACACCCAGTCCTTATAAAAGGCACCGACCACACAGGCTTTTTCAAACACGCTTTCTGCTTCACTTGAGAATGGACTACTATGCCGAAATGGAATGGGATAACTTTGCTATTCCTTGGAGTCCTACTACCTGTGTAGAACTCAACCTTCAGATTGATGAACTGGACTCGAACCTCTTATCAATGGAGGTAAGTTTGTTTATTTATTTATTTAATTAATTATTTATTTAATTATTTATTTTAATTTTTTTTTTTAGATGAGACTCGTGTAAGAGTTAACAAAGTTTATTTTAATATTCATAGAGCTTGATTTATACAAATAAAAATATTGTATTAAATTTCACATTAAATACATTCACATTCACAATACATTCACATTCACATACATTAATTTCACATTTCACATTAAATTAATACATTGTTATTTTCTTTCACAGGAAATTGTATCTGAGATACGAAATGAAAATTCTGCTTTTAACACAACTTGGGATTAAGTTATTTTTTTGTTTGAAGACATTTTGAACAACCAAGACCCCCAGAACGAGTTCTACCTTGATGACCCAGCCAAAGAGTTATACCTTGGAGATCCACAAAATCCTGAAAAAGAGTTTTACCATGATGATACTTGTTGTGAGTTATCAAAACAAAAACCACTGAACAAGTTCTACCTTGATGAGCCAGAATACAAGTCATACATTGGAGACCCACAAATTTCTGAAAATTGGGAAAGGGGAGTTCTCCCTGATGGTCCGCAGTTATACTATGTGAGACACATCATAGAAACCCTAAAAAATTGGGAAACGGGAATTCTCCCTGATGGTCCGCAGTTATACTATGTGAGACACATAATAGAAACCCTAAAAAATTGGGCAAGGAGAGTTCTCCCTGATGGTCCGCAGTTATACTATGTGAGACACATCATAGAAACCCTAAAAAATTGTGAAATGGGAATTCTCCCTGATGGTCCGCAGTTATACTATGTGAGACACATCATAGAAACCCTAAAAAATTGGGCAAGGAGAGTTCTCCCTGATGGTCCGCAGTTATACTATGTGAGACACATCATAGAAACCCTAAAAAATTGGGAAAGGGAAGTTTTCCCTAATGGTCCGCAGTTATACTATGTGAGACTTATCACGGAAACCCCCAATATTTCTGAAAATTGTGGTTCTACCTTGGGGACTTGGAAAGATGGTTATATTTTTGGAGACTCGGAATGGGGGTTTTGTTTTGATGACTCGGAATGTGATACCTATCTTGGAGGCTCAACAGGAATGTGGTTATACCTTGGGAACTTGGAAAGTTGGTTTTATTTTGGAGACTCTACCTGTGGGGTCCATCTTGGAGACTCTTTGGATTCTAAAGCAATGAACAATGTTCTTTGTTTAATGACGCTTGATTTAAGCAATATCAAGAAAGTTCGAGGAAGAAAATGCTGGAAAATTCTTTCTTCCCATTTCTACTTCTTCAAACTTGAAAGCCTTGAAAGACAGAATTGGAGGAAGAGGAAAAAAAAAAAATGAAATACATATTTTAAAAAAAGAAGAAAAAAAAGATTATGTTAGGGTTTGGGTGGGATTTTGAATGTGAGGGTTAGGGATGGGGTTGGGTTAGGGATGGGGTTGGGTTAGGGTTGGGATTTTGAATGTGAGGGTTAGGGTTGGGGTTGGGTTAGGGATGGGGTTGGGTTAGGGTTGGGATTTTGAATGTGAGGGTTAGGGTTGGGGTTGGGTTAGGGATGGGATTGGGTTAGGGTTGGGATTTTGAATGTGAGGGTTAGGGATGGGTTGGGGTTGGGTTAGGGATGGGGTTGGGTTAGGGATGGGGTTGGGTTAGGGATGGGGTTGGGTTAGGGATGGGTTGGGTTAGGGATGGGGTTGGGTTAGGGATGGGTTTGGGTTAGGGATGGGTTTGGGTTAGGGATGGGGTTGGGTTAGGGATGGGGTTGGGTTAGGGTTTGTATATTATTATGACTCACTCACACATACACACACACACAAAAGTTAAGCCCCAACTGAAAAGTTGTGGGATTCTGTGTTTGGGGTTCACAGATTTAAAAACGTATCCCCATTATACACACACAAAAGTTAAGCCCCAACTAAAAAGTTGTGGGATTCTGTGTTTGGGGTTCACAGATTTAAAAACATATCCCCATTATACACACACAAAAGTTAAGCCCCAACTAAAAAGTTGTGGGATTCTGTGTTTGGGGTTCACAGATTTAAAAACGTATCCCCATTACATTTTATTTATTTATTTATTATTTTCAAGGGTATTATCTGTTTACTTGTGTTTTTTGTAATTCTTGCGAGTAAAATGAACCCAAGATTTCTTCTCCATTTAAATCATATAATTTGTAGGTCCAAGGGACTGTATCCATTACATCAATGATTTTAAATATTTCACGAGTCCATTTTTGTGTATAACCTTTCTCAAAATGACTTTTCCATTTGTATATTCTTACAATATCACCAACTTTAAACTTGGGCTTTCTCAAATTAATCTCCTTTTCATATTCTAATTTTGTAAATGTTTCCAATGGTTTTGATTTTGTTGATGAATGAACTGTATTATTGTAATTATCTACAATATCCTGAATTAAATACACCCATTTTTGAGAACCGAGTTGTGTGAATTTTTTATATAATTTCTCTTTTAAAGTACGATTAAAACGCTCAATAACAACTGCCTTTCCTTCATTAAAGGTGCTGTATAATTTAATACCCTTCCCCTTAAGAAATTTCATGAATATTTTGTTATAGAACTCTGTTCCCTCATCAGTCCATAACTTCTTTGGTTTCCTTTTATCCCGATCAAATATTAGCTTAAAGGATAACATTAAAGTATCACCCCTTTTATTTTTTAAAGGGACAACCCAGGCAAATCTACTCCTCAAATCAATAACGGTTAAAGCATACCTGTATCCCCTGTCATTATTCAATTCAATTAAATCAGCGGACCATATGTGGTCGGTGTATTTAGAATAAACCTTCCTTCTTTTAAACTTTGTGATTATAGGTTTGTGTAATTCTTCAGCCAAAAGCTCCTCAGTCTTGATGACATCATTAGAGCCTAATAGTTTTTTGAGGAATAACCAAGACCAAGTTTCAATTTAGCATTTATCAAATTTCTCACAATAAACCTATCAACTTTCTCTCTCAACGTTGGATTTTGTATCAAAGACAAATTATACAACATTTCGCTGTCGGCTTTATGTTTTTCAGTCAACGTAGTGGTTTTCCCATAAGCAATATCATGCTTCATACACACTTCGTCAACCCTATTTGTAGGTTTAGACCAAGGTTTAGGATTGTCAGCCTCATCTAATCTTTTATCCAGGTTTGTTCCTGGACCACAGAAAGAATACCCTGGAAGGTGTAATTCCCCTGGAATTCCAGTTGTTGTAAATTTACTTCCTGACAGAAACTTTTGTATATCTCCTCCTCTTTTAGGTGAGATGAATTGGCACTTTTTAGAGCCACACACTTGACATATTCCTTTTTGATAAACTCTATTATTTTTAGCTTTAACATAAGAGATATTTTTAGATTTCGTTTTCTTTTTACATTTGAGACAATAACTCATATTTATTTATCAGAAAAATTCCGACAGAGTATCAAAACCTTTTTGGTTTTTAACATATACATTTCTCTCTTAATTTTTAAAACATAAAGAATCCTAAGGAATGCCTTCACTCTCTCCTCCATTTATTTACAAATAAAAACTAACTAAAGTCAATGACACCAACATCATCAATCACATAATCTTTTCCTTCTTCTTCTTCTTCTTCACCACTTTCTCGTTTAAATCTCCTCCCTGAAATTGAAGACATTGACGTTGTTATTTTTGAAACCATTATCTTCATAAGAGTTGTTAATTCTTTAATTTCCTCTTTGGTGCGTTGAGATTGATTTATTTGCTGTAATACACTCAATCTTTTACGAATCTCACTGATTTCCATCTTTTTATATTTTTCCTCCCTCTCTCTTTGCTCCCTTTCCTCCCTCTCCTCCTTCTCCTTTTTCTCCCTCTCCTCCTTCTTTTTCTCTCTTTCCTCCTTCTCCCTTTTCTCTCCTTCCTCCTTCTCCTTTTTCTCCCTCTCCTCCTCCTTTTTCTCCCTCTCCTCCTTCTCCTCCTTCTCTCTTTCCTCCTTCTCTTCTTTAACTCCTTCCTCATCCCTTGCTACCCTTGAGCTTGAGCCCCAAGGAATATTATACATATACTCATCTGGATTTTGAGATATTCTTGTATCTATAATTATTTTTCTCATAATAGGATACCAATAAGATTTGTTGACGATTTCTAAAAGAGTTTTATATTTCATAACTTTGAGAAGTTCATTTTTATTTAATATTTTAAACAAGTCTCTATTTGTGGGTTTAACAATATCAGTATAAGGCCAGTTTTTAATGACAAAATTCCCATGTATATGCTCCAAATCATAAGGTATATAATACCGAGCACCCTTTTCTTGTAGGTATCCTTGAATACAAAAATTATAATTCTCTTGTAGTCTTCTTCCTGCCATTTATGTATCAGAAATATATGTGAGATTAATATTATGACAGGTAATACCACCCCATCTTCCCACTACCAAATTGGTTTGTATTCCTTGGCTTTCTATCCTTATCTCATGACCTTCCTTCTTTGTCATGCTAACCATCGCTATACTATCATATATTTTTCTTTTCTTAAAACCATGTATTTGTTGTTTATTAATTGTACTTCCACATAAATCCTTATCCTCACCAAGTGGATAATATTCTTCTTTACGAGACTGATTAAAATCATGTAGGTCTTCTATGTTTATTGAAAAAGACCAATTATACCCTAAATCAGGCATATCATACCCCCATTTATTAATTCGCATATTAACTATATGTCCTTCTTTATAAAATTCAATTGTAAGCAGGTAGTTAAATTCAATGAGGAAAGGTGTATGGTCAGTATAACCAGGTGTTGTGGTTGTAAATTTTACTTGTTTAACAAAACGTGCTGTTTTCTTTAAATATATATATTGTGATAAATCACTTAATCTAATTAAGTCATTCGCATCTGTAGGGTTTGGATAATTGATTAATTTATAAGTATTCTTCATATTAATATTTTTACTTACACTATATTTTTGTCGTTCAGCCTGTGCCTTTGTATAATAATTTGATAAATCAATATCCTGAGAGGATTTTCCAAAGATAGAACCATCTTTTCCAACATAAGTCATTTATATTAGATTAAAAATGATATCATAAAAATTTTCATTATTGTTGAGTTGAAATAATACATATAAACATAATTGACCACAACATTTAGAATTAATTTCTTGAACTTGAAATGTTTGATAAACACCATTCTGTAAGAATTGTATTACTTCAACAGGTGGTGGCATACCATAACTATCAAAATAATATTTATCCTGACTATTATGAATACAAACCCAATGAGAACCATTCTGTGTGTCTAAATTCATAATAATATTCTTTGTATTCTTATTTATATGTATTAATTCATCTCTCATACAAATAACCACATTATCAATTTTTAGTGTTTTACAATACTTAGCTAGTTCTATATTTGACGTTGTATTCTTTCCAAATTGTTTAAACCATTTATCCATTTATTTATGAGAAAGATACAATCCATTACCCTGTTTAGTTAGTTTAACACCCGCTTGAGCGATAGAGGAAAGCATATCTCCAACCAACAATCTAGCTTTATCAGGTAGACTTTCAAGTTTTTGAGCAAAATCTACAATTACACCACTTCCACTAATTTGTTTCTCCAACTCCTTGTTATGTCTTTCCAATTCTTTTTGAGCTTTTAGTTGTGCCTTCCTTTCGTTAGCAGTTTTTACCGCTGCTGAAATACCACCAGTCAATGCTCCCGCCGCACTTAAACCAGCAAATAAAGGAATTAGAAACGGGAGAAATCCTCCTCTTGACTCGTCTATTGAATATTTCTTTAACATAGGTTTCGTCATTTTAATTTTAAGTGATCCAACATCATTTAGTGTTTTTACTTGTGTGTGTGTGAGTAAAACATCAATTCTTACAGCTCCTTTGCTTTGAATTGTATTCACATTAATAATACAAGGCTTTTGATTTTGAATACAAGATGTTAATTTATTAAGATTGATTTGATTAACATATACCCCAACCATTTATTTATGAGAAAAAACCTATGTGATATTAATCATAACACCATTATCTGTATTAATCTGTAATTCTGTTTCCTCCAAAAGCAAACAATATACATTAACCTCTTCACTCTCCCCTCTTTCAATGTATAGAGAAGTATCCACTCGATTAGACTTTATAGTTTCCTTTTGAGAACTCAGGTCAATTGCGTAGATTGTATAAAGTTTTTGAAATGCAACCATATCCAAAATAGGATCATTATTACCATTACTTTCACACACCTTTTGGTAGGACTTGTAGGCTTCCGCATAATCATTTTTTTCCCAATCAATTTCCAATCTATCTCGCGGATAAAATGTGCCATCAAGAGAAACCCGAAGTTGTTTCACCTTAGCATTATCACTCAGGGCATTATTCTTATTAGTACCGTCCTCTCCATCTGGTTTTTAAAAAATGAGCCAGAGGTATTGTGGCTTTCCTTGAAGAACACCCAAATTCCAAGTGTAGGTAGTGTGTTCCAGTTTAACGTGTTGACATCTTCTTTTAAGGTATGATACATTTAGCGGTTTCTTTGAGTTAAGTCTTCTATTTAACTTCTCTTCCGTTTTAAGATTAGGAGTATATTCACTGATATACCAACACAAATCATTAATAACAAATTTATTATTTTCTCCAAAAGCATTTTCAACCCCAAAAAGCAATCTATTTACATTATCATTCCTTTGTAGTTGAAATCTAATTTTAAGCCCATACAAAACTTTATCATAATCACAAAATCCAAATATACCTTTCAGAGGTACTGCTACGGTAAAACTATTCTCTGGTTTTGTGTCATCATTATACATTGCCTTCCTTTGACGAAAACCAGGGTCTGCGTTTGTACCCGTTGACATATCAGGAATAAAACCTTCAACAGCTCCCTTACCCATTCTATCACGAAACGAATATAGTGTAAATTTCATCATTTCAGATGTAGCAGAGACATAATCAACAGCTTCAACCTCTTGTGTTCCAATATACAGGCGGACACTATCAAACATTTTCCAGAAGAAATCATTTACGAGTGTAGCATTAGTATTATTCGCAGCCTTAGTGAATTTAAATTTACACAGCAAGAAACTATCAGCTATATTCAAGTAAGTTTGTTGATTATTTATTTCAAAACTTTTTGTTCCGTTTGAATTCCAGTCTGTTCCTGTAATAGCATTTACCTTAAAATAGTCTTCCTTTTTAGTGGAGTTTGAAATGATAATCGTGTCATCCAAATCATAGATACTATCAATCGCTTCCATACTTGTATTTATATAGCATTAAAATTGTTGAAACCCTGACCCAAGTATTTTAATGATTTTTTGTCGTTCTTGTGAAGATAGTTGAGTTTTACCTTTTTTTATTTCTTTGATTGTTTGTAATTTATGAGACTCCTTTTGAGCATCTTTTATACTCTTTATAGCACCCGCAACTGAACCCACGGCAGAAGCAGTTGAACCAATTAGGTCTTTATGTTTAAGGATGGTTGAACCAATACCCATTGGAGTATCAATTATCCCATCTCCTTTATTTCGAAATTGATGACCCACACCCCATTGTCTCTTTGGTTTATAGTATCCTCTACCCACATACCTTGTATAGTATGGTGAAAGGTACATGCCCTCCCCTGTAATTATTTTATATTTTCCCAACTCGTGTTTTCTCACAATAACCATTATTTATTTATTGAAAAACTTCACAGAGGTGAATTCTGATGGATATAATTTCATCATTAAAGGATATCATACGATTATCTTGGTCGGTTATCCTAAAATTTACTCTGTATATGGTTTTTCCTGACACAGGTAAATAGACAAGATTTTTTGGTTCCATATTAAATTTATAACCAATCGGGGTTGAGTATGCACTGAATGAAAATATTGTATTTGTTCTTATTCCATCGTTATAAGCACCATCAATCAAATCACAATGAATTAATACTGAATTTATACCGGAGGATATTTGAATGACATTATCACTGTAAGACGTCCCGTTAGTTTCAATCTTTTTTGAAGAGAAACCCAATAGCTCTCTGAACGAATTTTCAATCGTGAAATCAACTTTATAATTATTTTTAAGTTTAATCGTTGATTTTGAAGTGTGTTTTTGAATATCTATTACAATATTTTTTGGTTCATCACCTTGTTCTTTCATAAGGCGAGAGACTTCAGAAGATATTTGAGAAATCTCGTAAGCTCCGGGTGAAACGGTTATAGTTTTATATCCACTTCCTGGATTATAACTAAACTTGTTGTTTTTCTCTGTGATATTAAACAAGGTATTATAAGTTTCCATCGACAATAAAGATGCCTCATATGAGGTAAGGGGGTCAAGTTGTAGTGGGTAAGGGAATGAAGCTGTGTAATCGCTCGTTGTGAAATTAAAACTAAGAATTGTGCTTCTCATCTTATTTAATATCTAATAAAATATCTTTGTATTGACATTTATTAATTATTTTCATGTTCATCAACTGATCTAAAATGGCTGAGGATTCATTAAAACAATTGTTGTTTCCAGCCTTCTTACTACCTAACAACAATAATAGCCTATTAACTAATTGTGATGGGTCATTTGGAAGAAAACTAACACCCGAACCAAGCTTACTTAAAGCATCAATAATATGTTTCTCCTTCTCATTCTTCTTACTTTTACCAGCAACAGAAACTCCATAATCAAGTGCATTTAGCAACTCAATATATACCCCATCTTCCTCTCTTTCCATATCAAGTGGTTCCTCAAAATATTTTGAACCGCTGAATCCGGGGTTTGTTAGAAGAAACATTAATCTTGGAGTTAATTTAACATTTGGTTGAGTAGAACTCAAGAACATCAATTAATCATTAAATATCAATACCTTTTCTTCCACAAGATGAAACACTGCTGGTTCTTCTGTTGGAATGAGACCTGCTCTGGTTTTTGAACCCGCCGAATATTCATTGTTTTGAAGAGCTTCCACAACATAATTAGATGGTTGATTTACCTCCTCAAGTTTCCGAAATAATCCTTCATCATCATATTGTAATTTTCCAAGTTCTTGTTTTGTTATCTGACTAAAATCTTTGAGCATTTGAAGTTTTTTCGGAGTAAATTCTACCGTGGGAACTGTAGGGTGTTGAGTTTTTAAAAGCGGTTTAAAAAATTTCTCTTGTTTTCTTTCAAAGGCTTCTTCACCAGTTAGTTTCTGTCTCCGTTTCTTCTTTATCTCTTCCTGTTGCTTTACAACTTTTGAAACCAACTCTTGATGTTCCTTAAACTTTCTTGCTCTTTCTTCGGCATTCATTTAGTATTGAAAAATATCATTTAATGAATTGTAAAGATCAATGGGAAAATTTTCCTTTTCTTCATCATTATAGTAAATGTGTTGAAATAAATCTTTTTTTTTAATATTTCATCAAATTCTTTATTGGTATTAATACGAGTTGTTATTTCTTCTTCACTAATACTTGTATCTCTGCTTTTCATACGTTTGCGTTGAGTCTCCTCATCGATATCAAAACCGAATGATAAAATCTTAACTCCATCACCACACAATTGTTTAATAATTTGTCTCATTCCTTCAGGATTAGTTTCTAAAATCCCAAGACCATTAGATTTTACTTTATTTAACTCACTCTTACAATGTGAATATTTTGTAGAACCAAGAGAGACCTCCTCAAATATTTGACCTTCGTTCCTCAATCGCATATGTTCCTCCATTGAAATGTAGTAATAATCTTTCCCTTCTACTTCTCCTGGTCGCTTTGCTCTGGTTGTTGTACTCACAAAACGAATCATAGGGTGTTTTAAAAAAAAACTTACAATCTTTTCATTTTTACTATTCAAGAGTTTAGATTTATGAAAGTTCTTTCCAGAAGCAGATTTACCCACAAGGTTAATAATAATTGTTGTCATTTATATATGTAATTATGTTTAAAATAAAAATACATCCTTTAATATCTCATCTTGTTTCACAACAATATATTTATATTTTTCAATCGTGTGTTTCATATAATTTTCAAATTCTTTTTTACTACATAACGTAGAGCAATTCTCTCTCCAAAAATTATTTACATCTATTGAATTTAACTTAAATAAAATAAAAGTATTGGCATTGTTTCTTATTGAGCATCGAGGGAGTTGAAAATATGATTGACTAAGATATATACAATTACAAACAGAATGGCTCCCTCTTGTATAGTAGCTATCCATTACTGTTTGGTTTCTCTCATTAACACAATCATCAAAGATGACGAGGTTCTTTTTTGATTTATCTAAATCTTGAGGTGAAGGTATATCATCCGTATTATCACTGAGAATACAAGTTATGGGTTTTGGTTTCGATTTTGATTTCTGTGTATCACAAAATAATTGTATTGTATCTTCAATATTATAATCATTTAGTTTGTTTTGAAGTTTAAATAAACCGATAATGTCTTCCTTTTTAAGACCCGCATTAAAACCCTGTGAGAGTAGTTGATACTCGGGTTGAAAACTTGACTTCGTAAAAATTATTAAATTATCATAATCTAAAAAGTTGGGGGTAAGGAGCATCTTTAAAAGCAAACAGGTTTTTCCACATCCGCTTGAACCAACTATTAGACATCTCAATGAATTTGGAATGTTTTTATGGTTATTAAATTTTATCTTATTTTCCCAAACGGGTAAAAAATCATTCATTTATATATTTGGAAAACAAGTCATAGAACTTTTTTTGAGCTATTTTAGAAACTCTATATTTTATCCTGAGTTCGGGTTTAATTTCAAAATAATTCATTATTTTATTTATGTAGTATCTTGTATTAACATTTCCATTAAAATTATTTTGAATTATAAATATCATTAAACCCTTATACATTTCCTCAATACAAAGTCTCTTTCCTTGTAAGAAATGGTGTATTATCACCATAATGCTTAACATTCATCTCTCTTATTAATCTTGTAAAGTAATTCATTTTTGGTTCTAATTTAAAAGAGTTATATGTTTTTTTATATTTCTTATTATCATTAATTAGAATATAATCACAGAATAAACATTGTTTATATGAATCCTCATCATTAAGCCCCACTCTATCACAAGCCGGACAATTCTCCAATTTATCATATGGAGAGTCTGGAAATTCTAAATATCCTTCAGAACTTATCATATTTATGTGGTAAATTTTTACTTAAACTAAATGCAAGTTTATTCATTAATAAATACAATGTTTCAAAGCACAAAAGACAAATTTCAATCAATCTCTACTTCGGTGAAAGATATAGAAAAATATGTCAAAGATGTTAAATTGAACAAAGATAAATATGGAAATTTTTGGCTAAAACCAGTTATGGAAAATAACATGAGCCCCTCTATTTCATTTAAAGGAAGAGCTCTAACTATACCTGGAAAGACATCCATTAAATTAAATCTAACAAAAGTTTCTCCTCTACTCCTGGCAATTTATTCAAAGCTTGAAAAAGTGATTGACCATGATACTTTGAAAAAGAATGATAAGACCATCAACAATACTCGTGGAGAAATTTGTATTTACTTTAATAATCCAAAGGGTGTAGATCTAAGTAAAATGAATGATGTTAATATTTCTGGTGAAATGTCATTTCGTTCTATGATAGTTAGAGATTATTTAAAGATAACTTTTGATATTAAAAATGTAGAGATTGAATCCGTTAATGAAAGAAAGTATATTGGTATAGATGGAAAGGTTTTTTCTGCTAATTAAATATGAGTCATAACAGCAGTGAAGATTTTACTATTTCATTGAACTCGGACGATAGTGATGATAGTATTTCATTGAACTCGGACGATGGTGATGATAGTATTTCATTGAACACAGATGATAGTTATGATACTAATAGTTTGTGCTCAAATGATAGTTATGAGAGTAGCTTTATTGATGACTCTGAGTATGATTCTGAGTATTCATGTGATAGTTATGACTGAGATGATTCTGAGTGAAAAAGTGTTTTAGTTTAAGCACAGCGATATATATAAAACGGAGCTGTAAAGCTCAAAAGTGTTTTATTTTAAGCACAGTGATATATATAAAACACCACGTTTTCTCACGCTATAAATATGGTTTATTGTGATACTTGCGAGAAGGAAGTAAAATATTATAAACAACATATTCTCACCGCAAAACATACATACAACATTCTTAACAAACTTTCCCCTCTTCCACCTAAAACAAAACATTGTAAGGTCTGTAAAACAACCATCCTCAAGAAGGGGTTTAAAGCCCATCTTAAAACTAACAAACACTTGTCAAAATTGTTTACTATTAAAAACTCTGATGGTGCATTCAAAGGACATATTAAAATAAGAGTCTTTAACTTCAAACCTCCTGAACCAGAGTCTATAGTTGATGCTGTAGAAATAGTTAAACCTGCTGTTCAAACGTTGATTGAAAAAACACTAAAAGAAATGAAACCACTTAAATTTTATATGGGAGTAAAATTAGAAATGACAAAGGACGAAGGAGTTATAGATACACCATACATGAGAACTGAGCCACACTTTATATCGTCATATCAAGATTTTAAAACATCAGGAGTCTATGATGAACTTATTAAACAAGAGCATGATGTGGATAATTCAATCGTAGGAAGTGGATTCAATATAGGAAAAATTATTTACATAGACATTCATATTCTTAAATCAGATCCTCTAAAAGCTTCTTCTTACATTGATTTACCCAGTGTTATCAAAAATAGAAAAGCAGTTATCAATATCAAAAATAAAGACAATAAATGTTTTCTCTGGTCTATTCTAGCACACTTACATCCTCCACATTTTCATGATGAAAGAGTATCTCATTATAAAAAATATGAGAATACATTAAATACGAAAGATCTAAAGTTTCCGATGACTTTAAATGATATTCCTAAATTTGAAAAGTTGAATAATTTATCAGTTAATGTTTATGGTCTAACAGAAACAAACAACATTCAGGTTTTAAAGCTTTCTGACAATTGTAAACAAACTCATATTAATCTTCTATATTTTAATTCAGACGAAAATTCACATTATACATACATCAAAGATATTACAAAATTAATAAAACCACAAGTATGTAAAAGAACAAATAAAATATATATTTGTAAGCGTTGTCTTAACTTCTTCCATACACAAGAAAGATTAGATAAACATTCAGTAAAGTAAAGAAAAAAGGGAATTTATAAAAAACAATGTCTGTCATATTTGTGAGGAGAAAATTGGTAAAGGTCTAAAGGTTAGAGACCATTGTCATCTCACTGGTAAATATAGAGGTCCGGCTCATCAAAGTTGTAATATTAATTATCAACTCCCCTCTTTCATTCCTGTCTTTCTTCATAACAACGCTCATTATGATACACATCTATTTATCAAGGAACTCTCAAAGACTTCTGGAAGTATCTCAGCAATTCCAAACATGGATCAGAAATACATTTCATTCACAAAAACAATTCACACATCTCCTATTACTCATATCAGATTTCTTGATACATTTAAATTCATGGCAAGTCCATTGGCTAACTTGGTTCAAAATCTAAAAGAGTTTCCATGTCTTTCAGAGTATTTTTTAGATAAAGATTTTCTAACACAAAAGGGAATTTACCCCTATGACTATATGGACTCATTTGAGAGATTCAATGAAACACAACTTCCTTTAAAAGAAAATTTCTATAACAAATTAAATAATAGTCATATATCTGATAAAGATTATGTACACGCACAAAATGTTTGGAAAAAATATAACATTAAGAATCTTGGTGAGTATCACGATTTGTACCTCAAAACTGATGTGCTTTTGTTGGCTGATGTGTTTGAGGCTTTCAGAACAATCTGTCATTCTGGATATGGATTGGATCCTGCTCACTATTACACTGCTCCTGGATTGGCTTGGATCGCGATGTTAAAAATGACAAAACAAGACTTGGATTTGATAACCGATGTTGATATGCTTTTGATGATTGAAAAGGCAAAGAGAGGAGGAATTTCACAAGTCTGTTCAAAGAGATATGCTAAAGCAAATAACAAGTACATTCCAAATTATGATCCATCGGTAGAGAGCTCCTACTTGATGTATTATGATGCGAACAACCTGTATGGCTGGGCAATGTCTCAGGCTCTTCCTTATGGAAAACTTAGATGGGTAAAGGAAAAAGATTACAAAAAGGTTTTACAAGATGTATGTATCTCTACACAAAAAGAATTGGATGATTCAAAGGTTGGTTATTATTTTGAGGTCGATTTGAAATATCCAGAGGAACTTCATAACCTACACAAAGATCTCCCATTTGCTTGTGAAAAGGAAAGTCCAAAGAAGGAGTGGTTAAGTGATTATCAACAATCATTTAATATAGGTGAATCAACAGAAAAATTACTTACTACATTATATAACAAGAAAAATTATGTTCTACACCAAAGAAATTTGCGACAATATTTATCAAATGGTCTAAGAATAGAGAAGATCCATAGGGTTCTAAAGTTCAATCAAAGTCATTGGTTAAAGGGGTACATTGATTTTAATACACAAAGAAGAACAGAGTCAAAAACAGATTTTGAGAAAGACTTTTATAAATTGATGAATAATGCGGTCTTTGGTAAGACCATGGAAAATGTGAGAAAAAGACAAAATATCAGACTATCAACATCTTGGAAACAAGCATCAAAATTAATTAATAGACCGAGTTTTACTAGAGCTGAGGTCTTTACTGAGAACTTTTGTGCGATCCATTTGATTAAAGAGAGTATTGAAATGAACAAACCTATTTATATTGGAACATCAATTCTTGATTTATCAAAGTCATTAATGTATGATTACTTTTATAATAACTTGAGGAAGAAATATCAAAATGATGTTCATCTACTTTATATGGATACAGATAGTTTTATTTTGCAAATTAATACTGATGATGTTTATTCAGACATGAAAAAGGACATTAATATCTATGACACTAGTAATTACAGTCCAGAGAGTGAGTTGTTCTCTTCTAAAAATAAAAAGGTGATTGGAAAGTTTAAGGATGAATTAGGAGGAAATGTCATGAGTGAATTTGTGGGATTGAGGTCTAAGGCTTATGCTTATAAATACATTGTGAATAACGTTGAAAAAACTGATAAGAAGTTAAAAGGCATAAAGAAAAATGTCATTAAAGAAACAATAAACTTTAAGGATTATTATAACTGTTTAACAACAAAGAAAGAAGAGTTTAGAAAGATTAATGGAATAAGAAGTTATAAACATAAATTATATTCAGAAGAGGTGAATAAGAAAGCATTGGGGGCTTTTGATGATAAGAGGTTTATTTTAGAAAATGGAATTGATAGTCTCCCTTATGGTTATATAAGTATATAAGTGATAAGTTAAAAAGGGGGGTTAGGGATTTTAATGGGCTACCGCCGCCTTTTTACTATTATATAAATGATAGAACCAAGTACCAACCAGACTAAAGAGTGGAGGTGTAATCAACCTTGGTATATAAATGGTAAACATAACGAATGTGAAAAATATCAAATAGGTATAATTGAAAAGACAACTGGTAAAAAAATTTACAAAACAAATAAGAGAATTAATTTAAATACCGGTGAATTGGGTAAAAAAGATGGAAATATTTTTGAGTGGACGGAAAACTTTGATGGTTGCCAGGAAAATATATACTTTAATTTAAAAATGGTATGTGGCACTGGAGGCACTCAAACAAGAACATTGAGGGAGGTTTACCATTTTATCTTAGCTCAGTTAAAATATCTTAATAAAGAACCAAACTCAAACATCCTTTTTGTTAATATATTAGATGGTGAAGGGAGTGGCAAGAGAATTAAATTATTTCCCACGCATAAACAAATATTTGTAGGGTCGTTGTTTGAGTGGGTCAAAGATGATTCACCAGATGATATTAAGAGTAAAAGGTTAAAAGGTCCATAAGGTCAGAAGGATCACAGGTTCACACAGAAGGACCATTGTTTAAGTGGTCTAATGAATAAGGATAACATGTCAAAAGGTTAGAAGGTTCGTAAAGAACAGGGTGAGAGAAATAGAGGTGTTTAGGGGCAATGAGGGAGGGGAAAAATTAACATGTAAGTCAATGGGAAAATGAGAGTGTCCCAGAAGCAACATATATACACTACTAAATAATAAGGGGAGCGTTAGACAAATGGGTAGAGGGGGGGGGGGGGGGGCGAGCACACAAGCACAAAATTTGAGAGCAGGGACATTGGAAGATCTGTGGGAAGGAGAGGACTTGGGGGAGGAGGCATGGGAAGGGGGGGGGGGGAGGGGGAGGAGGCATGGGAAGGGGGGAGGGGAGGGGGTGGGAGAAGTATAAAACACATGGACACTGCAAGGACTTCTACCGGCATTTTTGGATTGAACGCCTTGGAGTAAAGCTCGTTTGGTCATCTGTGTCGCCCTGCGGTGGTCACTACAGGGTAGGCACACGACAGTATATTTAGTACAGAGATTCATGGAGTCACACAATTATTTAATATCGCTATATTGTACACCGCACCTTTCCTATGCCATCTCCAGGCATTGCAAATCGTCATTGCTGGGCACCGAAGGGGGCTCGGCAGTGACGCACGCTGAAAGGGAGTACTCAGTTTTCACTCTGGTTGTTTGTTTGTTTGCTTGTTTGTCCGGGCGATATCTCAGCTATCCTTTGAGCTAGGAAGCTGAAATTTTGGCACAATACTGAGCAAGTCCTTTGTCAAAACCGGTATTTTTTGTATTTTGATTAATCAATTAATTGAGGAGTTATTTAATTATTAGCGATTAATTAAGTACTTATTTAATTAATTAAATTTCCTTTCTCTTCTGACCATTAACTTAGGCACCTTTTGAGTTAGGTGGCTGATATTTGGACATGCCAATGAAAGGGGGATTTGGCTGCAGAGGCTATTTTTGATTTATTAATTAATCAATTAATCGATTAATTATTTAATTATTCAATTAATGACCAATTTTTTTTTTTTAAGTTACAGATTCTGATGAAATGGTGGTGGTTTATGTGTTCTGTGACCGAATTGATTAATAATTTAATTTTTGATGATTATTATTTATTTATTTTCATTATTAATCATTTATTTATTTTCTTTCTCATTTGGCCAATATCTCAGGCACCTTTTGAGCTGGGAAGCTAATATTTGGACATGACAGTGACCAAGTGATGTGGCTATCAAGGATATTTTTGATTTATTGATTAATCATTTAATCGATTAATTAATTATTGATTAATTGATTAATTATTGATTAATCAATTAATTATTTAATTTTTTATTATTGACTTATTTAATTAAATTTCTAAAAGATACATCTTCGGATGAAGCACTGGTGGTTTAGTTATGCTATTAGCCAATTGATTAAGAAAATATTTTGTGATAATCTTTTATTGATTTTAATTATACAATTAATCAATCAATTAGTGTACACCTCTCCCTCCCAATGCCGCCTCTATGAGCTGCACTGCGGTATTGCCAGGCACCGGAGGCGCCCCGGCAATGCCGCGCTGTAGGATATTAAATTATTTGGCATGTGGGCGGTGTACTTTGAATGTATCTGTACTTGTCTTGTTTTGCCTTCTTTTCAGATACATAATCGTCCGTTGCCCAGTGTTGCATCACTATTTTGTCGTGGACAGTATAAGTAACTAAGAGCTTTGGCTCTGAGTGAAACCAAAGTGCAACACGATTAACCTTTTTAAAGTCCATGAAATAATTTGACTCGATATATTAACTAAAACTTTTCCCCATCACAATTTCCATGGTATCTAATTGGTTCACGAGTTATCAAACAGAGTGACCACTATATTCGTCATGGGTGTGTATGTCTGTGTTTCTGTGTGTCTGCCTGTCTGTCCGCAGCATAACTACCCGATGATATCATCCGATCTTGATGAAACTTTGGTGGGAGGTTGATATCATGATCTAGTTGTGTCCTGCCTAGAGTGGGCGTATTGCGCCCATTATTGCGCCCGAAAAAGATGTCTTTTTAGGGGGTAATCGATTTCAAGCTACATCTTCTCCGAGAGGTTTGGTGGAATCTGACAGGGGTTTCGACATTTGGTTCGGCCAATGTCATGTGTCTAGCCCCACGGAGCTCGATTTTTCATTTTCTCCCCAAGGTCACAAGGTCACGAAATTTAGAAAAGTCGATTTTTGATGGTTTTATTACATTGTTCGCTTCCTAATAGGGTGAAATGTCGTACATGATCTTATATTATCACATACATCATGAAATACAAGTTTTCCAAAAAATTTCAGAATTTTCGACCTTTGACCTTTGAAGGTCACAAAGGTCAAATTTTCAAAGTTGTCGGGATCGAACCGAATTTTCGGTATTGTGTACCAACTAACCTCATAACTGATTATACATTATTTTCTATCTCATTTCAAGGTCAGTAACCTTCGTTTTGACATTTCCAGGCCAGCACCACACACAATTATGTACAGCTGGCTCTTCAAGGCCTGCGCACGCAGCGCATTGGGGCCCTTTGTAAATAAGCATGTACAACGCATGTCGGGGGCTGACACCTGCCATGTGGGTGTGGGCCCCCGACCCCCCAGTCCGGGCCTGTTTCGTTTATAGTCCGTCCTTTCTCATTGAATACCGCTTGCTCGTGAACCATCGTCGTCTCCTGACTTGTTTTATTTTCAGTTATCAGCCTATATTTCAGGCACACTTGCACATTCTACCTCTCATTCCAATGTCGGTAAGTTAACCTTTCACTCAATGCTCCAGCTCCTCCATGGGCCAAATCATAAATATTAAAACGTTTTCTGTTTGGTTCTGAGCCAACAAAATGCAACTTCCAAGGGGGACAGAAGTCTCAGGAAGTTGATAATTATATAATTGGCTCACATACATTTCCTACAGTGTGGAGCAAAATGTTACTTTTTTATTTGTGCTTCACCAGATATCAAAATTTTTTAGGATGGCAAATTCCAATATGAGTGTCTCCATGAGTCTCCACTCCATGAGTGTATGCTGACACTAAATGAAACAAACTCAGCTGGTGGAGCAGCAGGTTGACTTTTTTGGTGTTCCTATCTGAGCCCCAGTCCTTTTTATGTATTTATTTTTTTATTTTTTATTTTTGTATACAAGATCGAGGCTCGTGTAAGAGCTAACATTAATGACAAAAAAACCAAAACAAAAAGAGGACAACACAAAAGAGAAAATAAAGGGAGCAGGAGACAACATGGGGAGAAAGGGGGAAGCACACGAGTACAACATTTGAGATCAGGGACATCGGGAGATATGTGGGAGGTAGAGGGCTTGGGGGAGGAGGCGTGCGAAGGGGGGTGGGAGAGGTAAAAAAAAAAACACATGGACACTGCTAGGACTTCCAGGAAAGAAGTCGGTATTTTACAAAAGTGGTTCTGGGGTGAATTAGCACGGGTAGAAAATATCAAGGTTTTGGATGGGGGTTAGACCAAATATGTTTGAAGACACAGAGAGACAGAAAGAGTGTGTGAAAGGCGTTCACAATCGACTTCATCGCAGGAGATTCCAATGATTCTGAAAGCTTTGGTTTCAACAGCGTGAAGCCGAGCTGGGTGTGAGGCAGAAGGACCAGCCCAGAGGAGAGAGCAGTATTCCATTGACCTGTGGATGAAAGCCTTGTGTGTGGTGAGGAGCTCAGGTGTGCCAAGGAAGGACTTCACACGACGGAGAATGGCCATTCGGCGACTGACTTTGGAGGCTAGCTTGGAAATGTGGTTTTTGCCAGGAAAGTTAATGGCAGATTGTGAGACCCAAGAGATTGAGTGACAGAACTTCTTGGAGAGGATTGTTGAGAAAGTAGATGGGAGGGTCGTCCAGTCGGTCTTTTCGAAGAGACATAGTGAAAGTGTGAGATTTGATTGGATTGAAAGACATGTTTCACTTGTTTGACCAGTCTGTGATTTTGACCAGGTCTGCAGAGAGTGAGGAGGCTGCGGATGGCCGATCTAAGGGATGAGGTATGGAGCGGCAGAGAGTGGAGTCATAAGCAAAGAGATAGAGAAGGATTTTCCATAGAGTCGGAGAGATCATTGATGAAGACCAGAAAAAGCACAGGGCCCAGAACACTGTCTTGGGGAACTCCAGCCTGAACAGGAAGAGGAGATGAGAGAAATCCATTCAGGGCCACACATTTACTACGACCAGAGAGGAAGTCCACAAGCCATGCATGGAGATTTCCATGTATTCCATAGGAGTAGAGTTTGGTGAGCAGAGCGGGGTGCCAGACCGTATCAAAGGCACGTGATATATCAAGGGATACAGCTCTAATTTCATGTTTGACATTGAGGACCTCCATCCATTGTTGAGACAGCAGATGCAGCATGTCCAGCAGTATAATCCGACACCGTACTGCTGCATCATACTCCATCACCAACTCTGGAACTATACTCGAGCATGTACTCCAGCAGCGTACTCCAGCACCAAACCCTAGAACCATACTCTGGCACGTACTCTGGCACCATACTCCTGCACCAAACCCTCGAACCATACTCTGGCACATACTCCTGCACCGTACTCCGGCACCAAACTCTGGCACCAAACTCTGGAACCATACTCCGGCACCATACTCCTGCACCGTACTCCTGCACCATACTCCGGCACCGCACTCCGGCACCGCACTCCGGCATCGTACTCCGGCACCAAACTCTGGAACCATACTCTGGCATTTACCACAGCACAGTACTCCGGCACCTAACTCTGGCATGTACTATGGCACCGTACTCCTGCATCGTACTCCGGCACCAAACTCGGGAACCATACTCCGGCACATACTCCTGCACCATACTCCATCACCAAACTCTGGAACCATACTCCTGCACATACTCCTGCATGTACTCCGGCACCTAACTCCAGCACCGTACTCCTGCACCGTACTCCGGCACCATACTCCGGCACCGTATTCCGGCACCGTACTCCGGCACCGTATTCCGGCACCATGCTCCAGCACCAAACTCTGGAACCATACTCCGGCACATACTCCGGCACCGTACTCCGGCACTATACTCCGGCACCATACTCCATCACATACTCCGGCACATACTCCGGCACATACTCCGGCACATACTTCGGCACATACTCCAGCCCGATCGAGCTCCGATCAACTGAGAACTGAGACCGGAGGGTGGGGCACCTGGATGTACCTGTACCCAGTGGTGTCGTTAGGGTTTGTGGTGCCGAGGGCCAAATGTCAATTCTAGTGCCACACAGGCACTGACATAGTCAGGAATCTCTATTGGGGGGAATATGAAAGAGCACGAAGCTTCCTCAGCAGGCTCAGCAGCAAAGGTGAGCTCCCCTTCTTTTTCCAAAGAACACCGTGGGATCTTTAACATCTGCTAACTAATGCTAGCAGACCGGACACCCGTTCAACGTGCATTCGAGGGACGATACACACATTGATCAATCACCCTGCCTGTGAAACACCAGGATGACAGATTATACGAGTAGCTGGGTCGGGATTCTAACCCAGGTGAGACAGCTTATAGGTGACGTCTGCATACCTCGAGGCCATCCTGCCATGCCAACACACTCGCTGAGGCCTCTCGCCACCTTTACCCTTTTGTTCAGAGTCGAGACCCTTTGAGTGCCAGTGCCATCTTCGTTTTTTTATGGCGTAGCCCGTAGGACATGACAGGGGGCAGTGTAACCATTACAGTTGCATATTTTACAAAAATGAAATATAATGACCTTCTGTGGTATGTTTTGGGGTCCCAGTGGGTGTTGTAAGGTAGGTAGGAGGTTTCAAAAATTCCTTAATACAATTATGATTTTGAAATGCCATCGACACAGACCTTGCTCCCGAATCCGGAAATGAAGAGATGATGACAGTTTGCTGGTTTGATAATATCTCAATGCAATCATGATTTAACATTATATTTTGATATACTAATACCATAGTATCCATTTGTGATTGGAATGATGAATGATGCTGTTTGGAATGAAAATATAGAGAAAGTGCTGTCAATATCTGATGTTCGACTGAAGGTGGCACAGGAATGTGGAATTTATTGGTTCATCGTTTGCCATTCGCCATTTTTTTAACCAAGTCATTCACTAACTGGCTGTCCATGCCTGAAGTTAAAAAAAAATTAATACTTACGTTATTTACTTACAGGTAACCCCACCCAGGTCATACTATCCTCTTCAACTAATATTAAAAAGCCCGACTATGCCTTTGTTAGACTATCTGTCTTGATTTCCCTTAACACATGTGTCCTCACTATATGTCATATATCATGGTGTATCTTGCGTATACACACAGTCCGGACATAAGGAAACTCTACCCATGAAAGAAAGAAAAAAAATCAAGAATTGTTCTCGGATAGCCGCACATATTATAAAGAGGGTGAAATTATAGAAAGTGTGGATTCTAAGCACTAATCTCTATACTAACTGGATAAGAGGGGAAGCTCGTTTTTTAAAGCCATTTGTCCACCATCTTTGTTCTCCCTTGATTTCCCACACGCCGGATTGTAACTAAGGTGAAAGTCACTTTCCGATGAAATGTGATTCCTCTTCTCCTTTCATCACGACAGTCGTGGGTTTTTACAACCGTAAGCAACATACGATGGCATTTCATAAATACTATTCAACTGGTGAATGGACTAACATCAAGTCGGGATGGAATAAAATCAAGTGGGAAAGGAGAAAAAACAAAGTGGGAAGGTGTAATTTCCACAGGAAATATGCACCTTGAAGCAACTATTTGTATCGTCACAAACAGGATTTTCTTGCATTGTGGGAGAAGGAATATGGCAGATGCAGAAGGAATGTGCCGGATTTCAAAGGATATGGCGGATTTAGAAGGAATATGGCGGATGTAGAAGGAATGTGCCGGATGTCAAAGGATATGGCGGATTTAGAAGGAATATGGCAGATGTAGAAGGATTATGGCGGATGTAGAAGGAATATGGTAGATGTAGAAGGAATGTGGCAGATGTCAAAGGAATATGGCGGATGTAGAAGAAATGTGGCGGATGTAGAAGGAATATGGTGGATGTCGAAGGAATATGGTGGATGTAGAAGGAATGTGGCAGATGTCAAAGGAATATAGCGGATGTAGAAGGAATGTGCCGGATGTCAAAGGATATGGCGGATTTAGAAGGAATATGGCAGATGTAGAAGGAATATGGCAGATGTAGAAGGAATATGGTAGATGTAGAAGGAATGTGGCAGATGTCAAAGGAATATGGCGGATGTAGAAGAAATGTGGCGGATGTAGAAGGAATATGGTGGATGTCGAAGGAATATGGTAGATGTAGAAGGAATGTGGCAGATGTCAAAGGAATATAGCGGATGTAGAAGGAATGTGCCGGATGTCAAAGGATATGGCGGATTTAGAAGGAATATGGCAGATGTAGAAGGAATATGGCAGATGTAGAAGGAATATGGTAGATGTAGAAGGAATGTGGCAGATGTCAAAGGAATATGGCGGATGTAGAAGAAATGTGGCGGATGTAGAAGGAATATGGTGGATGTCGAAGGAATATGGTGGATGTAGAAGGAATGTGGCAGATGTCAAAGGAATATGGCGGATGTAGAAGAAATCTGAATGCTGAATGGAGAAGGAATATGGTGGATGTAGAAGGAATATGGTGGATGCAGGAGGAATATGGTGGATGGAGCGCTACCGGCGGTTTTAGGACCACCCAACCAATTAACGTTGGGCAACCCATCCAGTTGGTATCGAGATCAGTGGATTCCAATTCCAAGACGTCGAAAGGAAAAGAGAGAGGGACAAGGAATTGTTAAAGAACCAACTTGTCATGTGATCCTCACCTGGTGCATATGCCGGGAGACATCTGGATCTGATCAACACGTAATTACGTCATTACGACATGTCTGTCTAACAAATTATAACCCTGCTTCCCCTCGGCCTATCATGGGTGATCTCGGTACTACAGAATTCATATTACCTCGTCCGTTCGAATATTCACAAACCAAAACACCGGCTTTATTTAAAATGTCCAAAACACCGGCTTTATGAAAAGAAAATGCCGGTACAAAATAAAACACGGTCAAACTAAATTCCTACACGGGACGTCCCCACAACCATACTTGAACACAAACGAAGGTAGGAATAACCTGGAAAATAATGGGGTGTGTGTGCACTTAGTTCCGATGACTGGTGGGATCTCGTCAGGGTCTGTGAATGGGTCCGGAGGTCCGTGCGTGGGAACACGCCCAGTAGGCCTCAATGAGCCCCTTTACGCTGCAACTCTCGTACACTCCTTAGCATGGAGAACCGCAGTTTCCGGGCCACGTCTCTTCCTGCAGCCTCTGTATGTCTCCAATGGCGTCTCTGAACATGGTCGGTCTGATCACTTCCTGGACACCGTCGTCCACGCACAGCCGTCTTCCACCAAAGTCCAGAACCAAGAGGAGATAGTGGAGGGCAGGGGAAGGTGGAGGGCATCTTCTCCGAGGGAGTTGGTGGAATCTGACAGAGGTTTCGGTATTGGTTAGGCCAATGTCATGTGTCTAGCCCCACGGAGCTCGATTTTTCATTTTCGCCCCAAGGTCAAGGTCACAAGGTCACTAAATTTAGAAAAGTCGATTTTTGATGGTTTTATTACATTGTTCACTTCCTGATAGGGTGAAATGTCGTACATGATCTTACATTATCACATAGATCATGAAATACAAGTTTACCAACAAATTTCGGAATCTTCGACCTTTGAAGGTCACAAAGGTCAAATTTTCAAAGTTGTCGGAATCGAACGGAATTTTTGGCATTGTGTAGCTAACTAACCTCATAACTCATTATACATTATTTTCTATCTCACTTCAAGGTCAGTAACCTTCGTTTTGACATTTCCAGGCCAGGACCACACACAATTACGTACAGCTGGCTCTTAAAGGCCTGCGTATGCAGTGCATTGGGGCCCTTTGTAAATAGGCATGTACACTGCATGTCGGGGGCCGACACCTGCCACGTGGGCCCCCGACCCCCCAGTCCGGGCCTGTTTCGGTTATAGTCTGTCCTTTGTCATTGAATACTGCTCGCTCGTGAACCATCGTCGTCTCCTGACTTGTTTATTTTAAATTCTCATTGCAATGTGTGCCAATAGAAAAATCCAATAAGTGAACAAATGAGAGGTGAAATGGAATATGAAATGCATTGGGCTGTTAAGCATTCCTATGTTAATGTTGTTAAGCATCCTCTGAAAAGATGGCTCATGATGATTGGTACCAATAGGATGATTGGAAATCGCATATTTTAGGATATTATTGTCTGTCATACACTCCTATCCTTGCAATTTATGTTAACGTACACTGATATCTTTATCACGTCTATGGTTGATGCTCAAGCTCCTCCATGAGATAGAGATCAATGTAAAAACAAAATTGTTCCTGAAAGTAAAAAAGATAAACACCAAATTTAGGACCAAGAAGGGATAGACTGTATATCGGTGAAATCCAGAGACAAAAAGAGATCAGCAAGCTTTAGTACAAAGGTTTGTAATCATATTTCGGGACAGTCAAATCATAACATTGGCACATTATTTATATCTTATTTACAATGTAGGTGTTTATTTGTGATGGTGTGCTAACACTAAGGAAAATTCGAAAAAGGGAAACAAACATCACGTGCTAAATCTTGAACTGAAGCAAGACAATTCGACTTCTTTGAGTCTGAGATTTGTGTGCTTCCATTTGATGAAAGCAATTAGCTATGTCAACTGATCATGAATGTGAGAAATATGTACGATCGAGTGAGAATTCAGGGCCTGTGCAGCAATTGTCGAAGCAAAATACAATGAAAGGAGAAATCTTGACAGATGAAATTGACTAAGACAAAGACCATTAAGTCTAATAATAAGAAATGATTCGTACAAGATGGAAAAGTTGAAAATGGAATATTTCTTTCATATCAGTGGAAAAACATTTTGCTTCATATTTTAGCTTTTAGCACAGAGATATCACATTTAGCTTCAAAAAAAACAAAAAAAATTTAAACTTCAACATTTCAAAGTTCACTAACAAGCGAGAAAATCGTTTAAGTGGACATTCAAACCCAAAGGTGAGCACCTCTAAGTTAGCCTGCCAACCCTGAAAGTTATCAGTGAAACACCACAAAAATAAATTATCTAAAACTGACCAAGCACATAACAAGCCAAAATTGGCAGAAGGTTGTTATGATGGAAAGTAGTGATAGTAAAACAGCCTTATACATGTCATACATGTCGTTATATATATGTTATTTGCGTGGTTAACTATAACTTTTTTGATGATATTTGTGTGGTTAACTATAACTTTTTTGATGATATTTGTGTGGTTAACTATAACTTTTTTGATGATATTTGTTTGGTTAACTATAACTTTTTTGATGATATTTGTGTGGTTAACTATAACTTTTTAAGATGAGATTTGTGTCTACTTAACTATAACTTTTTTGATGATATTTGTTTGGTTAACTATAACTTTTTTGATGATATTTGTGTGGTTAACTATAACTTTTTAA